>NC_135265.1:13595329-13899377 GCF_051311805.1 Agelaius phoeniceus | reverse complement strand
TTTATTTCCAGAGAGAAGTGTGGACAGGGGTGTTCCACAAGTAGGAGGTAACCATAAGCTGTCAGTGCTAATTTAGTTACTTTTAATTCTGGAACACCCAGCCTATTTTGGTGCAAGTTCAATTAAATGAGGAGCACTTTCCACTTCTCTGACAGGAGTGAAGTACAGCATTCATGCCTGTTACACTGCTTGTGTCGCATGGCAGAAGGGCTCCTCTGTTTTGCCTCTCTCTGCCTGGTTGCTTCTGAAGCCAAAAAAAAAAGAACATAAAAGGGGGCTTCAGACCAGAAATAAACTTTAATATACTCTAACCAGCAGCAAAACAATCTTTGGGAAAATTACACAAATCCCTTAGAGACTCTGGGGCTTTGTCCCACACCAAGGCTTAAGAGTCTAAATTATATGGATGAATCATGGGTTAGCTATGGCAAGCAGGGGGGAAGGCACAGGATCAGTTCAGTGATGGTCATCCATCTTCTGAAGATAAGCAGAAGAAGCTCTAAGCACAGCACAGAAATGTTAGAGGAAAAAGATATAAAAGGAGGGATTGAGGAGAACTCAGAATTTGTCTTTTCTAACAGATCTCTCTCTATCCTCTAAAAGAAAAACTCATTATCATTTTGGCCAAACTCTGTAAAATACAGTTTGTCTTTTGACTACAACTTGCAGTTCAAACTTGCACAAGGCAGCCCAGAAACAGTGGAATAATAAGCATTTCGTACAACTACTTTGTATTTAGCTTTAGATTGTTTCTGCCTACATAAGTCTCTCTTGTTTCAGTCTTATAGGCAAAAGGAAAAGGTTATTTGAGACTTCTGTTTCTGACATTCTCTTTTGATTACACACTAAATCCAAAAGAGACTATCCTGAAAGGCCAAGACAAACGTGCAACCACATAATTGGTCTGGCTCAAATGGCACTGAAATCAGGAGAAAGCGTCCCCAACTCCAGAGAGATTCAGTCTGTGCTGAAAGCCACATTAAACTTTGTTTACTGTTTGTCTGAAAAGCCATATACATATGCTACAGGAATGTTTTGCCAAGCTTGAGCTGTGATGGTAGATAGGCTATAAAAAGCCCCAGTCTTCTGCCAAGATGTGTATACCACATCTGCATTATTTTTCTTGCTCACTCTCAAGAAAACATTTTAACTTGGCATAGAGCATCACATTTTATTCTAGTGAAATTCTTGTAAGAAGCACTTGGGAAGCAAAGCAAATAAATGAAGTTCAGAAATACACTTGATTTCCCTAACCCATGAAATGTGCAAAGAGGAAAATTGTCATTTTGCTATAAAGCAGGCATTGGGCTATGACACAGGGCAGTTGGCACATATGCATAAATAGTGAAAGTGTGTCCTAATATGAAAGATGTCTATACAAGAGCCAGCTCATTAGTTTATATGACCCCTCCTTCAGCAGATGAGAGCAGATTTGGTTTATATCAGAGAACAACTAAAGGAGAATTCTCAAACATATCACCCATCACTTCAAGGAAAGAAAGGATAAATAAAGGCATTCCAGTGTAATATTATTACTAGAAGTTTTGCTCAGCTACAACATGCAGGACAGATACAACTGGAGGTCATATATTTTACTCCTCAGCACAACAGTACTTCCTGTCCCTGAAAAAACACCACTGCCAAGATCTAAGCCACCCATCCATTAAGGTATTTTTATATACATTTTTGTTGCTAATTCTGTTCCTGTTTAGGTTGATAAAAGTATTTTATTTACTGTAGTTAAGTTAATATTGGTAAATGCTTAATTTAAAAAAAAAATAAAATCTAGACTAAAATTATTTTGTAATTCAAGATACAGATTTTTTTTTCCAGCTGCTTTTGGAAAGGAGAAGGAAGAACCAAGGCTTAATAATCTAGTACTTATCTAATAGGTCTTCAAACAAAACTCAAATGCTGGCATACCTGGGGCAATCTCTTCATGCCCCACCACCACCTGCAGAAGCCTGGCCTTCAGCAGCATGGGTGACAGCAAGGATGGGGTAGAGGAACAGGAATGCCCAAACCAGAGATGGGGCAGAGGTGCCCGATAGGATGGATTAGGAATCTCATTCCCCTTGTGACAGCATGGCACCAGCAAGGCACAAAACACCAGCCAGAGCCTGATGGAACACAGCTCCCCACCCAGCTGATGCTGACCCACAGGCACTGTGACTTACCCAAGGCTGCTGTGACCAGTGGCCCCTGGCAATTAAGCACCTTAAGCAAGCTCATGTCCCCAAGCTCTCCCCTACACCCCTCAGTACAGCCTAGGTTTTTTTGGTTTTTTTTTGCTATTTCATCTCTCCTTAACTGGCTTTCACAAGGTCTGCAAGTCAGCAGCTCCCAAATGCTGTCTCTGCAGCAATGCAAAGCACAGCAGGGAAAACAGGGTGGGGAAAGAAATACCAGCACTGGCTCACATTGGCTTCAGCAGCTATAAACAGCCTCAAATTCAACTCACAGGCACTTTGGCCAGCAGTACCAACAGCCCTTGGTCTGCTGGACAGCAACTGCTGCTCCTCCCACCAGGGCCAGCACCTGGCACCTCAGGTGAGCAAAACCAACGAGACAAAGAGGCTCCTCCATTCCACCAAATACTGTCACTGAAGATACAGGGGAGGATGGGAGGCTCACTAGGCAAATTCACTGCAGGTTGGCAAAGGATAACAAAATCCTTCCCAGCTTCCTCACCTTTCCTACTGGGGGAAAAAAAAAAGAAAAAAGTCTAAATTATGTAGGTTTTCCAAGCCCTCTGCCAAGCAAGGTTTACAACCACACAGACCAAGGAAAAGATAGCATAGCAGAAATCACAGATGCATACTATCTATCTCTGGGGGAGGAGAAATGCCATGTAAACCAGTCACCATAAACCAGGAAACCACAGAAAACCAGGCCACAAACAGTCTTCAACATCCTCACAAATATACTGCCCAAACACTAAGCTGCCACTGAGCAGCCATTTCTGTACATTAAACCCCCACTGTTTCTATTAGAGAACAAGAGGAATTATTCCCAGTATAATGCACTGTTGAAGCTTGTAGCCAGGACCAGCTCCTTACAAATCATTACTGGAAGGCAAGAAATGCAGAAGGGAAGGCAGTCCCCCTGTGGCTTAATGAATTCACTCTGTAGTCATGTGCACCCAGTTATTTCAATGATCCTTAAGACAAAGCATCCCCCAACCACCGAGTTCCAAATTTCCCTCTCCTGCCAACACCACCACCCAAACCATTCACACCTGAAACAGTCCCTTGGCTGTTCACACATACACACCAAAGGGTTCCAGCATCAGTGTCACATCACACCAAGCCCTTCACATACTCTGACCAGCTCCTGTGAAGCCTTGACCATTTGGCAAACAGGCATTACACACAAAAAAAAAAAAAAAAACCCTATACATTTCACAAGATTTCTTGCAGGAGAACACTAAGTTTCTCTGATAACTTACTCATTTTGTGGATATTGAATCTTCTTAAATAATAAAGAAAATTAAAATGCACAAAATCATAAATAGCAGCCACTTCTACAAAATTATTCATCTGTCCTCCAAGAAACACAGGAATTTTTTGTTTGTTTTGGGTTTGTTTTGGGTTTTTTTAATCGTTGTTTTTGTTTGTTTGGGGCGCTCTTTGGTAAAGGTACTAGAAAGCAAGAGAATCAACTGTCAAATGACAAGGATGGGAAGTGACTCTGTGGGCAAAGCAAGTAAAATATTTTGTCTGCTTTGCTTCAACTTTTAAGAGTATTACTAACATGGCTTTCTCTATATACACAAGTTATAAAGCTAATTACACAAAATGCTTAGCAAGAAGTATTTGATTTATTGCAGCCTTTAAAATAGGAAACATTAGCTGGAGAAATAGCTATTGGTGCATTAAAATGTAGGTACTGCTGCACAGTGTAGATGGCCACTCCATACCCAAGAATTTAGCTGCTACATTGTGTTGTACAGAAACCAAAACAAATATAAACCAGTTTCTTTGATTAACTGAGTTCACTGCTAAAAAAGCCCTATTCTATTGAAAATGATTTTGCATTCAGCTGTATTTCAGATTGCACCCCAGGTCAGTCACTCAAAACCAACAAGAAACCCAGCAGAGCCAAGAGGGCCAAGGCACTGTTCCCCCCCTCATGAAGCATTCATGAGATCCAATCTGCACTTGGGCTCTTGGCACTATGGATGTCTGGTTTTCTGGTCTTAAAACTTTCTGCAGACTTCTTTTTTTTTTCTTAATATAACCATCCTGCATATCTCATTTTGTTTGTCTCACCCAGAGTTGCTGGACTGTGAATACAAATATACCTCACTGCAAGTGCAGACTGGAGTATGGCAGCAAAGATGGGTAAAGGAAATTTAAACATGGGTGATAGTAAGTTATTCTGTTCTTCCAATTCCCTTCTGTTCCCCCAGATGCTTTCTTTAGGATAAAATTATTCCTTTGATTAAAAATCCGGTGCATCCATATATCATAGTTACATTTATAAGCCTTCCAGTACATCCTGACTCAGGTTTGTTTTCACTAGCTTCACTTTTAAACAAGCTCAGCTGTTTTGTTTTTTTAAAGCTTATGATTAAGCAGTTCTTCTTGCAGGAATCAATGCTGTGCATTACACTTAAGTGGGCTAAAGGTTTCCCTTCCTGATGTCCCTCAGTGTACATTTATACTTTCCAGAGTATTATTTCCAGTGAGAGCTTTAGGAAAGGAAGCTCACTCTGAAACACAGACAGACTGTGCTCAGAATTGGTGCCAGAAGCCTTCAACAACACACTCAAAAAGGACTCTGCAACAGCCACATACATTCTGCTCTCTCTCCCATTTTCTGCATATTCCTGCCCCCATTAAAAAACACATCATGCACTTCCTAACATGCTAAAGTACATGCAAACAATTTGCTTTCTCAGGATTACTTTTTTCATTTATTTAGACTGAAAGAAGCTCATACTTCTAAAAGAAAAATTATGGGCAAGCCTTGCCCATCTTGTCTGGAAAGAATATGGTTCCTTCATTTGAGAGGGAAAATAAAATATGAGTACAGTGGAAATAGAGGGAGAGGAAGAGGGTATGGGCAATACATGTTGGGGAAGGGATGCTGCGGTTTCTTTGGGGTGCTGGTTTTTTTTGTTAGTGGTTTTCTTTAATCTCCAGTTGTTATGTTGGAAAGGTTCTTTAACTTCACAGGTATCCTCAAGTATCAGAAGACTGCAGCAAAACAGATTTTCTCTGCAAGAACAGTACTTGAACAGTAGACTTGGGAATACCTGCTTTTCATTTCAAAGAACATTTAGCATAATGCTGGATTTATATAGCAAGAATTGCCTCTCAAGAACTCTAGAGAGCTCTGTTCTAACAAAATGGGCAGGATCTTAGTGCCTTCTGCAGTTACAGGGTGTGTTGGGAATACCACTGCTGGAAAATTTAGAGCAAGACTCTGACTTTTACAACCTCAAGTGAGAATTTTGCAATATAAGCAAAATATCACAAAGCAATTTTTCATTAAATTCTGTGCTCTCAATAAGCTTACAAAAGCTTCCATTCTTAGAAATAGTGTTTATCTTCTCTGTTAATGACATGAGCATGATTATAAAACAGATACAGTACCAGTGCAGAAGCAGAAATGAGGCTCACAACACATTATAAACTTAAAAAGGACACCAATGCCACCTGCCACAAATACCAACACTCTTGAGTGCTGTGGTGGCTCCCAGCAGCACAGCCCAGTCAGCAGCTGCTCTGGGCACCAAACATATCTGCAAATGCAGGTGGCAACATTTTGAATAGTCCAACACTCAGCTCAGGATGCTGCAGGGAGATGGGAAATGGGGGGCAGTCCAATACAGGGTGAAGGGCAAGGGAGCACTGCTGGGACTGCCCAACACGTTGTGCCCAGGGAAGCTGGAGGGGCCACAGCCACAACTGGACCTACTGCAGGTGCACAGGACCCCAGGGAACACAAGGTACCACTCAGCAAGCCCTGCCAGGGAACCTCAGCCTCTGTAAGCCATCTGTGCTGCAAAACATTTCCTGGTCAGTCACAAAGTGCAGTGGGATCACAGGCACAGGACTCTCCAACAAAGCAGCAAAGCACACACAAGGGTAACCTTCACACCTTCATTATCTGCCCCCAAGGAACTCAAATGAGCTTCTGTAATTACCTGTATATCCTGACATACAGTAAAACTTCTGGTAAAACAAACCATACTACTCCATGGAAAGGATTTATCAATTTTTGGTTTTTCCTGAATAAAAAAAAAGTAAATATAGAAAATTGTCTCAAAGTTTTTCAGTGGTTGAAAGAGCAATCTCCTCCCAGCCTAAGGTAACTACAGATTTCACTAAGAAAAAAGTCACATCAGAAAAGTCTTTTTACAACAGTTAATTTCATACTAAAATATTTTAGTAGCAAGATCTTGAAACTTGTCATGAATAACAGAAACCCCTGAAAGTAACTATGCCAGCCTCAAAGCCAACAGTGAAACTGAATGCAATTGTTTACACTTAAATGCCTCTGACAATAAATAAACAAAAGAATAAATCAAGTTAACAAACACCTAAGCACTTATTAATTGAGAGGAAGGCAAAGCATCCCAGTTGCAGGCAGGATGGGGAGAGGCCCCACCTTTCAGATGCTGTGTGTGCATTTCAGTGGGACCAGGCAATGAAACCCCATCTCCCCCTTTGAGAGGGGCAGTCACACTACCATGCACTGCTGAGAGATGGGCAACACCCATCTGGAAAACAGCAGATTTTTACATCATAGCAGACCTATTTACAGATCCAGCAATTACACATTTTGGTGTCATTTGCTGAGTTTGACAAGGAGCAGCATAAATAGTGGAAGAGAGATTTCTGCAGCTGCATATCCTCTGCAGTGTCCCTTCAGTACTTCTCCTTCTGTTTTCAGCTCTATCATTCAGGTAACCTAATAGCTGTAGCAAAATGAAACATTTTGTCTCTATCCTTAATGATTTTATTTTTAAATCAATTTACAAAGCAAGAAGAAGGGAAAATGGAAGCTAAGTCAAAGCAGCAATGCAAAAGCAATGAGATATTCACCTCAGGGAAATTGCTTTCTACTGAAACAAGACACAAGCATCTTTTTGTTGTCATCAAAGAATTAACTAGAGAACATGCCAATAATTTATAAGGACGTTGACATGTGCATAAATGATGTGAGGAGGGGAAGATCTACTAGCCTCTGTGCTGCAGAAAGGCAGAAAACAGTGGTAGACAAAAACCAGAAATTTTTCCTCAATGTTTCTTAAAAGAATTATAGATGGGTAACAGAGCTCAGACTTGGAAAAAGCTTTATATATTCCTCCTGTGGATTTCACTGGAGCCTGTAGGTGCACTGTATTTGAAGTAAGAGTCTCAGCATTCTGCTGCCCCAGTTTTTCCTTTGTGCAGAAAGAGGAATGTGAATATCAAGCCTTCTTATTAACTAGGGGAGGGGAAATAAGTGTGCAAGTGTTTAAATATAGAAAAATGTTGTCAGCATGCATTAGGTGTTACTAATGCCCTCACTACTAAAATATTAATCAAATGAAACCAAGAGGTGCCTTCAGAGAAGGACAGTGGTAGTTTCTGGGTCACAAATTTTTTTTGAGTTACCCCCAGCAGTACCAGCACGGTAACCCCTTCAAAAGCTCAAGGAGGACTTGAATTGACTGCATGTTGCCTTCAACTACAAGTTCATCTTGGTGTATACACTCAGGCAACTTCTGCTGTCCTCCAGCTCTCCCATGATTACAAACAAACTTGCCATTTTCAACCATTTCCCCTCCTGGTCCCTATCTCTTCTTTCATACATAACACAAATGCTTCTTCAGTCCCACTCCTTGAAGACAGACTGCTCTCCCTTCCCCCTCACCAGTGAACTCTTAAGCAAAAGGAAAAAAAATACTTTCACAACTATTTTTTTCACTAATTTTGTCCAAAGGCTACAGAAGTTTCTGGTCCACTTCAAAGTGTTGCTGGCAGGGCCATAACTGAACCTTCTTCCCTCTTCAGTACAGGCATTACCAGAAGGATGATTATCCTTGGCCTTATTATTCCTTGCCTCTGGCTACCCTTCTCCATTTGGGAGCTAACCTACTTGCTCATCAGGTTCTTCCCCATTCTTGCCACTGCTGACATTTTCCAAAGCTTCTCCTAGAGAGACCACTTGCTTGCCTCAACCAAAAAGTTCCATTTTGGCTCCAACACATTCTCAGCAGAAGGCTTTTCCCTCCCACAGCCCTGGGGGCAGTCATGCACAAGCTCCCTCCCCATGCCCATTAAGGAGGGAAGCGCGGCTCCTCCTACAGGAGTCAACACCTCAACTTGCAATAGCCCCCAAACACAAGTGAAAAGTTAGCACATAGCTTGTTTTAGGATCAAAAAACATGTTTAGGATGACAAATGCATACAGCCTAAAACTGCTATTGATTGCACCACCAGTGATGGTGAAAAACAAAACAAAAAAAAACGGCCTAAAACTTAGAATCTCTCACACTCCAGCTACCTATTGGTTCTGCAAGTTGACTCCATTTTACAAAGCAGTGGCAGTTTCTAAAGCACTATTCAAAAGCCTGGCTATAGGGCTGAGAAGATCATTCCAAATAAAGAGGAATGGTAGGAATAACAAATACAATCTTATGGTCATTACAGGCAATTGTATGCTAACCCCCCTAATGAAGTGTGCAATTACTCCTAACAGTTTTTTCAGTCTTCTCATGTTGTTTTTTCCCAAAAAAATCTTTTAAGTTGCAGTAGAATAAATAACACCTGAATGCCATGTGATTTAAAGAGATAATACATTTTCCTTGGAAGAATTCCTTCTTCTGACCAGTACTGATACTGGTATATATTCTTACAATGCTAGATAGCCCTACTTCTTTCACTCAGACACCAACATCTAATGAGCACAGATATTCTAAATAATTCACAATAAAATTCTATGTTGAACATCCACCATGCAGAACATGAAAGATTTTAGAGCAGTCTAGTTTAAGGCTGGGAGTTGTTAATTTGAATACCCCATTTCAAACCACTATTAACGTCAAGGTGTTCAAAGCCCACTTGTATCAGCCTGACAATGTTGGCACAGCAAGACTTTCAAGAACCTCAAATTTGTGCAAATGTCTAAAGTGAATATTCTGACAAATTAAAAACTTCAAGGAAGTAAGTAATAAACTTGAAATTTTAGGATTTACCTGGTGTGAACTCTCATGCTAGCAAGGCCTGACCAGGCAAGCTTTGTGCACTGAAAAGGTGCTTGGTTTTTTGTCCTGAACACCCAGTGCACAAACCCAGCTGCTTCACAGGTCACTGCAGATAGCAAAGCATCTTCTGCCTTTCAACAGAATTTGGCTGAACCAATGGATTCTCTGCTCCTTCATCACTAACTCACCACATCCTGATTTACTGTTTCATGGGAACTGCTATTCATAATATTTTGTATTTGTTCACACTAGGCAGAGATAAAATTCTCTAGGGTGAGAATTCCCACCTGGATTCACAGAAACAAGATTTCCCAGCTGGGAAGCATCTTTTCAAAGTACAAGAGCAGCTACAAATTAAAAAACTAATGGTGTCCTCACCACATAAGCAGCTCCTCTGGCTTCACACCATGTTAACAATACTATACCTGAATTTCAGTACAACCAAATATAAGTATCAGTGTTCACCAGGAAAGGTTGGGAAAAGGCCACATGGAAACTGAGGAAGAACTGGCAAAGCTCACAGGGCTCTGCACTGAGAAGCAGATTTGCTTTACTGGGCACTCTCCTCCCAAGTGCCCAGTGCTCACAAGCACCTGCCCTTCATCTGCAAACCCAAAAACACTGGGTAAGACCCACACTGGGAAAAACAGTAATAATAGCAAAAATAAACCAGTGACACAGCAGGGAGTTACTAAGGATTACAGTGAGAAGCAGTGCAGACACAAAAAGAAGGCTCCCTGATAAGAC
The DNA here is from genome assembly GCF_051311805.1 of Agelaius phoeniceus. NCBI lineage: Eukaryota > Metazoa > Chordata > Aves > Passeriformes > Icteridae > Agelaius > Agelaius phoeniceus. The sequence goes on along the minus strand of NC_135265.1, from coordinate 13,889,428 downwards.
ACCAGTAGCCAGTCCTGAGAAAGAAGCTGGATCTTCTGAAAGTTTCCTCCTTTTTTAAAAAACATTTAAAAAAATTAAAAAAAAAATCTCTAAACAGATTTTGCAATCACTAGTCTAAGAAACACTAAGTTTGGAGAAGGGCTTTTCATTGTTCACATAAACAAAGACATGACTTGCAAAACAACCAAGAGAAATGTATTTGCATATTCCATATGAATATTCCATATTCCTCTAACTTGAGCACAAAACAGCTCTGGCAGTTAAAACTGTTTCAGCAGAAGAGCTAGATTTGCAGCCTTGAAACAACTCTTAGTGTTGTGCTGAGCAATGGCAGGCAATAAATAGTATAATAATAGGGATTACAAAAATCTCAGTTCAAGAACACCAGAAGTGGTACAAAGCCCCTGATGCCTGCCCATCCTGAACTAGAAACATTGCCCTTCAAGACTGCAAATGAGCATTTCACCTCCCAGTACATCTTCTGAGAGGTGAAAAAAATCCAACATATTGAGACAACCTGTTTGTGCGTGATAGTGTTTATGCTAGGAAATAAACTGGAAAAAGTTTTACTGCCAAATTTACCAGCACTAGCAAGCTGTTAACATCAACATTACTCCAAAACAGTGCAAGTAACTGCCTGCAAATTCTAGACCTCCTTATCTTTGTAACAGGCTGTCTGTAGATGAGGCTTACCTGACACTGACTACCTCCATAAGGGCATTCCACTACAAACTCCATTTTTTAAATTACATTACATAAATTGCCAAACAATACACTTTGTTTGTCCCAACACACTATATAACAATTCCCTACTTACAGGAACAACTGTTTTCTGCTTATACTTGTTAATCAGAGTTACAAAATGTTTACAGTAGAAGGAACAATGGCTCTGATTTCTTTTCAAACAGCTTCTAGATGTGCTGCAACATGCCTGTGAACCTGATTGACACCACTTTTCACTACACACAAGTGGCAATACAACCCTGGTACTTCTCTTGCACTTTTTCCAAGGTTCCTAATATTTATACCTCACATCTCATCTGTAAGAGTAAGGCATATGGAAAACCTACCTGCTTCTATGTGATCACCACTTAGCTGTCTGCTTTCAAAGTTGTACAAAGAGCAGGGATACTGACCTTGAAACACAATTATTTGGTTGAAATAACCAATTTTAAATTATGTACTGTAACATGTAAAAAGTGTGAAGTTTTAAACAACTAGGAAGCAGTAACAGGGAAAAAATTAGATGATAGCTATGAACAGGGTCTTATGTTCCTTTTCTTTAAATCTCTGGGTTTGGAAAGTTTATCTGAGCTTGTTTAGAAAAAAACAGGTATGATTTTTTGAAATAATTTTAAGTTGCTGACCTTAAAAAAAATCCATTAAATTATTGATGAAATAGGAGTAAATGGCTTAAGTGGGAGAAGCTGGAGTGCGCCAATTCCTCCTCCCAAGAACAGATACAAAGAAGCCTTTCTCAACATGGCTCAGCTCCATGGAGTTAAATAGTCCCCAGAGTAGAGGGAAGTCTGTTCTTCAGAAATTAATAAATATGCACAATCTCAATCTCACAGACATTGTCCAGCCCTCACAGCAATCCTGCAAGGCATCAACATTTCTATCCCATGGCAAGACAGTGCAACCCACCTATGGCCACACAATGAGCTATTAGCAATTTTCAGGGAGGTAGCTGTGTTTTTTCCATGCATATATTTACTTATACACACAGCAGCCACTCAGCAAGATCACACCCTAGTGTAAAAGTGGCCTGTGACAAAGGGACACATGGAATGACTGAGACCCACCTGAGCCACCTGGACTGGAAATATGTGTGCCAAAGTGATTGCAGCACGCTGCAGCCAGCTGCTGCACTCTAAAAACTGAGCTATTGCACATGGCTACTTCAGGACACATCTTAAACACATTTATTCCTCTGCACTGCCTCTAAACAGAGTTTATGCAGACTCCAATCTTGTAGATTAACAGTTAGGCTACATAAACACTGCCCTACACACCAAACTTAACCAAGGTGAAGGATCTGAAGAGCGTAAGTATGAGGATTTGAGTTTGTACTATCAATAAGAGCTTTTCTAGTATCAATTAGAGATTTGTGCATAGTCTCTGTGTAAACCAGCAGCATTTAATATAAGAAATTGTGCTACAAGAGTGTCTGAAGTCATTGACAAGAAGCTGACAGTTACACAGAACAACCCATGTAAGTCTCTCAAAGTGGGTTTTAATTCTCAGTATAAAATATGAAACAAAACCAAGGGTAAGAGTTTTGGAGATAGCAGCATTCACATCTAGAAGCAACAATTCACACAAATCCGAGTGCCAAACACTTTCTGTGGCTAAATCCTGACAAGCACAAGCCTTTTCAATGAAAACTTCAACATCTTTATTCTCCTTGTTCATGCAAATGTGACCTTTGTGTTCTTCCTCACAGACACCTTGGTACACACCCCCAACTCCAGTGTGAATATCTAAGTTCAACACATTCTCTCAATGCACACCTGAAGCTTCAACACAGCCTTGCTGCGCTCAGAGTCCAGGCACACACATGAGCAGGGTGGCTGCCTGACTCAGCTGCCATCCCAGCTGATTCACCATTCCTTTTATTGCTCCTCTCAGCTGCAAAAAGACACAACCAGCAGTGCATAGAAAAGATCATAAGGTAAGATACTACTTGATTACTATAAATTATATCAAAGCTTATTCTACTACATTTTTTAGCTTGTGAATGCTAAAAATGCATCATTTCTTGTGTGAAAAATTATTGTCAAACAAAAAAAAAATTCATGCTCAGACCTTCTGTTATTTCTTTTGCCCCCAAAAATAGCTATCTGAATCACCAACACCATTCACCAGTCAATGGGCTACTCTCAAAGAGTTTTAATATTTGTAAGCCCTAAGCCACAAAGGCAAAGACACTTCAGAATGCACATGCATTGCTCAGGAGTATGAACAGGGTTCAGCAGAACTGCAGAAAACAAAACTCTAAAGATAAGTTACTGGTTTACATCATTGTGGTTTTCTCTTGCTAGAAAGGAATCCTGCAGATCCTTACACTCATGCAATTTATCAGCAGCTGAAGAGCAGCCCCCTCACTTGGGAACCACATTCCCCAGGCTGCCAGACAGCTCAAATCTCAATATTTGCCCATGAGGAGAAGCAGGCTACCTAGAGCAACTGATGTCAGCTCACTCCAAAAGGAAACTTCATGCTCTTCCCAAACTACTACGGTAGCACAGAGGGGTTTCTGAATGACTGAGTGCTTCCATATACCCCCAACCAAAGAGAAATGCCACCCATGCAGAGGTCTCTGTCACAGGAGGGCATTTCAGAGGGCCACTCTAAACACATTCTGGAAACTTTGGGGGTTTTTAAGGACAAAACTCAAATTCTTTCTTGATAAAACAGCTAAACTCTACTTCAGAACAATCTTTGTGTGTGTAAGAGAGATAATAAAAGAAATATCAAAATAAATACAAGCCCATAACAATTCCACCTCTGAACAAAAATTAAGCTAACTTAAGTAACTCCTCAAAATGTCAGTAACCTGACTCTGAGGATACACACTTAACTCCTTAATTATGGACTCTCTTCCTGTAACTGAAATCCAATGAAATTCAATCCTGTGGTTATCCAGAAGATAAACCATTGCAAGATCAAATGTAGCCTCTTACTACTTTACCCTTTTTCTCCTCAGTTTTCCTTATCAATTCTTTTTTAGTTAAAAATATTTACCCAGAACAGGAAGGATGATTGTCATCACAGAGCCTGCCATTATCCATAGGTAAAGAAAAATGTTATTCATGGGGATCTCCAATGCCACCAGAAAAACTCCAAGATAATCTACTCCTGAAAACCAAAGACCCATCACATCAGCGTCAACATACAAGGCCAAAAAATCATGTTCTGTATTCAAACTGAGACTACAGTGCAAATCCTCAAGAGCAGGAGAATCACTCAGCTGGACATTTACCTTGAAATGCACTGGCTGCAGCCTCACTTGAGGTCCTTCAAAGGCCCTGGGAACCCCTTTGACAGGTGACCAGGAGAGGCTGTCACTCACTCATGGCAACTTTGGGAAGGGTAATGACACAGGATAACCCAGCAGCTCCCTCTGTCCCTGAGTGTCACAATCACCCATGAAGCAATTCCCTCCATGAGTGCTACTGCAGAGTGACCCAGGCAAGTGACACCAGGGACACTGACCTCATCCAAAGAGCAGGCTTACAGACATCAACTGCCCAACACAAACACACCCTTTTGCCTTCTCTCCTTCCCCCCACCATTCCCTGCTGTAATCCCCAGTGATCCAATCATAGCAAAGCACCAGCCTTGATCAGAGCTGGGAACTGCACAGGTCACTCTTGGGAACAAGGCCACCCCTGCTCATGGTGGGGAGCTGCACTGCACAGATTTCATGACACCACATGTATCCCACTGCAGGGCTGCTACCTGAAGAAACTGCAAGTCACAAAATGCCAAATGGGCATCATTAAGATTTTAGCTCCAGAAGTTTACAGGCAGCTGTATTGGCAGATCCCTTTGCCTGGCACAGTTCTGCTGATTTCAGGGTACTTCTACCCAGTTTCTAACCAAACCTGATCCCATAACACACCACAACAAAATAACCATTACCCTGAGCAGCCTGGTACCATATATGCTCATTCCAAGACTCCAAAGTATATTTACTAAGCATGGCATTCTCACAAAGTACAGGAAAAGAAGGGTTGAGATCATTTGCTTTTTAAGATGCTCTACCTTCCAGATTTCATAGGTAAATATCAAATTCCAGACACATAGCAGACTATTTTCTCCATTGATTCATACAGCACAAGCTACAAGATGTTGGCAAAGTTTTTATGCTTTGTAGATGAGATACAGGGAAAAACATGAATAAGCTTTTTAATAATTACAGGAAAGCAGATAAGGTATTTCAGTGGCCAGTAGAGCTGGGATAACTCCTGTTTATTCTTTTGTGCAAATACAGCTGAATGTTAACAGCCATGCTCATGCACTGTGCAAGTGAAATAAAAAGGAGGTACCATAAAAAACAACAAAAAAAAAGAGATTGAACAGTTTGCCCTGGACTGACAAAGCAGCAAGCAAACATCACAATTGTATGGAAGCATGCTTGGTTTGTGAAAACACAGTGCCCACTGCTACAATCAATTCCAGATGAGGGGGGAAAAAACAATAAAAAAGAGAGGATGGAGAAAAAATGAGAACATGTTGCTTTCTGCCTGGAAACAAGATTCAAAAATGAAGTGTCCATCAGGGTTTCTGACCCTCAGGATATGCTGGTTTCTCCTAGGAAAGAAGTTCCATTGACTCAGATCACAGTCATGTTTGAGCAATCTGTAAATCAATGAACATAGCTGATTTTATAGGCTTTGTACTTCAGTGAAAAGTATATAGATATATAGTACAGACAATTATCAATTTCCATTTTTAACTAAATTATTTCCTCTATTTCACATTGCTCAGTTCAGAGGGTTTTTTTCTAATATTGATTCTATATCCAGCTTGCTTGGTAATAAGCTCATCCAAAGCATTTTCTGTGGATGAAATGCTGACTATACACCCTCTTAACATTAAGTAAAAGTGTTCACATGAAAAAAATGTATCACTAGCTCTTAAATAAATATTTTAAAGTTATATAATGGTGTACAAATTCAATATAAATGCAACCTGGGATAGAACAGAAACAGAAATAGCCTTTTAAGTCATTCTCAGAACAATCTTCATTTGGAAACACATCCCACTTACAAAGTACAAGGTAAAGAAAAATATCAACATCTGAATTTGCAGAGCCCTACCACCATACATCCATTCATCACCACTCACTGCAATTCAATTGCTTTCAATAAAACTCAACTTTTTTGTTAAAAGCCCTGACTCAGCAGCATTTGCAGGACTCCCATGACAGTATTGCTGGTAGCTTAAAAATCTTTCACTGTGAATCCTCCTCACAGGGTGAGCTCAGGAGAGAGTCTGGAGCAAAAGCTTGCTCTTGTAACCATTCCTGCCCAGCAGCCACCCCTTCTGTTTGCTATTATATGCCTAAAGGAACAACTCATCTCATCAGTTAATCAGCAAGATTAATAGGACAGCACAGAATTCTTTGATTACTGTTCTGGTATAGGGAATAGCCTGAGTTTAAAACACCTAAAAAACAAGCTCCAAGAAAGGCTGAAAGACAGCTAGTGGGCAGCCTAAAAATAAAACAAAACAAATACAGTACTAGTTTGCAAAGTATCATTATTTCTTTCCATAGCATCATTATACAACTCAGAAATGCAGGAGGATGAGGAAACCTTGTAAACTAGAATCTTTGATGTACAAGCAGCACATTCGAAAAACAGGGGGGACACTACTGTGCAAAAATCATCTGTAAGAATCAGAAACAGCACCAGAAGACAACAATAAGGCTAGAATGTAGTAGAACAGAATGAACTTTCCTGAAAAAGCCAGGAACAGAGATGCCCTTGAACAGGTCAGGAACAGCTGTTTCCACAGGCAGCTAAGGAAGCAAAGCATCAGTACTGTTACCCTCAGGACCGTTAAACCTAAATACAAGCAGCTTTTCTTTTCTCAGGAGCTTTCTACCGGAGAAAGCTGTCTAAAATAAGAGGGATATGTCAAAATAACAAGAAACACAAAATAATTCATGTAAATTGTTAAGAAATATATTCTACAAGATTTCATGGAAATCTCTCAGGCTCTCCGTGCCTAGTAACAGCATGTTTATCAAAGCTGTGCAGAGTCACTTGAAAACACAGGTTCTAGAGGAAAAAGATGAAAAACAGTTATAGTATCATCTAAAATTATTTCATAAATTCCCCCAGCTGCATAGTCCACCAGCCACATTTTTGCAGAATGCTGGAGATCACACAATGACTATTACAGCAGTTAATAAAACCTGAAGGCTTCAACAAAAGCAGTATTAATAAATGGCAGTTATGCTGTAGAATGCTTTTAAAATACAAAAGCTAAACCATTTGATAAACTCAAATCAATCATTCTGAAAGAACTGGTTTATTATGATTTGAAAAACCCCAATTTTCAGGGTTTAATACTATTATTATTTAATTTGTACTACAGCAAGCACTTGCCTGTTTGCTGTCTCTAGCCCTACTGCAGCCCTTTTTCTTATTCACAATATAGAGATCCATCCTAATACAACATTATAATTATAATATAGAGATCCTAATATGACAGCTTGCACCTAACAAAGGGAAAACACCTTTTTTCAGCACTGTATGCAGAAGGGATTAAAAAGTTTTGGTAGATTGAGCTCCTTATAAATCAGCATCTGTAGCACAGTAGTCTACAAGCTAGAGAGTTCATACCAAGGCAATTAACCCCATCAATCTAAAAAAATGGCATAACCATGAACACAGCTCGCTCTTACCTGCAGCTGAACACTATTACAGCACTTACCCACTACCCAGATTTCTTGGCCATGTCCACCTTTATTTACAACACTTCTGTATTAAGAGAGTATTACAGAACTTGAATGGGGAAAAAAAATGAAATGCTGACTTGAATTCTACTATAATGGATTAATATTCTCCCTTCTCCAATTTTCTCATATTTAAAGCAAATTCATCACTGACAGACCTTGTCTGGCTTCAGTGTGTCACTTAAACAAAAATCACTACTTATAAATCCCTTTAGATAGCTATACTAAAGTCAAACAAAAGCATTTCCTTTATTTACATTCTAAGTTATAAACATTTAAACAACACTGGTATCAACATCCTACACTGTCAAGGACTAATCTTATATGGAAGTTTCAACCCAAGTTGGAAAAAATTACATAAGCAACAGACATTATTAAGCAGTTTAACATGATGGACTCCACACTTGTCTAAAACTAAGAGACTTTCTTTCCAACAGCCAATTACCACAAGCTACTCTCTTTCCAGCCTGGGAAGCTTGGTGTGTCTTTTCATACAGTGTCTGAGCTACAGGACAGGAGAAGGCCTGAGTACAGCAATATTTTACCACATCCATACTAGGGAGGAAAGACAGTCCTGCAATGAAGGAGTCAGCAGGTCAGCACTTTATTTCCAGCTTGGGTCCAAACTGTTTGTGTGGTCCTGGATCAGCCAGTGACCTCCTGTGCCTGCTTTCTCTATGCACTCTGCAGGGATAAATCCATACGTGCCCATCTCCTGCTATGACATTTGCTTGCCGATTTTGTTTTTGAAGGGAAAGGTGGCAAAGCAAAGAAGAAAACTGCCCTGCTAAGAGGAGTGGGTGCTGAAGAGCCATCTCCTTGCAGATAGTTTGGGTGTTGCACGCTGTTACTACTGATGGGTGCATCACAGCTTTGCTGCAGTACAAGCAATAAGTACATTTCTCTTTCCTAAGGTCAAAGAAAGATGAAGAGCAAACCACAGAAGGACTTAATGCCAGTACTCCCTGCAATTAACATCGTGCTGTTGTGAAACGCATGTGTTAATGAGGTCCTTGCAGAGAATGAGCCACAGGAATACACAATGCTGCTCCCAGGTGAGCAATCCCGTACTCCATCATCTGTGTTTGGAATAAACCTACACAGCTTCCCAGTTAATGCAGGCCTGTCTTGGTAAGCAGTGATAGAAAGGAGTCCACTCCTACTCTGTGCCCTCTTTCACAGCTGAAGAAGCAGGGCACTGATACACACATTTCCCTTCTCAAATCACAGCATCAGGAAAGCAAAACTAACCAGCTATTTCCTGCATCTTCACCACAAGATTCAGCCAATGTTTCTGAAAGGAACCAAAAGACACTGTAACTGTTCCTTAAATCTGAACCACAGCACTTTTAGTCTCTCCTGTTCACTCCTATATATATCTCTTTCTATAACTCAGGCTCCTGTGCAGCAGGAAAATGGAGTAAGCAATAGTTTTCACAAAAAAGTACCACTCACTTTTTACTGTATATTACTGAAGCCACATTAAACTTCTCTGAAGATGCTCTGACTTCTGAATTAGAGCTGAGTTAGTGAATCTTTTAACTGTGTAGGGACATAAAATATTCAGTCTTTTCTAACAACTTGCACAACCTGTACACATAACCCTACCGGCATGTTAAAAATTAGGCAATTTGAAGTAGTTCATCCTATAATAAAAATAAGTTATAAAAACTATTCATCTACTAGTGTGGAATATACTATGGCAGCCCAACCACACAGCGAATCAGAGCCTCTGCTCACCTTGCAGCAACAGAGCTGGTGCCTGCAATGGGACACAGCAAGTGCAACCCAGCACCAGCGAGTCTGGGTACAGATGTGGAAATTCAACACCCTGGCAATGACCAGAGCAACAGTGTAAGTCACAACACAAAGGGGAAAGTTTTATTTGTGGAGTTCTATACCAAGCATAATATGTATTAAAATCCATGCTTTAAAAAAACCAAAACAACCAAGCGGCAAATTTCATTAGTTCACTTTATCCTTCTGCATATTTACTTAATTTTTTTTCAAAATTACTCCATTATTTTTTTTCTCCCTTGTCCATTTACCAACATTCCCAAACCAGTAGAGCCTGTCAAAGCTAAAAGCCTTGTCCTGCTGCTGGTGTATATCACCAACATATGTTAGGAGCACTTAAATTGCAAGGCTGCAATCTGCTCTCTGAAGGAGGCTGGTAGCAGGTGTGACAGTCTGATCAGCAGAATGAACTCTATATAAAGATGCAAGCAGTGGGGGGGAGGACTCCACAGCTTTGCTTTTACATATCATGCTGTATTTGTAGTCCTACTTATTCAGAAAGAGGGAGAGGGGAGCCACAAAGTTAAAATAGACAGACTTTGGCATCTTTGAGCTCAGTGTTTGATCTCACAGCCCTTTTCTCTCAGCAAAGCAAGTGAGCAGCACCAGGCTGTCTCTGAATTGCTGTTCATGCTGACAAACGCACAATTTGCAATTGCAAAGAACTGACCCTCTCATTTACTGCATCTAGACATAATGTACAAACCCAGAGCCATGCGGTCTTCCCCAAAGGCTGGCTTTCCTAACAGCCCATCAGGTGAAAGGCAGGCTGCAAAGGGCTGTTCATTATAAACTGAGTTCAGATCTCTGCTTCCTATCTCAGCTTCTACCTTACACTGAAGAGTAACACAAAACACAAAGCGAATTATCACACTCCACACTTAAGCTCAGGAGGAACAGCTCACTTTTTGAAAAAAGTGACAGGAAAATTTTGAATGATAACACAGCATGTTTCTAAAACACTAATTAATTACAGAACAGCTATTATTTTTTACTTCAGTATCACACACAACTTTAATCCCCAAGAGTGACCAAGAAAAAAATGTGGACTCATTGTGTCTTAATTCTCTCTATTCACCATGTCTCTGGCATCCACCAGCCTTTGGAAACAAAGTCTTTCAGAAGGCAACAAAACACTGGCTCACTGAATCAGAAGCAGCTTGTGAAGGCTGCTAGAGTTAAAGCAGTCTAATCACAGACATAATACATGGTCTTATAAAGGGTAACACAGACCACCCATAAAACCCATGAAATCTGCAACTTCTCTGCTGTCCTGGAGGTGTTCAAGGCCAGGTTGGATCAGGCTTTGAGTAACCTGGTCTAATGGAAGGTGTCCTTGCCTATGACAAGGGGATTGGAAGCAGGTGATCTTTAAGGTCCCTTCCAACCCAAACCACTCTATGCATCTATGAAAACAAGACATACAGCTTACAGAATTAGCTATTATGATTTAAAGATTGCAAATAGTTTAATAACTTTCACATAGAGCAAAATTTTAAAGCCTTTTTATTTTGTTCTGACACGAGACCAAGCAAGTACTGAACTATGAAATTGAAGCAATTTAGAATAAAGACCATTTAATACTAATTGGACTCAAGTACAGCGGATGGCTATGGTAAATATTGGGATTTTAATTGAGAAGAGCAATATGCATGCATAAGCATTTACAGGTCCACCTTGACAGCATTCTTATAAAGGGAACAACTATGCAGATCTATCTCATCAAACTGAAGAGCCCACAGGACAACACTAGAGCACTGCCCAAACCTTTCCTCAGCCATTTACACTAGCCACTGGGAATATACCACCACAAAAAGCAGATTTAATCAAGTCTGAAATACACAGTTGTAAAGAAGTATTCTGGAAGCAGATTTAGGATACAGTTCCCTTCAGCTGATTGTTTAGACTTTTCCAGGTGCTAAAAGGTAAACAGCAGTACATTCAAGCTAATGACCACAAATTCAAATATCACAAGAATATTTAACTCAGCACAAATTAGCTTTTCATACAAGCTAGCTCCCCTTCACTGCTGCTTCCATTCCTCAGCTAGGCAATTCCAGCAGCAAAACAAACTTCTTACCTCCACAGAGACAGGGTAAGGCTTTTTGAGCTAAATATTTCATAAACACCAAAAGATACAATACAGGATGTTCATTACCTGTGGCTTCCAATTTAGCAGGGGCTTCAAGCTAACAACAGCTATTTTATGGCAACACCAAAGCAACAAAAGGGTCATCAGGAATTTACTTCAAACAGCTATACTAATAAAGGAGAGACTTATAAGACACTGATTACATTTCACACACTTTAACATCTGGGTTTAGTTTACCAAAGAATTGTGTTCCTGAATGATCACTGGGTACATGGTGAAGAGACTAATCCATTGCCTAACACAACCACAAGTTAAATATGCTGTTTTACATACAGAGCAAAACATTTTCTTTCAGATGAAATTAGTTAAGTCCAGAAAATATAGGTTTTCTCTTCAAATGCAAGTTCTTAAACATATACATATTTTGCAGTTATAGTCATTTAAAGTCACATTCATTGGCCTTTTTACAAAGAGAGCCTATGTTAACACACTACCCTGAATTTAAAAGTGCTACTTTATTTCAGCCAGTCCACTTTTTCTTGATATTTCTTTTTTCAAACTTCAAATTTTCCAGCATTATTACAGAGAGCATTTATTTATGTTATTTTTCATTTGTAAAAAAAACTAGAAAGAGCAACTAAAGCTGCTATTAAAAATACTCAATGATACCAAAACCCATCAAACCTATCTTCTCACATCAGTATTCTTAATGACATTAAAAAAATGTTCAATAGAGGATTTGGCAACAACGCTCTGAACTTGCACCATGTCCAGAAGACAGGGCTCAGTCTGACTGAGGGTGGACAAGTCCCTTGTGCTGGGTCTTGTCCTTTCCCCCACCCCCAGGTACCTTGTTCCTACAATGCCAGGAGAGAAGCTTTGGCAGTGTTTAGGGGTTAACCCAGGGCACACGCTCACCCTGATGCAAACCTGACCTGCTGCCTCACTGAGCCCCACACACACACACCCCCCCACAGGAGCCCTGCAAAGCTGGCTACCCCACTCCAGGAAAGCCACAGCCATTGCTGGGCTACCTCCCCTCATCTCCCTGCAAAAGCAGCAGCATTTCTTCTCTTAACCAGCATTCATCTCTACAACAAATACCAGAAACACCCAGCAGAACAATTGAGGTGTATAGAGATGACTACTCTCCTCCTATTGTAATACTCTCCAAATTACTATAATTGCACAATACTTTTCAACTTTTAGCAAAGCCTAACACTTCAGGCTAGCAGTCTTCCAGCAGCCTGCTACTGCCAGAGACAAATTCAAGCTGAGTAAAATCCCTTCCCTCCTCAGGCTGCACACAGTGCTGAGGCCAGAGCTCATTCACCAGGAATGGATGGCCACCACAGCCTTGCTACCTAAATTCTTCTTCTTTTGGTACCTGGTAGCTGGCTCCTTTCCTGGTGCTCACAGCTGCAGGCACAGAGTCTTCATAAGAAGGCAGAGGGGCAAACTGACAGCACAAACAAATACACACTTAAAACAACACAAATAATATATGGTCCAACAGGTTCTTGAAGAGGTCAAATTAAATCAAGCTTTGTTATTTCACTTAGCAGCTTATTAAAGAAGCAAAAGGCTCCAAAGCTTCCAATTTATGGGGGTTTTTCAACTGTCATTTAAGTTGTTATAGCAACAAAACTTTCAGCTGTGTGGTCTCAGAGACACTCCAGCAAGCCCAGAAGTAATTTTTCCAATATTTACTGAATTCAGCTCCTTCCTGTTCGGGTCCTTAAGAACTTGGAACAAAGTTGTTCGTTATATGCACAAAGATGTGTATTGCTGCAAGGTTCTCACAAGTAAGATATTGCTTCTGACATTTAACAAAGGAGAAAAAAACATTATGTGGCCTTTGCCTAGGGGGAAGATAGAGTAACTCAACAACTTTGAAAGCACATGCAAAAAACATGGGGTAAGGTGAAACTACTTTTCCATTTACTAAATGTGGCTACATTTCTTCAAACAAATGAAAACACCTAAGTGGGTGCACACACAAACATACAGGCACTCCCAGAAGTTCTATCACCATTTAAAATACTTTATACCCACGTAACTATTTTTTTTCTAGCAATACACATCAACACCAGAAACATTTTAAATTGCTATTCTGAGTCCGTAAAGACATGCACACCCAGAAAAAAAAAATCCTATAAATGTTGCCACTTAAAAAGAAAACTGCAAATGATATACCAGCTTGCTCCTCCTGCAACAAATCCGTAATTTCACTGCATCAGCAGCAGGCTGAGTATGAGCAAATGGGGAGAGTACGGCCAAAAATGTGACACTGCTTTTCCAAAACAGAGTCTATTTTCCCCACCAAATCAGGGATACACTACTTTCACTATGCTTATTACCCAGAAAGAAAAGCTTCCTATAATAAATTCCACAGGTTAATTTAAAAAAAAAAAAGCCTTTGGGTGACATCTGTTGCACCACTGAGGTCAATTCTTCATCCTCTTGCTAAATGGACTGCTAGCCTCCAGGACACCAAGTTAACCCATTTCTTCCCATCTCTCCATTTTCTGTTTGTCTGTACCTCATGTACTGCACTGGTGTCTTGCTTCCATGCAAACTCCCATTTCCCACTCAGGTGAAAAAAAAAAAAGCAACAGGAGTCATATCCATCTATCCTTCAAAAGCATTTCTGTTATCATTATATTGCAAAGGTTTCACATTGTTGTCTCCTTATTCCCAGAGTTTCATACCTCCTTGATGTTTCTCGTAGGCAGCTCCTCTAGGCACTGACTCTTCCTTCTTCTCACAGCAGCCAACTGAGCCCAGCTCCCCCCAGCCACCCAATCCACTCTTTTATAGCACTCTCCTGATTGGCTACAGCTGCAGCCTGTTCAAGTCAGGCCTGTTCCCAATCTCTAATGATTGGCTCAGCTGCAACTCCTTAAGGGTTAAGATTACTTTCTATACTACCTCTATTGTCTTATAGTGTATCCCCCTACACATTTCCTTTCACCAAACTCCAAGGACACCCCATCCTTTTTTTCAACCCTACAGAAGATCATCCTTCTCCCCACAGTCATTTCCCTTCTGCCAGCCCTATTTCTGTCACCACAGACATCCTAACAAGCTGGAGGCAACACCAGCCAACTTATCCAGCACCAAACCATGGTCTCTGGCAGGAACACAGCAGCACCCCAGGGCCCAGCTCCAGGGGATGCTCATCTGTGCTCCTGGACAGCAAAGATCATCTCCTTGCACAGAAACCCTCTGGGTCTTCACTCCTCCTCTCCTGCACCAGAGACCCCAGCCTTGAGATGCAGAGCGTGGGATGCAGTCCAAGAGTTTTAGTATGAAAGTAGGAATTGCATTTCTCCTTTTGTTTGGGACTAAATAGGTGATTAATGTGCATCACTTTGCCACAGGGAATTGAAGTAGAAAATAAGTTACCAACAAGTTACCTAATTAAAAAAAAAAAAAAAGAGAGAATACAAAAAAATACTGCAACAAAATAGTTATTAAAATTATTTCAAATTTAACAAATACCTGGGACCAACTTGAGAAAATAACTAAGAATACCCATAGGGAAAAAAAAAAAACTAACACTGCAACTAATGTGATTCTCTCAAAAAACAAAAAGGCCTTAATATTTGCTGTTAATTTAAAATTATTTTCCCCAACTTAAAATTTGACTCATTTCTCTTTCAGTAGCAATATTAGTCATTTTGACAAGTATTATGTATGTCTGTGCTGCTGTTTTTCTTTTTACTTTCTTGGTTTTTTAAACAGCCCCACTGGATTATGTAACTTAGCTCAAAGGCAGTTTGGTTTTTGGTGGTTTTTTATCCATTTTCCAGTACCAGACTTGCTGAGCATTACATCAAAATGACCTCAAAGAAACAAAGAAAATATATAATGTAT
Source organism: Agelaius phoeniceus (assembly GCF_051311805.1). Classification (NCBI taxonomy): domain Eukaryota; kingdom Metazoa; phylum Chordata; class Aves; order Passeriformes; family Icteridae; genus Agelaius; species Agelaius phoeniceus. The sequence goes on along the minus strand of NC_135265.1, from coordinate 13,874,186 downwards.
ATTAAAAAGTAGGGAAAAAAAAATAAAGCACAGATGCCCTAAAGTATCTTCCAGAATTTTTTAATACTTTTTGCTTCACTTTTTATTTTCTTACTGCTCAGAAAATATTTCTGAGTGAGAACATCTGTGCTATTTTCTGGATTGATGTTAGAAGAATTCCACTTTATTTTCAATATACATAAGCACTGGTTCAGCATTGTTGCATGTTTTATCCATTCAATTTATATTTGGATGAAACGGTTTGTTTTCCTTTGAAGAACCAGGAAATTGTTTTAAAGCTACATGAACCATATTCTGTCTAACTAAGATCACCAGCATTTCTCCCCCATTTACTCCGTCTTCTTTTACCAGATTAAATGTGCCACGACCAAAAGATGTCATAGTCTGGTGCAACTGAGAAAGTGTTACTTCCAGTGGTGTTTTTGTAACAGAGCTAAAACATCTGTGACTGTTATAAGTGAAGTTAAAGTGTAAAAAGCTATGAGAATCAGATGGCTTTCCACTGGTGGAAGGCTATATTGCGCAGGAGAAGAAAGGCTGGCAACTCCCTAAACCCCAGATTGCCTGCAGGAACCGTTCCCCAAATGCACTGAGCATTTTCACAGTCTCCCCCACAGTGCTCTCCTCAGAGCTACAGGAATTGCTCAGCAGCTGAATGGTGCTTTGCTCAAAGGGAAATCACTCTCCAGCCACTCTTCCACAAACACACACTTCACTTTGATCTCTGTAAGTAACAGTGAAACACTGAGAAACCACATCATGCCACACTGAAATCCATGGTGCATCCCATCCAGGCAGAGATAGGTGCTGCTCACACCAGCCAGCCCCAGCAGTACCACACACATCCTTCACTGAAAGCACCTCCAAAGCTGAAGGGCTTACAGGGTGTCCACTTCCCAAGACCCTCTTTTTAAACACTACAGAATTCAGCCTTCTTTATTAGCTTGGAATAATCCCAAGTGTCTGCTTGCTCAAATCACAGGGGTACAGCCCCAGCATGGCTCTCAGGCCTTTTTAAGATGAGCCTCCTCCCTTGCAGCACGGATGGCACAGAACAAAGGCAAGAGCTGGCAGAGAGGGCATGGCAGGGCTTGTGCAGCTCCCTGCCTTGCAAGCCCCAGGTCCCTCGGGCACAGCACTGCTGTACAGCAAAGTCCCCATGCCAGGGACATTCACCCCAAAGGTTCATTTCTACCTTCGCCCTGCAACTTCTCTAGCCATGTGCAAGAGCCACCTGTATTTACAGATGAGCCAATAACAGGAAAACATTGATTTGGCTGAAAACGCAGACAGAATTGGAGAAAAGAAGTTAAAACAAAGTTTTCCATAATGAGCAGAGGGACTTCATCACTGTAGCCTTGCATTTCCAGCACCAAACCTGCAGGATCACACAGCAGCTTTCTAAATGTGAAGCAACCATGACCCATTTCAGTACTGATCTTCCTTAAATTAGCATCTCTCCAGTGCTGCTCACCAAGCCCCAGCAAAATGACGTTCCTATCAGCTGGGTTTCACTGCACTGTTGGGAGCCCAGCGTCAGTGAAGAGGTCAAGAGCCAGCTGGAGAAAACTGCCCAGAGCCCCACGGAATCCTGGCTGACCTCAGGTAAATGACTGAAATAGTCCCCAGCCAACACTGAATGCAGAGCCCAGACACATCATCCTGGGGTGTCAGCCAGAACTAAACTGATATCCAACTGAGCAGCAGGGGTGACAAGGATTCTTTTGGCATTTTGGTTCCTTTTTGGGGTTGAGAGGATTCCTGTGTATTCTGTATTCTGGAAATCGCCTGTAAGGTTTCTTTCTACTTAAAAAAGGTTTGAGATGTGCACATATAAAAAATTAAATCCAAATCTAAAAAAGAAAAAAACACACACACAATCAAAAAGAACTTGAAATCTTTTTTTATGCTAAATTTAGCCGCTGCTGCCCTTGAGTATTGCCAAAGGGGTCACTGAATGGGCATTGTGGCAGATCCATTTAAGCCTGTGGCAAAAACCTAGTGGTCAGGCTCAAGGAGAGAATGTGCCAAGAACAACACAAAGCCCAAGTAAAATCAGCAGATTTTCATACCGACCCAGCCATGTGTTAGGCTCTACAAACGATGCCCCAGTGACACAGTCATGAGGAACTGTGCAACTGTTTGCTCTACAGAACATAACTTGCATCAAAGCTGCCGTTGTGTACCTGACAGAGAACCAGCTGTCTGAGAACTGACTTTTAAGCAAATAATCCCCACTAGCTGGCACTGGGGTGGGGGGGGTAAAATCAAAAACAGGAAAAAAAAGCAAGCTTCACAGACACCATCACTCAGGCTTCAACCTTCCTCCCTCACAACTCCCTGCTGATGAATGTCAGACCTACCAAAGAGATGGAGCTTTAAGCTTTGGGTGGCCAAAGCCCCCAATGTAGAAATTACATGAGAGTATGGTCATCTGACACCTGTTACCTTTGCTTACACTGCCAACTCTCCTGGAGTTCTGGTCTCTTATCAGCAACAGCCTCTAACACTATCAAAGAGCAGATTACAATTTCTTTTCACAAATATTACTGCACTGCAGTTTTCAAATTAACAACTGAAGTATTGTTCCATGCAACATCAAAACCCCCACAAAACTTCATCTCCTACAGCATTTGGCATAGGAAAGGGAAAAGGTGTCTCAAGACTTCTATTAAAATAATTTTGATTCAGCAGAAAAACTGTTAATTTACTTATTTCAACTGGAAAATTAGGGTTATATATGACATCTAGGAACACCACTGCAAGCTCATGATATGCAGGGCATCAGCCTGAACTATCATGGAAACCAAACAATTCCTCTAGGGACAACATGACACTGAACAATTCCAGCAAATCTACAATTTCCTATTTCATATTCTTGCTTACCATGCTCATTTACATCACATGATTTTTTTTTTAATTATATTTACCCATTGCTTATGCATACCTATTTTTACTTGCAAGAAAAATAAGATAAAAGTTAAAATGCTTACAATATCCTCTGCAAAAATCAAAGCACAAGAGATTATGCTGACTGTGAAAAGTCAACAAAAAAAGTCAGAAACATCTCTGGCAACATCTAGATCAAACCAAAATTACAAGATGCACAATTACTTTCTTTCAATAGTTGCTCGATATATCATTTTTATATAATTTTCCACCTTTTAACACTGGTTCAATATTTGATAAGAATGTTTCATCTCAATTGCCTGTCTGCTTTCTCCTTTTTGGTGCAGGCCATCATCTCTTGCCATCAACATTAAACCATTCAGATGTGGCTGACCTCCCCTCTTAAATCACCCTTACCTTCTTGCAAGTTTTTAACCATTAAATTAATTGCTAGGACGACACTACTCTAAATCTCCACAACCCTTGACCAGCAGGGTCTGGAAAATGCAACCACCATTCCTCAGGCCAGCTGTCCCCTGCCCAAGTTGTACTCCTTTAAGGCTCAGGCAGGGATTGTGCCAGAGGCTGCATCACCCCATCCAGCCACACCAAAGTGCACCATTAGCGTGCCCCCATGAAAACTGGGTTTCATTTAACATGATCGATTTTGCTGACTCCACTTGCCCTGAACAAGGTGGACATTTCAAATATCTTTTATCATTTGCTTGTTCATTTCCCGCAAACACAACCTGCAGAAAGAATGCATCATGTTTCAGACACAAAGCTTCTCTTGGAATAAGAGCAAAAGAACAGAAAAATTTATACACACTACATAGACCAGCCTTTAAACACAACCTGTCATATTAATAACTAATTTCATACACAAAGACTTAGCACTGACAGCAGTGTTAATCCATAATAAATTTTTGAATAAATTTGAGGATTCACTCAGAATCCTCATCAAAGACATAGCACCCAGAACTAACTGCAGTTATCTGCAGTTGTGCTATCTGTATGTTTTGAACTCCTAAAATTTTACAGAGAGGAGAACTGTACTATTATGTGGATTGTTCTCCATAAGTACTTTTTCCATTCTCGACATGTCTCTTCAACCTAAATAATACCAAGCCAGAACACTGAGGTCAAATTTTGAAGTTATTCACTGCTGGCACTCTCCAAGCATGGTTTTGGGCTGCCTCACTACAACTGCACAGGGACATCATAAGTGCACTGTGCAGATCACCTACTGCTAATCACAACTGGGAAACCGTGACAAAGCAGGGGGAAATTTGGGAAGGGCTGACAACTCAGTTCTCAAGGAGTTCTCCTGAAAGAACTGATGCACATTGTAGACACACACATTCTTGCAGGATGAGAAATGCTGCTTTTCCTGTAAGTATGAAAACCAAAAACTTCATTCAAATATTTTGAATAATCTTCCACCAGATATGCTTCTTTCCATACGAGCATAGTGGTGGTGCTGTAGATTTCAGTGTCAGCTTGATACCGGCTGCCAGACAGTAAGTTCATATGGGCACATATACTTTGATCCTCTCAGTTAGGAATTACTTTGTCCCCTTTCTTGTCTCCTTAGGAACTGAAGATTTGCTCATCTGCTACACTAGCACAGAAAGGAACCATCTAACTGCTATGAAAATACAGTCATCTGTGGAATTCCAGCATCCAAACCATACAATTACTATGTTACACTACTGCAAGCACAGCAAACAGTATTATACACCTACTTACAAAACTTACTTACTGTAACATCCAGTTTCCTCCCACCTAAACATCACCACAGAAAATGTTCAGCAAATTTAAGTTAGAAGTAAGGTTTGACAGTGACCATATAAAACACTCAGAGAAAGTCCATGGACACTGCTACTGTTTCCAACCACAGAATTTCCATCTAATAGAAACAATCTTGGTAATTGCAGCTACCTCAAGTCCATACCAGTGGCATTTAGCATAACCACCATATAAATACTAATAAATAAAACCACTGTGTCATTTTAACCCAGGATGCAGAGCTTTTGATACCAGTCTAAGTCTGGCTGCCCCTCTGCAAACTGTCTCTTTAACTACATGGCAATATTCAGAGTTACTTTTTTTCCCTCCCAGGATTCCACAGGTGGGCCACTTTTGTTCCGAAATGAAATTTGCAATGATGTAACCTTTTCCTGGTGACTGTCGTGTGTCTCCCCTGTGCTTATAACTTCAATCCCTCCCGGGTTTAACATTATGCTGCAGAAGGCAACTGCTACCCCTTAATGTAACTAAATACTTGGAAGCCAGGATGGAGCCCATTGCCACAGGAGTTATATGGGCCAGTTTTGGAACAAAACACAACAAAATAATTACTTTTATTAATGCTGTAATACCGAAGATCAAATGCTGCAAACACTTCTCATCTGAATGGCCCAATGAGGCATTCGGTGTTCCACAGTCTCACTTGAGTGTTCACTGCTTTACCTTAACCAGAGAGGTACTTTCAGCCACAGTCTCCTATATGCAAGTAAACTGCCATCTGCATTAACTGCTGTATATGAATGACAGCTGGTATGCAGCCACAGCCGTATCCTTGAGAATCATTTTACTTTTTCCAGATAGAATCAGAATATGCTTGTGGTCTTCAAAACCATGCTCTTTAGGAATCAGGTGGGGAGGTGATGGGAAACTCAGTTACTTTTCTTCTTCCAGCATTTGGAATTCTCTATGAAAAAACTGATTTTAAAAATTTTCTCGCCAATCACTTCAAACCAATCAATGAATGCCTCACAATATTCCTTCCATTGCATGTTTCAGGACAACCTGGCAGTCTGCATTTGCCAAAGTAAAACTTCCAGGATCAGAAGTGTAAAATGTCTCAGAAGGGATGAGGGGGAGAAGCACAACTAAAACTTGGATCGATAAGGCAGAGGAAAGGGGAAAGGCACTGCCGAAGCTCTCAGCCAACGATGGTTACACTGCCCAACAAACCAGTTGATTAAAAAGAAGTTTGCAGCAGCAAGAAAGTACGGGAGGGGGGAGGGGGGGAAAGGGAGGAGGAGAGGAAAGAGAGAAAGAAAAATTAAAAAAAAAAAAAAAAAAAAAGGAAGGGAAGAAACTCAAAGCCCAACAAGTTGCCCATGGAGGGAAAGCCAAGTCTGCAACTGCCTGCACACGCACAGCCCGGGATTTCAACATGGGGCTGCGGGAGGCCGGCGGGGCGGCTGTCGGGCTGCGCCGCGGCCCGGGCCGGCGCCCCCCGCACCCCGGGGCCCCGCGGAGCGTCCCGCAGCGCGCAGCCTCCCCCGCGGCCCGGCGGGCGCGGAGGTGCCGCGGGCGGCCGCGCTGCTGGGGGCCCTCGGAGCCTCGCCCGGCGCGGAGGGCGGCCCGCGGGGCGCCGCCGGACGCCCCTGCGGCGGGGTCCCCTCGCACCGCCCTCAGCGCCGGGCCTGGAGGGCCGGGAAGCCTGGAGCTGGAGTTCCAGCCCTCCGCCGCGACTCCCGCCCGGCCCGCTGCGCCTCGGCCCCGCCGCCCGCCCCGGGGCAAACCCGGCACCGCCGGCCCCCGCGCTGCTCTGCCGGCCGGGTTCGGGCGGCTCCCGCACCGACACCCCCGGGGGCCGCCGGGCACCGGCGAACAAAGGGCCGAGGCCCGCCAGGCGCCCGCGGGGAGCCGCGGAGGGGCCGCGCTGGCCGCTGCGGAGGGGCCGAGCCCCCCCCGCCCCCCGCTCCCTGCGGTGGCGCCGGGCACTCGCTCCCCGCGGGCTCCGCCGCCGCCGCCGGCCGCCCCCGGCCCCGCTCCCGCCGCTCCCCCCGGCGGGGCAGCCCGGACTTTCCCCCTCTCTTCCCTCCCCACTCCGGGAAGCGCCATATTGATCGCGGGCGCCGCTCCCCGCGCCCCTCACCTTGGCGATCGCCTTCTTGTACCGGGTCACCGCTTGCTGGATCAAGCTGAAAACTTTCATGTTCCCGTCCCCGCAGGGCACGACCACCCGCGTCCTCCCGAAGCACACCGTGACTTTCATCCTGTGCGGCCGGGGGGCTCCCGCGTTCCTCCGGCCCCGCGCAGCCTTCCTCCTCCTCCTCCTCCTCCTCTTCCCCTCCGCCCTCCGCCACGGCCGCCCCCCGGCGGGGCGCGGCGCTCAGCCCCCGGCCGCCGCCGGGCTGCCGCTGCGGGCGCCCTGCCTCCGCCCCGGCGTCGCGGCCGGCCCGGCGAGGCGCGGGGAAGGGAGGGCAGCGCAGGACGGGGGCCGGTGCTGCCTTCCCGAGGGCCGGGGGCCGCTCACATGCCGCAGCGCTGCCCGCGGCCACCTGCTCGGCTCCTGCCCCGGCGCGCAGCGGCGGCGGGCGGGGCGGGCGGCGGCGCTGGCTCCCGCTCCGGAGGCGTGGGGCGGTGCGGCGGGGCGGGGGCAGCCGGCCGGCTCCGCGGGGCGCCGGCAGCGCGGACGGGGCGGGGGAGCCGGCGGGCTCCGCACACGGTCGGAGAGAGTGCCCCGACCGAGCCCGAGGGGCTGCGGCTGCCCCCGGTTCGCTCTGCCCCGCCGGGTACCGGGGATGCGGAGCCGGGGTCGCACCGGCACAAGGAGCCCCGCGAAATCCCGGTCCCTCGGCCCCGGTGGTGCACTGGGCGGAGCGGGCACCGCTGCTGCTCCTTCTCCTGCCGCCGCCCTGCCTCAGGTACGCGGCTCCCGGAAAGCGAGGCACGGCCCCGCAGAGAAGGGGCTCGGCAGGGCAGCACGGCGGGCTGCGGTACCTCCCGGGGGCCGGGGGCACAGCCACCGCTCACGGCCGAAGCCCGATGGCCTCCCTGGTCTTTGGGGTATCTGTTAACGCAACAGGACCTACACTGTGCAAAACCTCCTGCATCATCAGTAACACCGGCATCAATGGAACCGCTGAGCAATCTCCTCCGCAAAGCCGTCAGAAGTCATAGGGGTTTATAGGTATCGTGCACTTTTTTCCACGGATTTCATTGAGGACAATGGAATTGCACAGTTCATTGGTCATTCAGTGTGCCTGACAATATATATCTTTTGTGTAGAAATGGTAAAACAGTTTAACTAGAGTGAAAGCAGAGTTTGGAAGACAGGAAAGCAGCTAAAAAAACTTTCTTCTTTTTTTTTAATTTTTTTTTCATGAACTTATACACAGCACTAAAGGTGTGAAATTCAAGCAATCTTTGTAGCACATAATGTCAACATCCTTCTACAACATCGGACAACTCAGCACGTGTCCTCTGGTGCTCCCTGCCCAGCAGCTGTCCCAGCTGGCAGAATGCTCTTGTTCCCTTAGCAACAGTATTAGTAAATTTAAGAACTTCAAACCTGGTACAAATGGCAAAGCTGTCTGCGGTTTAGTAGGTACAGAGGTAAGGAGCAGGATTAATGATGTTTTTAAAACATCAAAGGTAGAATTATTGCCCTGTTAAGTCAAGGGTGAGAATGGCATCCCTAACCCTTTGCATTCTAGTTAAGAGTTTCCAGTATGGAAAATGGAGGAGTCAGTTTATATTAATTTGGTTCCATGCATATTGTTCAATTTCATTGAAATCCATAGAACCTTTTCTATTAATTTCAGTTTTGGAAAGCTTTGGGACACTCACAAGATCAAAGAATTCATTTCCTGACCTACAGATAATTTTTTGCTTAGATGCCATTTTTATTATTGTTACCCACCTGAGTTATCTGGATTAATATTTCTGAATTTAATATGATAAATAGTCTGTCTTTTAAAGCAGGAAACAAGCACACCTGCCATGTTACATTTTGTCATATCCCCAGTGTTCACTTGTGTGGAATAAAGACAGCATGCAGGAGTTCAGAAAGGCAGAAATAAAATAAATCCAGTGTAAACAGTTTAGAACTCATGACTGAGACAACTGGGTACACTCTGCAGCTTTATGACCATAGCTCATCAAGTTTATTATTGGAAAAAGATGAAAATGTCCTCTAACCTGCTGCTTCTGTACTTTCTAGATGATCATAAGAGCTGCTGGGAAAGGATGAAAGAGCTATAAATCCTTGGTTTAATATACATCACCTAAGAAACTTGCAGAAAGGACTATGAAAACATGAAGTCAGTAGAGCCTCTTCCCAGGCTGTTTTTAACAAGAATTTACAGTGTCATAGACTTTGCAATATTCCACATTATACTTTGGTTGTCATTTGCATTTATCTGCTAAAACATAATGTTGCATATTAGAAGCTTTCACACACTGCTCTAAAACTTGATATTTATAAAGCTTAATACTGTTGCTGGTCAACAGTAACTATTTCACTGTTCAGACACAGCTACAGGTTTTTCATGTTTTTCTGTGATTTAATTCTTGCTCCTACTGTCTTTAACAAGTTACTTGGCAGTTTTCCCAGCTGTTCTAACACTCTCCTGGAAAAAAACTCCAACAGTTTAGAAAGAAATACTGATAGTTTTTCCATTAAATGTGTGAAACGGGAAAAATCAGTAATGAAGCACAAGAAAACAAGTCTATCCTGGGATCTGATTGAGGCCAAAACTTAAAGACTTGCACATGAATAGTGATAGACCTAACAGGAATGAGAACCTCCAAGATTTGAGTTTCTTCCCCACTAGATACACACACAAGTTATACATACACCATTCTGAAAACATTTTTAATAAAATTTACCACATATAGTTTTTGTTTTGTTCTTCCTTAAAAGCAAAAATGAACTTTAAAAAACAAATCTAACAAGGCTGTGAGATTGTATGAGGTCCAATTATGTAAGATAAATGAAGTATAAAACATTATTATAAGAGATTATGAGAAAAGGATTATACTAATCAGGAGAAGAATTGGCAAGAGTTGCTGGTTTACAAAAATTACCACTACTATCCACGCTGCAATATGGGTGGCACATACATAGCTCTGGATGTTGAACTTTTCTGAGCTGACACTCCACAGAACCTGACAATTCATTTATTAACAGTACATTGCTGGAGGATTTCCATGAGGACATCATCTGTCTCACAGGAAGGTGGTGGAGCAAGGGATGGAGGGAATCAGAGCTTGCAACTACTAATAATCACTAGTCAAGTTTTGTTCAAAATAGCCAACCAGTTGAAAGCCCCTGAGTAGACACTGCAAACATGCAAGGAGTGAGAATCTTGCAATTAAATGCAGATTATAAAAAGCCTTTTTTATGTGAATATTAAAATATTCAGACAGTGGAATGATGCTGATTTCCAGAGCTGTCTCACAGTTTATCCCACCTTTATACTCTACATTAGAGAATTTTTATGGAATAATTCTGGATGTGTTCAGGTTTAGTAGTTTTTTCATGGCATACAGATATTCCCTGGTTTCACAATAAAATACCAACTCCAGGTACAGTATGTTTTAAGTTCATTCTATTCTAAATAAAGATATTTCCTTAAGCCAATTAAAGTTCATTCAGTACTGTAGAATGATCAATGTCAAACTGAACAGCAAGAGTATTCCTTGAAGAATTACAGTGTTTTTTTTAAAGTGCCATTTGTGAAAATGCTTTAGGGATATTCCAAACAGTACTACTTTTAATGATTTAAGATAGCTACCTGCTGTAACACTTCTGCTGAGTTATTAGGTAAAGCCTTAACTTCTTCAAAATTCTGAATTTAAAGTTGGAATCATTTACATTTTACTCTGAAATTTAACCAAAGTAAACATGTCTGTGACTGAGATCTTTCCATGGATAATCTTTCAGCTATAGCAGTGGGTTGATTTCTCAGCTGTTATATTTTGTGACTTTTTTCCTGCCATACAGACGGTTCTTCCACAAAGGAGTAAGGGATTTTCTTTTATGAATTAGAAAATCATTAAAGCTTATTAAATAATTGTGCCTAGCCTTGATCTGAAAAAAAGAAATGAAACTGACTAAAAACTTATTTTCTAGAACTTCTCAAAAGAGTCTGGGATTTCAGGACTGAAAAGCCCTCAAATCAGTAAAAGGTAGTCACAGAATCATACGTGTATTAATGTTAGACTTAGGGGATGCAGACACACAAATCTGGGGAGACAAGAACTTTATTTGTGGTATAATAGAAGAAGGAAATTGTAGCAAAGAACAATGTATGATTTTCAAGAAAAGCCACAAGACTGTTACCCTTTCCAGGGGCTCCAACCTGTGTCTCAAGCAACTTCAGGTAGTGGGAAGGTGTTTAGGGCTAAAGAATGTGTATAGGTAAATTCACTACTCTCTTTTTCTGTATCTATGCTGGTCTTAATGCTGTTTTTAAAAGAATTATGTTCAAGGATTTTGAATAGTTTTCTTGATAATGCTCTGGTGGTTTTCAGCCATCATGGAACTGTTTAAATGGAATTGCTTTCTCTAACTTTTATCAATAATAGCTTATTGAGCTGAGATCTGGGAAGGCTTGAACTAAAATGTATTAAGTTACTTTTTGATGTGGGCCCTTAAAGGCAACCCACGGGTAAGGAAGCAGAATCATTAGAATCATTCAGCAATCTTTACAGAGGAAAGGAAAAGGGAGAACAGGAACGCTGAATGTCAGCAGCTGAGACCAGAAAATCCATGCATAATTTCACAGGACAAAGAAGAAGCACTTATACAGATTTGGAATTTTATCCCTGACCAATTTCAAAGGACAGCTCCAGGCATTCAGCCATCAAAGCTTCCCAAAACCTAAAAAATAAAAAACTAAACACAATATTTCCCACCATGGAAAATACTAGATAATATAAGTAGAGGGGTAATTGCTGCCTAGCCCTACAATATTGAACACAAACATAAACATATCATCAGTAAAATTAAATTTGTGCAACTTATCAATTACCAGCAACTATTAAAAATCGTAAAAATAAAGCTGTTAAAAATAGCAGAATTTAAGAGATTTAAAAGCAGCATCAGAAATCTAGGCGAATGTGTTTAAATACAGTAGACTGAACTAAAGGGTACTTATAGAATATATGATTTTGAGACTCTCAAATGTCCATTTGAGTTTTGTCTTAAAGCTTTTAGAAGCCTGGTACTTCCTTGAAAATGTCAGAAATTACTTCACTTTTAAGCCTCACCTATAAAAGCTACTTGGAGACATTTTGTTTCTGATGAGAATTTATTGGCTATTTTCCTTCTTCTTTTTCTTTCTGCCTGTTCAGAAGTTTGCTCTTTGCATTTCTTCCGGCCTTTCAGTTATTGATGAAGTTCTTGGCACAGATTTCCAAGCTCTGAAACACAGAATACAGAATTCCAGTGACTAAAAAAGGTTTATGGAGTCTTTTCACTGACTTCTGTGGGCTTTGGATCAAGCCCTCAGGCCCTATCTGCTCTACCCAAATAACGAATAAACAATATCAACACAGAGCTACACTACTGGGCTCATTTGTCAAGTACTTGCCAGAGGTGGAACAAATTCAGATACTGCCAGAGGAACCCATTTGCTGAAGAGAAGCTATGCCAAGTTATTTGCCACTATCAGGTTTTATCTATTGATGAGCATTCCTGAAAAAATACCTTCCTGTGACATGAAGAGGAACACCCACGGGATATGTTAGTCAAAAGGCCTATCAAAACATGATAGAACATATATTCTGCCTCACAAATTATTCATGTGGTTTATAAACATATTAAGAATATATTTCTCAGCTGGTGTTCCTCTTTAGGAATCTCTGTTTAATTTCACACCCTGTTCTCATCCTCACTGGACTGAAAGTGAATGGGAAAGTGTCATGGCTTTCAAAACCATGTTATCTTGATGTTTGCAGGAAAACATTGATAAAGCTTTAAGGGAAATAGATCCCTTGCTCAGCTTCTGCTTGTGTTGATGGTAATAGGGAGGACTGCATGGGGTAAGGATATTACAGCAGAGACTTTCCAATTTGCACAGGAATTTAGAGGGATAAGAATACGGGCATGCACTTGGAACACCTTCATCTCTGTTCCACATGGAGTTAAATACACTCCTGCTGCAAACACATGCTATCACTCCTGCATAAATATTTGCTCCTGAGCAAAGTCCCATGGCACCTGCAGAAAGCCTTTTCTAGGGCACAGGCCAGCAGTCAAGTGTCAAAGCATGAAGGACCAGCAGGAAATGTGTTACACATTTCCTTGCAGGGAGTGTGACCAGGATATACACGATCACCTTCACTGCTGCAGCAGAGCTACTCACTGAGAACTTCCAAAAATTTCCAAATACATGCTATGACCAGAATCATGTACTTGAAAGAGGAATGGGGCAAAAGCAAACAGCTGAAATTTGAACTCTGCTTTTAAGATAGTTCTTGACTTAAAGGAGACAACATAAGAAAAAATTAATCAGAAAGAGGTGACACGTGATCTCTTTCATTCGGATTTCTCTTATTTTCCTTTCATTAGCCTCAAAATCTTCTTTCTTCCCCTCCTCTCTATTTTATTCTCTTTTCCATACTCAGTCCCACTTCTCTTTCCACCTCACATCCTTTTATTGCCTTCCCTTCTTGTTGTCTTCCTTAAAAGTATTTGCAGCTGCTGAAATCAGTAAAAAGGAAGACTCGCATGAAACAGGAGAATCCCCAAGAGCTAAAATACATGACAGATTGTGACATGCCACCAGTAATCTATTTAATTCAAGACTGAAAAGATTATGACAGTAAATGTGTAGGTTTTCCAAAATTCAGTACAGTGTTATACAGCATAAGGATGTTTTGATTCCTCACAGAAGAAGCCCAACAGCTTAAATTGATCTGCAAAGATTCAAAATCTGTAATCAAAGCCAAGCTGTCTTCTCCAATACAAAGTCAACTAACTAGCCCTGGCAGAGGTAGGATATCAGGCCCATCAAGGTGCAACAGGTGAGTAGAGCTAAAAGCAATGACAACAAAATCACTTGATAAGGCCATCTTTTGGGTTTTAATCTGTTGTTGACTATGATAACACATGACTAGAGCACGCTGCAGGAGTGTGTCTGTGGAGAGCAGCAGTAGAACAGCTTTAGAGCCACTGCTCAGTGCCAAAATGAAGTCTTCACTCAGGTCTGATCTTGTTTCACTGGGCAAAAAGGCCCCTCAGCAACTGACATTCCAGGGCTCAAGGAAACACTTAGGAGCGTCTCTAGAAACCAACATTTCCCACACGTTATAATTACAGAATGGTCTTCAGGACCACACCTGAGCACAGGTCCTGCTACTGTCAGCAAGGGCTGTGTATTCAGATTTGACAGAAGAATTTAAAGCAGATTAATTCATACATCCAAACCAAAACAGATAGATCAGATGGACAAGATTAGCTCTACCAATCTTCCTGCAGCCGGAATTAGCAACTCAAGAGCCTTCTAATTTGCCAAAGTTCACACTGTGGCTCCACACTAATCCAGCTGACACTGCACCTTCATTTATCATGTCATCTGTTCTAGGATTTCAGTTTATTCTAGATTTAAAAACTGTTCCTTCATATAGAATAAGTGTGCATTATATATATGTACATATATACATATTATATTACCTCAGTAAGTTATCTAAAGTTCATATTCTCTTTTGGAAAAAAATAATTAAAAATAAATTACTAAGAACTTAAATTATGTCTCAGATTGATGAGTTGAAGTATAGAGTCACTAGTACACGATACTGCTTCATGCAAAAAGGCAGTGGAAATAAAACACTGATTCTGGTATGGAAGTGTATTATACCCAAAGAAGCTATGATTGCTCTCAAGGACTCAAAAATTGTCTTTCTCACACCACAGAAAGTACAACTTCACCTGTTTCCAGCACAAATCCAAAATATAGCCCCATACCAGCTACTATGAAGAAAATTAACTCTACCCCATCCAAAACCAGCACACAGGGAAGCCAACAAAGAGTTCAATTACATAAAGGTTCTTGCAAGAGTTCAACCATTTAAATCTGCTGGGGTGAAACAATTATTTTCTATCAGGGAAAGCAATTTCTTCTTAAGCTGTTGAAATGGTACCATGGTAGGCAAATTGTTTGATGTAGGGTTTTGCAAATGTGGTTTTTTTCCCCGCAAGATTTATCAATACACTGCTAAAGTTTTTCAACTTTTTTCCTGCAGAATCCAACACTTACCCAGCTCACAGCTCGAAATAAGAATGCAATGAGTGCTGTTTTCTCTTTGTTTTTCCCACCTGCAACAGATTTCAAAGTCTAAAGCTCCTGAGCAGGGATGTGGAGGGAGCTCATGTCTTTCAGTTCTTACTGTCACAAAGTGCAGCTGCGATGGACACGGGTACCTTCAAGTTGGAGAGGAACAGTTTATCCTGCCTGGGGATTTCTCCCCCTCTCTCCTGCAGGTCACTGACCTGACAGCCAGCTGACACACTCTGAAACACAGCAGTGTCACTCACAGTGTCCCAAGGCACTGAAACAGCCAGGGCACAGTAAAATCCCAGCGAATAAACTGGAGCAGCTCAAGAGCTGCTTTTTGTGCTGCTGACTTGTCCTTGTCCCTGGCAGGACACAGAGCAGTCACTGGTTACAGCTTTGGGCTGCCTGCTCCATGAGGGTGTCCCTTCTGTGAGGGTACCTGGTTTTGTCTTCCAAGATTAATAGCTCTGATATTTCACCCTGCTTCTTTCAGCACGGTGGGGAGCCATTACAGACAGGCACCCTGTCAGGGACAGAACCTTTCACACCCTTTGAATTGCATGGTTCACACATGGAGAAGGTGGTAGTAATGCTTGAGGGTCATCTATGCAAGTCTACTGATCAAAATTTTCTGAAACACTAAATATCCACCACTTAGCATCTGTAGATCTCAACCTGGTTTAGATCTAGAAGGAATTTTTAGCATATTTAGTGTGTACTTGACTTCCACTTTCATGTGTTCTCTTAGGTTTGCTTTCATTTTTTCTCAACTGTAAGCAACGTATGTCAATATTTCTTTTTTTTTCTATTAGCAATGCTGTATAAATGTCTTATTTTTTTTACAGTGTATTAACTCTGGAAATTAACTGTCTCTACATATTTGCATAAACTTGTATCTCTACGTGTGCTTAAAGCACCTAGATTGTATAAAAAATTGAAAAAATTATTACACAAATTTATCTTATAATTTGATGGTTTTTAGCTCAGTCACATAAGCACTGAAATTCACTGTAAAATGGCTGATTTGAATGCCATGTACATGGGCAAATTGGTAAAGGTAAGGTAGTAGTCAATGTGGCTGCTCATACATTACGTGACTTCGGTCAGTACTTAAACTCCTAATATTTGCATAGGATTACACTTCTGCCACAAAGCCCACTGGTTAAATAACAGCCTCATCAGAGAGCTGGGTGCATGGAGTGATTTTTCACTGAGAAATTTTTGGTTTGATCACACCCTCTCCTTCCTCAGTCAGATCCTTCTATTCATGCACCTGTTCAAGATTAGGGTTTTTTTCAGACAAGAAACATCTACTAGGTGTAGATCTCTTTCTTCTTCCATACTGCCTGGCACCCTGTTTTTCATATAGCAATTACCTGAACTTGTTCTTCACTTGTGATGGCTGCGAATTTGGATTCATGCTGTTCATCATGAAAATATTTTATATATTTTGCCCACTTTTACAGGACAGCTTTGTATTCACAGCATCATCTTGCAGTTCTAATTACTATGTACCATCATCTTGCAGTTCTAATTACTATGTATACTCTCTTGTCGCTTTTAATATATAATATTACGTACTCTCTTGTATATATTAATATATAGTATTATATACTCTCAAGCTTTTCAGATATGATAACTTTTTCTAACTTTTTCTAGTTGCATATTTCTGTTTCATCAGATCATAACTTCACCTATTTCCTTTGACATTTTTTCAGCTTTTTTGTACTGCTTATGCAATATTGATATTCCTTCTTCTATTTTTGTTTTCTCTTTATGTATACTGATCCAAGATATATTCAATAATTCACAGCTGCTTACGAATAAAATCTTTTCATCCCTAATGCAAACACAAACACACACCCAGCTGAGGGATGTGAGAGCTGTGTATATAAAGCCCTTGCAGGAGCTTCTTTTTGCTAACATTGCAGCTCTGGTCTCCCATCAGTACCATGATTTCTCTTTCTGTTCATCTTTTTAAATGCAGCCTTCTTCTCCTTTGGCAGTTTTTTCCTCTCCTCTCTAAATATTACTTGCAGCTAATCACCAGAGCTGAGAAATAGCCATCCCTGCAGCAAGCCACAGTCCTCTATAGTCTCAAATTTCTTCAGCTACTAAAGAAAAGGTAAAGCTCCCCTTTAATCACAGTGCCCACAGAAGGGACATAAAACCAAATATCCAGACACATGGGCTGAGTGAAGCCTTTCCCTGAGGCTGCCCAAGTGGAACAGGAAGGATCCAACCTTTCTCTGCAAATACAGAAGGATAAACTCTGCTGTAGCTGCTGGCATCGTTGGGAGACTCTTCTCACTGGCACTTGTGGAACTAATTGTAAAGCCCTGTTTTAGTGCGTGGGAGGCTGGAGATAATTTTAGTGATGGTGAAAAGTGCCAGACTTATCAGACATGGGAGATGCTGCTCTAGATTTCACTTGTGTAGTGCCTTATGTCTATTCTAACTCAGGGGAACAAAACATTACTGGTTTGACTGGAGGGGGGTTGATTTAATCATTGTTAGCACACTTGTTTTGCAGCACTAATGAGTAGGCAAAGTTTTCTCTTCACAGAACCAGTACTGTATAGGCAGAAGGATCAAGAGCATCATTTTTCTGGTGTCTGCCTATTCTGCTGTGGAGTTAGCACTTCCATGCACACAAAATTATTCAATATATCTTTGGTACCACAGCTAAGGAAATTAATAAGCTTTCTTATACATCAAAACAGGGAAGCCATTAACTTCTTATTGGAGGGCACAAACTCAGCTTTGAATACTCTTCTGTTGTACTTTCTTGGACACAAATATGCTTTTTTAGTATTTACAAACTCTGGAAAGCCTTGAGGAAAAGTGCATATTGTGTTACCCTACTCACCAGAGGCAGGATACTTATTTGAAACATAATTTATTTCTTGGCTTTCCCCACAGTGTTTTGATAATTGTAGTGAAAACTTTAAACAAACAGATGAAATGCAGTATATTTTTGTATCATTGAACTATGGGAATTTTATTGAAGGGCAGAAGAAGAATATATTAGTTTTTGCACTGGACCTTCCACTGGTCAAAGAATAGCATCCAGCCATTGGAACTGACAGTCAAAGCTTTTCTGATGTGAAATAAAAGACATATCAGAGCTACCAGTTTCATCAGCCACAGCAGAGAGTGTTGGTGGTCATTTTCAGTAAAGGTGTCCCCATGCCAAAGCCTTCAGTCCAGCACCCTTCACTTATAAGAGAGCACATTTCCAAATGATCTTTAGCATCCACAGTGGAGTGGAAGGGATCCATCCCGAGTCTGATTGCCTTCTCACTGCAGGAAAATCTGGCTCACTGTCATGGGGCTGAGGCTCATATTCATATTTGAATATCTGCTCTGAGGATTACACTGCCTCCCCTGGAGTAACTCACACATCCAGGTAGTCCTGCCCTCCCTGGGGGCAGATGTTCCTCTGGCCTCCTGAGCTTTGTTCCACAAGCTGCCTAATCCAGTTTACTCTTCCAGCAGTGCAGATGTCCTCAGCACTCATTTTATAGAAGCATTTCACCTGATGGTGAAAGACACCTGGTAAGGCACCACTGCCCTGGAGAAAATACAGCCAAACACCTCCCTGCCCAAAACCCCAATCTATTATCTCAAGCATCTGCTTTTTCTCCTGCAACCCAGGGAACAATAAGAATCTGAGGCTGACAGCACCAGTTTTCTTCTTCCTCTTGACACCTTTCTCTCTGGCCAAAGCCTTCTCTTGCCAAAAGCAACTTGGACACAGGCACTGTCTGCCCTACCTGCCTGCTCTCACTTCTCCCTAGAAATGCAAGGATTTCCCATCTGACCATGTTAATATCTGCAATCAAGTGGGCTGAATAGGAAGAGGAGCTGCAACTCTGCTTTATGACACACATTCCATGTATCACCACCCAAAATAGAGACACATGTAAAAGGACTAGTTTCTTTAGTATTGTTTTGCAATGTTAGATGAAGAGGAGTTGGAAGTCCATGAAGCTGAGAGAGCAAGCAATAGAAGCATATATAAGAATATATGGACCTGAGAAAAAGCCTCACAAATAGGCTTGAGTGAGCCTGAAATAGGATTTAGATCTGAAAAACTGTTGCTGCTTAAGATCTACCCTATAGTAGTGGAAAACAAGGCTTTGATTATAAATAAACAGGACTGTGCCACAGACACACCTTATTTCATCACCAGTTTCTCATCAGACTGTGAAATAACCCACAGCACTGAACTTGACTGTTCATGTCAACCAGAAGAGTCCAGCATGTTTAAAAGATAGATAACTGCAAATAGTGAAGATCCTTAGCAGTAACCTGAATTCAGACAGTTTTAGTAACTACTTCACTCAGCCTGTTTTTGGATCCGAGCAGAGCTGGCAGAAGAGAAAAATACCTCAGCTCTGGAAGCCAAGGGCAAAGAAACAATGTGGAGAACAAAATGAAAGTTACCTCGTGAATGGCAAGTTTTGGCTTGCTTCTAACTGCAGTAATAAGGCAGCAAAGTGATTCATCTGGCAGAGTTTTCCAGCTTGAGGAGCTTGAAGCAAGACAACCGCCCACCACAACCTGCTGCCTGTGAGCGAGCTCAGGGAGGGGGCCAAGGGCAGCCCGAGAGTATTGGGGTGATGTGAGAAAAGTAGGAATGGAAAGCTTGTCTTCAGCAGGGTAGAGATAAATGGGGAAGGAGGGAAGAGAGGTAGTAGCAATGGCATTGCATTCTTGTAAAAATAAAATTATGTGAAAGAAAAACTGTTCTGCTCTTTCACAGAGGTCAGGAGATGAATGTTCGTGTGTGCCACGTGGCACTGCACCTTGGAGGAATTGCCAGGTCACCCTATGAGGTCTTCATTTTGTCTTCCTTCATTGAAGGAAGATATATATATATATATATATATATATATATATATATATTTTAGAGGTGGGTAAGAAGGGTGGCATGACCTACCTGTGGCAGGCTAGTCACAGAGTGAAAAAGAAACCAAAATAAAGCCAATATTGATTTTCTGCCTGAGAGTGGTTAATATTTATCTAGATGTTCAAACTGGATCAGGCTGCAACTTATAAAAACTTGGCCAATCACAGCAAGATTTTCCAACAAACCTGTTAACATTTTTCAAGTACAGACATGCTGATACAACTTAAAAGAAAGGTACAGAACTGCAAGTCTCATTACTGTCACTTAAATAAAACCTCCAAGACAATTAATTATGTGTGAATACTTCTAACTTTGACAAAATGTATGCAATAGGTAATAAATTTTATTTTCTTAACCTATATTTAGGTGGGCACGGCAAAGGTTTTTTTATTATTACTTCCAAATCACTTATCACCAAAATCGTACTTTGGCCCCAGGCATTTTCCTCATTTCTTTCTATTCTGTAATTCAGTGACCACAAAATTACACGAGGTTAACTACAGAAAGATTAATTTTAGGCTGTAACCATTTCATCTTGCTTGGGCGTTTCTCTCTGTGGGCCATCTGTGCTTGATAGCTCGATACCCACAGTCCATTGGCCTTTCTTTAGGGAACTTATGTGTAGTGGCTTCAGTCCTGTTCAGTGAGTAGACCCCAAACAACTAACAATGGGTATTTTGATGCTTCCATTAAAATTTAGAGCCTATTGACAGTAAATGGGGAGTTTTTTACCTGCTGCTTCTTAGTGGTGGCACTTCAGAGTCCATGGGTCACAAACCTAAAGTTACTGAGAGCCTCTGTGAGTTGCACAGAGTTACTCCACCTGTTCTGCAAAAGGAGCCTGGGTTTAACCTGATTAAAGAACAACAGTAAAGTTGTGGGTCATGTATGAACTGCATGGGATGTGAAATGCATCAGCCATTTGAAATATGAGGTATACAGGCTCTTGTATAATACAGGTATGAAGAAATGCCAAGGTCCATGGTCATATCCAAAACTCGTGTTTCTAGTTCCTTCCTTCCTGTACATCTTTAGGAAGAGCTGCCTATATTTGGGCCTAAGAGTTCATTGAGAACCATTTTACAGCCTGGGTGTGTGAAACTTCACTGCAGCATGGTAGGACAAGCTCATTGAAGAGAGCCCTCCTCCTCCTCTTCCTGCAGCCTGCCTAACCCTCCGGCCCTGAACAAGGGTTTTCCCCAAGGGTTGCTTGAGCCCCAGGAATAGAGAACTCAGAATGAGATAATGGATAATGAATTGAATGAGCACAGCCTCATTAAAAAAAAAAAAAAAAGGCTTGAAAAACTCATGCTTTGAAAGGTCCTGGTCACTGGCATGGAAGTTTCTCTCCTCTGATCATGTTCCTCTCTGATTTGTTTTTGTAAGTTTAGGCAGCTCTCTGCTGGTACAGCTGCTGCCGGAGCCCTGCCAGAGGAGCCATAATTTCTTAATAGCCTCCACCAATGAGCTGTCCTGTTAACAAAACAGAAGAGAAAACACAGTTGTAGAGCAGGCAGGTGTAACCTCAGGCTAAGGAGGCAGGCGCTCGTAGCACCTTCTCTAACATGGCCCCAGAGGAAACCTGGAACTGGTGCACCCAGGAGCAGGTGGGATGTGACCCTCCCTCCTGAAACCAGCAGGTTTCTGTCCACCTACTTAGACATGAAAAGCCAAGCTTCAGCTGTGCACCGAGGCAGGCAAACAAACCCAGGAGATTCCACGTGTCCCACTCGCTTCTGAAGAGGGGCCTGGCAGCAACACATTGACAAGCCAGGCCCTCAGCTATTCAAGATGATCAAGAGCAGTGACATTTCCACATTTTCAGAGCTCTCAACAAACATAGCTAATTAAGTCTTGCATCATCTCCGCAGTTAAACACAAGTACTTATTCATCTCCCCTTCTGACAGAGGAGGAAGCTGAAGTCTGGGGGGTATTTAGGGCCGTGGAGTGAGTCACTGGCAGAGCCAGAGATATTTTAGGAGCTGTAAGCTCCATGATCACTGCCTTTTCATTTAAGTTATTAGACTCAAAAATGCCTCCTTCTCCATGTGAATTATAAGGAAGATATTCTCCCATTATCAGTAAGAACTGGATGACCTCTGCCTCACTGAGACACCAATCCTGGAAATATTGTGACTTATTTGCAGTACACAGAATATTTCTCATTGCATGTACTATTCAGGTAGGGAAAACAAGAAGAGGGGTCTCCTAGGCATGGCTGGCATACAAGACAGGGAGGGGTCATTAAGTGCCCTGCTTTCCTGCCAGCCCCTTCTCTGGCTGCCTCCTGCCCTGCAGACTGTAGTGTCTGTGGCTCAAGATGAGCAGCTGCACTGGGTGCATTTCAAAGTCTATAGAAATAATTCCTGCCACGTAAGTGTTACAAGAAGACACAACAGGTGGATGAAAGAGAGAACTGTAGAAGTTATCAGTGAAATCAGCCTCTCTCAGGCTTTTTTTTCAACTTAAAAAAAAAAAACCAAGCCCATTTCCAAATACAACATGGACACACAATTTCATTCAAATTTACTAAATGTATGTCATAATTAGCATTCAGAGTAATCTAATGCACATATAATTATTTATGGACAAAGCAGTAGGTGTGTGCATGGGCATCTGAAGGCAATGACTTCTCAAAGCAAGTGTTGCCTAAACTAACCTGCCCCAACTTGCAACCACGCTTTTCCAAAGCAGAGCACTGGGCCAGCAGCTGGGTGTAGCACAACGGGAGACTGCAAGTCAAAGATTGGAAAGGTGACATGAGGATCACTTTTCTAACACCCTAATCTTGAGATAATTTTCTCAATCTCCTTTTTCCTTTGGCTCTGGGAATGTCTCAGTGCTATAAACCCAAAAGGTGTTCAGGAGCAGCATCCTGGGAAAGGCATCTCCCTGAGCAGTTTTGAGCATCTCTGCTCCGTTTGCCTGACTCAGCTGGACCAGCAGGTAACAAAGAATCAACAGTACTCAGGACCAAAATTCCTACAAGACATCCTTCCCAAAGAAGAGCCTTTCCAGGAGCAAATAAATCAACTTTGTGGAGAAATACAACAGTTATATTGTATTAGATTGCATGGTTTAATGTAAGTTGAGTGATATCGCTTTAGACAAATTTTGCCCTCCTTTATTTCCTGGGGAAATAAAAAGTACACAGGAAATTCTGAAAAACTGGTCAGCACACTTGCTAGCAAGCCATAACATCAGTTGACATTTTTACTTTAATGAAGTACTATAAACTTTTGGAACTACTAAATATTACAGATAAATGCACGTGCTGACGGTTATGTTTCTGTTTTTAGAATACTTATCTAAGCTGGGCATCTTTCTCATCAGCTGAATTTCATCAATGGCTGTGATCTGGTATGTTACTAGTTCTAAGCTTGCCAATTCAAAAGTGACTCTGGATTACTTTATTCTGCTCCCAGCAGCACCATCTCTATATCTGTATTGCAATCAGAATCCTCGTTTACCAGGTTAATACCAGGAGTACAAGCAGAGTGTGGCCCAGGCTACAAGAACACAAACTACACGATTCTATAAATACACCTAGATTCCAACACAATAAACAGTCAAATAATATTTCTCAGTCAAAATACACCTTTGACTACCAAGTTATATTCATTAATGTGTTGCACACATCCTTTCTGTTAACACTTAAATAGAAATTTTAAACTGTCTCTAAATTTTAATGGAAGCATCAAAAGACCCATTGATTCTCATCCTCCAATCCACACATTTTGCTCCCTCCTCCTTTGTTAACTCATAAGCACTTTGGAAATGCACCACTGCCACAAGCCAGACTAAGCCACCACATGTATAAGGACATGAAACCTGCCACACTGTGCCAAGAACCCTGATCCATCTAGCTCACTACTGTAACCTCAGAGCTAGGAGCAGATGTTTTTGGGAACACTACAGAAGACAGAGTATTTCTAGTGTGAATCTCCACATGGCATTTCTTCACAGCTTCCAGCACCACACTAAATATTTATATGACTGATTAATATTACATATTTCCATATTTTCAGATCCCCTGGTGCTAGAGGATAAAAAAAAAACATCTAGTGCAGACTTAAAGCCTCCAGGCTAATCAGAATTAACCCATCTACAGTAATTGTCATCACCAAACTCTGCACTGTCACACTCATTTTCTTTAGTCCATTAAAACCATTTGATTAAGAGATTGGCTAAGTGTCCATGGAACACTGGGAAAACCATAGTAAAGAGGGCAGAGTCACAGTCACTGCATTATTTATACATACAAACCTCCCAGCACACAGACATCTCTTTCCAAGTATCAGCCCAGTGACCTTCTGCTCAAGGGCCCCAGAGGTGAAATCCTTGGCTGTTTTATTATTCAGCCCTTAGTTAAAGTTCATGTTTCTGTCTCAGGGCACTGAAGTTTAGCCTGTGGGCATGAGGCTGTCTTGCATCCAAGAAAATACTGTTGACCCCATGGAGGAAAACAAAGGAATTGGGCCAGTGTATAACCACGTGTTTGTTTAAAATGGCACACTTTTAGGAATGTGCTGGCTTACTGCAGCACATCCCAAACCCCAGCAATTAAAAGAGCTACAGTGAAGGGGAATTGCAAATCACATTTTGCAAGCCCCTGGTTTCTCTCTGGGAGCAATGCTTTCAGCTCCCCACAGCAGCAAAGTGCAAGCACATGACACCGTGACAGCCTCGCTGCCACCAGATGCTGGGACAAAAGCTTGGTGCTCCCAGAACAGCTCAGCTCCCCCAGGGTGAGGGGACACCCCACCCCTTCCTATGCCATAGAAACAGATACTGAAATGATCTCCTAAAGAAATGAAAGCATGAAATGAAGCAGCTCCTGTCTTCTGAGCTGTCTAAAATTTCCTAGCATTGCCCATTACTTTATAAAACCTCTGATAGACCCTGGTTGAACATCAGTGATTTCTTGTATATAAAAGTTTTACAAGTTTTAAAATCAGACTGAAACAAATACTTTTCTGAAACTAATGGCAAGTCCTACCTTTCTGTGGGGATTTGCCTCTAAAAGAGGATGCCATGTGCACCCTTTTCTTGGTACAGATGGTCTGGTGGTTTCTTTTCCCAGCTGGGTTTTCTTTCCTACTGTTTCTCATGTATCACCACCCCCTCTACTGCCTGTCTTCCATTTCAGCAAATGGGCTTTCTTTAAAAGGTTTTCTGCTTTGCAGGTTTAGTTACCAGGAAAAGATTTCCATCATGCTGCTAATATCCCATCTCACCTTGAGATATTCTAAAAGGTAGTTTTCCCCTTCTGTCTCATACAGCAGGACCTAATGTCACACTTTTTGCCATAAATCACATTCTGATGAATTTGAAGAAACACAAAAATATTCCCTCATCTCTAGATTTTCTGTGCTCCCACTTTTTATTATTAGTTTTTTACTTTTCCTGCAAAGTTGCATGTTTTGCTATTCAGCCCTGCACTCCTAAGGCAGACCAGGACACATCAATTCCCCAGGCACAGAGCAAGGAGCTCCTGCTGGCACACAAACACATGGCAAGGGCCTCAGGGGTGATGAATGACAACCTTGGGCTGCTTTTCAACCAAAACCTCCTTTGAATTGGACAGGATTGTGCCTTTATAATATTCTCATGTTGTCAGAACCAGTAGCAATAGCAGACACTGGGAGGAATCTGGAGTGGACTAACAAACCCCAGAAACTTTCAACTGATGGAAAAGCAGCAGGAGCAGCTTGGGTGGCAGCCCAAGGCCAGGCCAGTGCCCAGGAGCTGCTGCCCAGCCCCAGTCTGCCCAGGGCTGACTGGGAACACTGGGAGCAGAGAAGATGAAGGACCCAGCACAGGAAGGTTGGGAATGCACAGCTTCCATGTACTCTCAGCTGCATCTGTCCTGCCAAGCACAGAGTATCTGATGATCATCAATCAAAACATTTCTCAGGAACTTCTTGAAAAAAATTACAGCTTATGTTAATACTGTGAAGATCTAAAAACACCTGACAGAAGCAGAATATGGGCATTAGAGTAGTCTTCTTTCAGAATAACAACAAGAAATATTAGTAAGTTCCTTTTAGGAACAAACTAGCCAAACTGAGAAAAACTACTGCATCAGGCAGTTGTTGCAGTGTTTGGAAATTTAACAATGTAGGTGGTGGTGAGGAACACTGTAGCAAGGAGATGAAGTTTATGGCTTTGTGGGAATGATCTGGAAAAAGCAAAAAAGGCAGCAAAAAAGGTCAAAATGAAACAAGATCGAAGCTCTTTACTTAAAACATAAAAAAGGCAACAAATGTCCATATTGACCAGAGGGCTGGGAGGACAAATACTGAGATATTGAGGCTGTGAAAAGGAACTACCTCCTCTTGTTTTATCCCTACTATCTTCCAGATAACAGAATTTTAGATATTATTTCCATGAACATAAAATTGTATCACAAATTTATGTAGCATGTTTTACTTTCCAATAAAAGTAATAAGACTAAGTAAATATGGAATATATATATAGCATATATATAAAACTTATGGAAATACATAGAAATTAATATATATAAAATATAAATATGAAAAATAAAACAAAAGTAATAAAACTGAGGACCTGGATATTGCTATGCACTTCATGGGCTGCTAAAGAAATTAGGCTGATCTCCCCCTCATCCACTGGAAATAAACCCCAAATTCCATACAGCAGTAAAAATATCACCAATCAATACAATCTGAAACAAAATTCTTGATTTCAGGCAGGTTTGCAGCCAGACTGTGAGCACAGCAACATTAGTGTTTATCTGGAGAACCCCATTAGAACAGGCAGATTTCTCAGTTTGACATCTCCAATGCCCTGGTGGTTATTGTATGTTGGATTTGGGGTGGGTTTTGCCCATAAAGCAGCAGCAGAGATAAATGAATCCCCCAGGCCCTTTTTATGGGTAAAAGCTACCCTTCAAAGAGCTTGCATTATTCTCAGAATGCTGTACTGTCCTTTTCCCATGCCCAGCTCCTGCAGAAGCCTGACCCTGCCCATCCCTGGCTGCTGGTGAAACCCCCTCCCCATCCACTCCCTCTGTACATCACCACCAGATGATATATTTACATATATCATGTAAAAAACAATGACACAGACAAACAATTCTGCTTCTAAGATTTCATGCTTTCACTGAGCTCAACTGAGCAATAATTTGTTGTCTTATGGTTTCATCTTTTATTTATTTCCATTAACTTGAACTTATTTCAACTCCAAACCAAGGTGTCTATATTCCCTTCTTTAATATCTCTTTTCTGATGAAGGAGCATTAAGTAATTTCACAGAGTCTGGGGACAGCCCATTGAGTGCATATGCTATATTAGGTATAACTGGTAGCTGCAGAGTGATAAATTTGTAAACAGCAAGTCCATGAACTTCACAAGTAGGGAATTTATTTTGACTTTCCCAAATAACGAATCTGCTTGAAAAGTCCTAAAATACATAATTACAAATTATATGGTTTATATGCACTGCTTTAGGTTTTTTCTCAAAGTTACTTGACCAGCCCTTGTAGATTGGGATGGAAGTGCTCACAGGGGCAGCATGAATTAACCACTGTAAGAATCACAGGAGTCTGCTCTCAGGGCAATCCCTTGGGATTTGATACTGGAATCAAATCAATAACAGATACAGTAAGCACTAATTTTGTCTGTTGGTTTGGATTTTTGGGGGGTTTTTTGTGCATCTGTGCAATCTCACAGTTTTGCACTGAGCTGCTCAGCTCTTGGCAAACATTTGCTCTGAAAAGCTTCCTCTGTAGGACAGGTCTTCAAATATGATTGGCAGCTCACTATGGTTTACAAAAAAAGCTTGCATAGATGTGCCCAGAACCCACTTTTAAAAAACATAAAATAATTCAATGCCAAGTAATTATTGTGCTGCATCATCACCTCCATGCTATGTCCTCACTACAAAGAACTTGTGCTTTCCTGCCAAGCTGCCCCTGCTGTTATAAACACCAATGCAGACCCAAAGTGTCTGCATCATTCCAGTGAGCACTTCCAGGTGCCCCAGCTGCACTGAGCATCTCTTGTGGCTTCTACCCCAAGCCTGGTATCTCACTATGAAGAACACCTGGTCTGAAGGACACAGCTGAAGGCTGATCTGGTGCTGCTGCCAAGTGAACTCCACGTCACCCTTCCATGGCAGGATACTCAGTATTGACCCTCATGTATCTCAGATACAATCCTTTTAATTAATCTCAGGGGACAGTTCATTATTTGGTTAAAATAAACATGCAAAACCTACAGGAATTTGGCATTAAAACAATTTTCTATATGGATGCAAATATTTTTCCTAAATATTTCTTTCTACAGGAAACATCACAGTCACCTATGGAGTCTTTGAAACAAAACTTCTGCATGAAATTTGCTTTTCGCTGCTACTCCCTTGCCAATAAATTTTACAGGGACCTCAGCAAGAACCAGCTGCTCCCTTCAACTATGTCACAAATATACTCTCCAGTGGTGAATGAGCACCTCATCCTGCATTCCAGAAACAGAGCCCATGGCATGACCCTGGGGAGCACAGCAACAGCAGGAAAAGAACTCACCAGGCTGAGTTCTGCTGCTTTGACAGGCCAGCTGCTGCTTGGAGGGCAGCACAAGAACCCCCTCTGAGTTTAAAAATACAAGAAATAACTTCTAAATGCCTGTGTAGACTTTGGTGAGATGCTAAAGCAAACTGCTGGGTAGTTTGTTACATGATCCTCATGTCTTGATCCAACAAGAGTTGTTCTGCTTTGCCATTAAAATAAAATAAAATTAAGATAAAATAAAATAACATAAAATAAAATAACATAACAAAAAATAAGTAAAATAAATAAAATAACATAACATAAAATTTTAAAAAATGAAGTGAAGTAAAATAAAATAAAATAAAGTAAAATGGATGTAGCTCTATCAAAAGAGCTTTCTTGCTTCCAGCAACTGTGATCCCAGGAGCTGTGTCCCAGGATCCTGGTGGAGCCAGGACAGCTGCCCCACCTGTCCTGTGAGACAGGTGCTGCTCCAGCCATCACTTTACAGAGAATTCAGCCAAGCACAGGCAGGGGAAGTGGAGCATGACTGAGACAGAGAAGCAGATCAATTATTTAGTGATTCTCTCCTGAAAGGCTTCACTCAGCCCAAAACACCACGTGGCATTGGCAGGAATTCTGCCTCAATCTCTGTAAGGTTTGACTGTGTGAGCACTACGTGTCCACTTCTTTAGTAACCAACAAGTCAGAGAAAAGAAAATGTCAACAATGTGGCAAAATATGGAAATGCTGATTTTAAATACATATATTAAAATACAAACTAGGGACACTGCCAAAAAACTATTCGAAAACTTAATTAATAAATATTTTTAATTATTAATAGCAACGTCTTGTGCTACTATTAATGGGACTACTAACTATAATTGCTATTAATGCTAACATCTTGTAACTAAAGTACTAAAGACAATTTTTAATCTTGAGATATTTACAGTATATGTCTAAATTCTTTAGGTTTTGCATTTTATTTTACTTAGCAATTAAAACTAACTCACTTTTGAATTTGGTCTACTCTTACCAAGCCAGTTTCATTGTCTGAATTCAGCAGCAGAAATAGAAATACATCTCAGAGTAGTGTCTGAGATGAAAGTTTAGATTTAAAAATCTTTTGCTAAAGCTTCACCAAAAAACATCAAAGAAACCTTCTTACTGTGCAGTCAGTGAAATTCTCCCCAACATAAATCCACCAGCATTATTAGGAAAATATATGGAAGGAAACACAGACTGTCAATGCTAGCTTACAAGAAGCAAACTAAGAAAAGAGCATCACACACAACAGTGCTGAATCAGAATTTCTCCCTCTCAAGCCTGTAATTCCTCATCTTATATGTACTTGATATTCCCTCCTTCTAACTTGCTATTTCCTGAAATTTGAAAATTACAGAGAGACAATCATATTTGCTATTTTTGCTGCATGCTTTAAGAAGGCATAAGGATTGAATCTAGTTAGGTAGCTTTCTTTCATATGTTTTTCATAACAATACATGTGTTTCTTCCTGCTTTACCATTCTTTAACAACTTGCCTGAGCTGCTAGGGCTTTCTTTCATGCTGAAGACACACTTTTACTTGCAATATGCATCCCATATTAATAGATTCTACTTAATGAAGTTAAAAAACCCCTTTGGAAGGATACCCATGCCACATTTAACACAGTGACCTTGTGTGCACTATGATTATTATGTCCAATTGTTTCTCTTTGTCTTGGTTTTGCTCAGGATGAGATGAGGGGGTCCTTGTCCCAAAGCAGACCCAGCACAGAGATGTGGCCATGGGGGACAGGGATGGGCAGCCAGGGCTAGGCTGGAATTTTTAGTGGAGCTTTTAATGCAGACAGGGTTGGAACTCTGTACATAAGTGCTGGGAGACAGCATTTTAGAAAAACAAAATTATCTTCATGAAATTAAGGAAACCATGAAGGCAGAAAGTTTTATAGACAAGGTGAGAGCTGGGGATGACATAAAGCTCAAGGCAGAGAAGAGGAATTAGGAAGGGCTCCCACCTCTAGGCACAACAGCATAAAACCACTACAAAAACTTTTCTTTCTGCAATGAACAAAGATTTTTCCTTCTAATCCTTCAGGCTCCCAGTCAGATGTGGTGACAGCTGCTCATGCTATGATGCAGGGTCAAAAGAATTCTAAATATGTCTTTTTTTTAACTCTGAAAAAAGCCCCTGCTCTTGAAGGAGCTTTCCTTTCTGGATACCTGAAACATTTGGTTACTGCACAATTTGCACAGCTGTGAGGGTCTCAATTTTAGACACATTTAAGATAACTACCCACTCTGAGGGGGCAGAAATAGAGGAAGCAAAGAATTTTGAAGAAAACAAATGATGACAAACTTCAGCTTCTACTTTTCACATCTTCTTACACCAGTACTTTGGCTTAAATACCCCAAACCTGATAAGCATAAATGTTACCTTCATGTCAGAGCATGAGAAATATAAGAAGTAATTGGGCTCATTCTCTAGCAAACACCACATACAGTAGGAAAACTCCCATTAACAAGACACTTCTGTTTGTCACATATTGCCTCAAACTGGCAGCCACATGGAGGAGAAATACAGCCTATTAGGGAAGAAAGGTCTGTCAAGGATGCCTTTCTCCAGAATCCAATCTCAGAGATTTCAAGAAAACACTCCATCTTTCAGACTCTAAAATAAAAAAAAAGGAAAGGATCAGAGGACTGAACACAACCACACCTTGCCACAATCAGAAATGCAAAGCTGCCAGCCTGCCCCCAAAGGTCTCCAAGAAATGCTCCTAATTCCTCAGCCATCAGACTGTACAGCAGCCTGTGATGGATGCACAATGTGCAGTGTGCCAGAGCTCCTTGGAGAGCATGCAGGGGTAAACCTGTCAACCCCTACATGCCAAAACAAACTCAACTGAACTATAAATAAAAGGCAGAGTTATCATTTACCCCTCCCCAAGAGATATCACAAAACAGTATCTCCTTCTCACATCTGACTCTGAAGAGAGACTTACAAAACATTGAGGCTTAAATATGACTATAATACAATGCAGTATTGAATAGAGAATAAATAGGGACATAAAGTTTATGTTCATTGCAATTCTCTCAGCATCTCATCTCTGTTTCCTTGTTTCTGTGCTGCAAATGCTTTTTCCTCATTTCAATCTGTCAGCTCTCCTGGTACTGAAACTCACTGGTAAAATCACTTCTCCAACAAACAGACTAATTAATTAACATAATTAGAGATTACTTTTTCTTTTGTTTGGTTACTTCAAAATGACTTGCAGGACTTGACTGGCTTTACAGCATAGTCCTTTTCTGAGGTAACAGTCAATGCAGGGATGGGGGAGGAGTGAAGCTCTAGAAGGGTGAAGGACTCCTAGATCAGTTTTGCTGCTCCAACAGATATATCAGCAGCCTGGGAATAATGGTTTTCCAGTGATATCTGCATCAGACTTGCTGAAATGCATGCAGACTGGAAAGCTTGACCACATTTTATATCAGCTGATCTAATCACACATATTTCTCACACTTACAAACCTTCCTTCTTTTACAAGCCTAACCATCAGAGTTACAACACAAGTGGTATAAAATAGTGGAAAATTAAAAATACATTGCACAGGCCCCAGACAATAAATAGTGGGCTCCATTGGTGGGGTGTCAGGGAGGAGAGAGCAGAGAGCCCCAGCTGGGCAGCTGCCTGCTGGAACTCTATTCCTGCCTTGTTCAGGGAAAGAAGCTGATGGATATTCTCAAATATTTGACCCCACACACACTCAATTACCCAGTGAAAGTCATACAAAAGACTCCTGCTGCTAGCTAGTGCACACTGCAGTACATGGGATATACAAAGACAGCCATGAATTTACTCAGCCTATTGAGGTGACCCAGTCCCTGCCCAGAAGACCTGACAGCCTCAGAGATGAGCACTATGAATGGAAACTTCCATACTTCACCTGCTGCCCATACTTCTGCTGCTGTGCCCCTCATGAAGGCCAGATCAAATGTGAATTTACTGAATGCTGTCCATCTTTCCTTTTGTATCTGTACTTTTTTTCAGAATTCTTGACAAAATTATTTTCAAAATTTTTGGCAACCACCCATGCTCTGCTCTGTGATACACACTGAAAAATGTATTTTATATAACAAGTAATGGAACAAGGCATCAATGAGGGGTTTCTTTGACAACCACCACCTCTCCTAAATAAGAAGCTGAAGATACTCTCCAGAGCATTGCCAACAAAGGCCACATTGTGAGGAGGGTGACAGCTGGAATTCCTGTGGCAGTTCTATTTTGAAAACTTGTCTGATGGGAACACCTCCACTGCTGCCAGCACAGGCCGCTGCTGCTTAGGTTAGGCAAAGCAAAAAAACAAAGCAAAAACCAATAAAATGCAAAATAATTTTTCAGAAAAGCCAAACATCAAAAAACACTTTTGATTATTTTCTGTTTTCAAGCACTGAAGACAGGTGTCAATTTATTTGACTTTCTTGATTTATATTTGTTGTTATGAAATATTTCTGCTTGGGTACAAGCAATAGAGTAAGGTCCCTGCTGTGTAATGGGCCCAAAAAATACATGCAATACACAATCCCTGTTGCACAAAATTGACTCTTTAAGATAAAAGAGATTTGAGGAGAGTGACTGAGTATTTAAACTAAATAATCATTACTCTCCTTACCCATCTAAACCATAAAAAGTAGCTTAATTCTTTTGTCCTACATTATGGTTATTAATTATTTTCATACAAATATGCATATTTTGGGGGGAGGGTTTTCATCTTGCTGATGAGCTGGGGAAGGGATCTTTGCACATACAGGCAAAAATGAAACAAATGTGTGTGCATATACATGCATACACATGTCTCTGTATTAAAAAAAAAGGCAAGGGTGGACCATGAAGGTATAGTTGATAAAATGAAGGTTATGGGGTAGGGCAGGAGAAGATAACAGGGAGGAGCAGAACTCTGAAGGCATTTGAGGAGAAGACAAGGAGCTTAAACTTTGTATGCTGAAACGAGAAAGAAACATTGAAAAGGAATGTGCCCAAAGTGACAGGCAAGGAGACAACCTTGGAAACTGCACACCATGAGGACTGTGCAGGGCCTCCATCAGGCAGTGGAGGCTGAAGGTAAAGTCCAAGCAGAGCTCTGGCTGGGCTCATAATCCTCAGCCTGAAAACATTCTTCCACTTTGCACATTCTCATTCCTTGCTGCTGCCCCTGCTTTGCCTTGGCTCCAGGGCTTGCTGGACCCCATGGTCAGAATATTCAACTCCCTAAAGAGGCAGAAAGCCAATCCAGCAACAAGCAGTAAAGAGCTTTCTGCCAGGCTGAACCCAGGCTCTGGCAGGGGGCAGAATGGGTCAAGGAAAGGGAAGGAATCAGGGTGGGAGCAGGCAGGAGGAAAACTTCCCCATTTTGGTGCTGGAGAGATGTAAGACTAACTTAGCAGTCAGACATAAACCCCATCCTGGGGGGAGAAAGGTTACGGGACTTCAGACAAGGTGCTCAGATAAAGATTTTGGTAGTTTGGGCACAAAGAACAGAAGGAAATTTGTACATATCCACCAAATTAATTGATGATTGATTGATTGATGTGTACCTTCAAGAGCAGCAAGAAGACAAAGATCACACCTAGCTTTAGACTCCTGAAACAAAGTTGACAGCAGAGATACCAACAGCAGCAGCTTAGTTTTGACTCTCAAATTTCAGTAATAGTAAGAGATTATGAAGAGAAGCCAGAGGGACAACTTGGGGTGACTGATAAAAGGATGATTAGTGAAAGTCTGATTAGCATAGGGAAAAGAAAGATGATAATGAGGCAATCAGGAACTGGTTTTTCTGACTGCTTTTACATTGTCTGTTGTTCCAACACCTCAGCTGGAAACCAGAGGAGAGCTGAAACCACTATGGACAAGATTCCTACCTCCATGGGTTGCAGCACCACACTGAAGTGGGTGGATTTTAAAAATATGAACCATGTATATATCAACTGAAGGTATTGCTATACCTGTAGGTAATTTGGAGCAAAGGAGGTGTGCACCTGGATATTTGTTCACTACTGGTTCTGAGGTGTGAGTGCCCCAGTGTATTATTACCAGAATTATTAACTCTGTTACCCTTGATCAACCAGAGCAGGCTGTGCTGAGCTCAAGCCCCCAGCCACCTGCAGCAACACCTTGCTGCTCTTTGCTCTTGTCCTGCCAGGCAGCACCAAGCACCCAATGCTGGATGGCCCTTGGATTTAAACAGAAAACTTCAGCTACCAAGTGTAGCTCCAAGAGTCTCCCCTAGAGAAGTCCAGCTCCAAAAACCTTCCCTTGATTTATACCCTGCACACAGCAACTGGTGAACCCCAGGTCTCAGGTACCCTCACACAGGCAGACCTGGAAAAAATGACAGTCTAGAGAGAGAATGATACAAAGTACATGAAAATAAATGATCTGGCTGACAAAATGCTTACCTCCAAACTAATCACATATCTATATTTGAATATTTGGAATGAATGTTTTCAGCATATCAGGATCATCAGATGAGCTGCATAGCAGCTTCAGGGTCTCTGCTGAGGAATCCCAGACTATCTGATGGAGCATGACTGCAGGGGCAGCAGGTGAATTACAGCACCCTCTGCTTTCCATTTGTATTTGATAGAAGATCTTTTTATGACTTCTGAACTGACACTGAGACTTCAGTGTTGCATAAGCAGAACGACACCAGCAGAGAGAATTCAAAAACTAAATATTTTTGAGTAATCACTGAACCTGTACTGCCTAACTGCAGACAGGTTTTATGGTTTATTTGTTTGTGTGACTCTATCCAAAAGGTCTCATCTCCCACAAGAAGGTTCCTCTACTACACCTTATCTGCTCTAAGTTTTTCTTGTTTGCTTTCTGTAGTGCTTTCAAGGGTTGTTTTGGTGGTTTTTTTTGTTTTTCAAACACAGAGAACATCTTGATTTGCCTTTGAATACAGTTCACTTTCCTTTGCACAAAACCAGACAACATTCACCTTTCCCAAGGAATGGAATATCACACACTGCTGATCTGAAGGATTCCCTCTGAAGGGTCAGTCCCAGATGCTCCTGGTGCCAACCTCATGCTGGTGAGGAGTCTGTGCTTCCCTGGCAGTGAGCAGGATGCACTCCAGATAGAAATACTTCTGACAGCAAGATATGGATCTGAGAGCCAATGTTCTCCACCAGATTGCATCACTTCAGCCTAAAGTAAAACCCCATAGCTCAGTGACAATCCTACTGAGATTGTGGGGGCCTGCTTAAGCAGGTTTGTGAGCACTTTTAGCAATGTCCAACCCATGTTTTTTGGTTTTTTGTTTTTTCTTCTTAATTATTTGGACTAAGCATGAGCCTCAGCCTGTGGCTGTGCAGCAAAACAAGAAAATAAGGCAAAGAGTAGCAGGTGGATGGAGAGGAGGAATTAAAGCAATGGTTCAGTGGACTGAGCAATCTCATTCCTTGGCCTTAAATCTGGTTTTGTTATGTCAACTTGTCTGATATAATTGTATGAAGAACAACCAAGTCTGTGAGAAAGTAAGAGCTCTGCAGGGTACACAAAAGTCTCACAGGGTGATTGATCATGGCATCTGTTCAATCTCTGGGCAGCAAGTCCATGTGCTTTCCATGAGCCTCAGAGGAGAAGAGTATGGAGTGGAGTCTGTACTATACATGGCATCCACAACAGTCTCACTGATTGCTACTTCAAAACCAGGAAAAACAGCAGTCCAAAAACTATGAAGATGAATAGAAATTTTTACCATATTGATTCAAACTGCTGTTGCTAGAGAATCAATTTGAAAAAAAGGGTAATTTTCTTACTCATCTTCAAAAATTTGGAATAATTCTAATCCTTTCAGTAATACATTCAGCTGACTTGAAAACTATGCATCATGTCTATTTTTGACAGCCAAAAAGACAAGCCAGATCTTTTCAAAAGTTATTTTCAGGAATTTATAGTTAATTGGCCCAGTACTCCCAAACTAAATAAAGTGCAAGAGCAAATAACACAAATGAGAGCCTTGAACACAGAGATTTGAAGTTCAATCTGCATGAATGTCTCACCCTGCAGCACCTGGGGGTTTGCATTCCTGCAGGGAGGACACAGGAGGAGCAGCAGTGCTGGGAGCAGCTCCTGCATCTCACACCAGCACAGCACTGCAGGGACCAACCTCGATTTTCACCCTGGCTTTCTGCTCTCACACCAAAGGCATTTCCCTCTGGAGATTGGTCAGCTCACCCTACACATTCCCTGCTAATTTTGGCATCCACTGAGCAGGCAGAAAGAGCTCTCCACCAGGAAAAGGAGAAATGAACATTTGCTTTCCAGGACAGTAGTTGGTCTTTACTTCTCCTTGTCTGATTTCCAGAGTGAGCAAAGTAACACTGCCTGTGGGAGGGAGTGCTGAGGAGTGCCAGCAGTTTGTGACAACAGCTCAGGGCACACACTGTGCCAGAGCCTTCCTCAATCAGCTCAGGGCACACACACTGTGCTGGAGCCTTCCTCACACAGCTCAGGGCACACACACTGTGCCAGAGCCTTCCTCACACAGCTCAGGGCACACACTGACTGTGCTGGGGCCTTCCTCACACAGCTCAGGGCACACACTGTGCTGGAGCCTTCCTCACACAGCTCAGGGCACACACACTGTGCTGGGGCCTTCCTCACACAGCTCAGGGCACACACTGTGCTGGAGCCTTCCTCACACAGCTCAGGGCACACACTGTGCTGGGGCCTTCCTCACACAGCTCAGGGCACACACACTCTGCTGGAGCCTTCCTCACACAGCTCAGGGCACACACTGTGCCGGGGCCTTCCTCACACAGCTCAGGGCACACACTGTGCCGGGGCCTTCCTCACACAGCTCAGGGCACACACTGTGCCGGAGCCTTCCTCACACAGCTCAGGGCACACACACTGTGCCAGAGCCTTCCTCACACAGCTCAGGGCACACACTGTGCCGGAGCCTTCCTCACACAGCTCAGGGCACACACTGTGCTGGGGCCTTCCTCACACAGCTCAGGGCACACACTGCTGGGGCCTTCCTCACACAGCTCAGGGCACACACACTGTGCTGGAGCCTTCCTCACACAGCTCAGGGCACACACACTGTGCCGGAGCCTTCCTCACACAGCTCAGGGCACACACACTGTGCCGGAGCCTTCCTCACACAGCTCAGGGCACACACTGTGCTGGGGCCTTCCTCACACAGCTCAGGGCACACACACTCTGCTGGAGCCTTCCTCACACAGCTCAGGGCACACACTGTGCTGGGGCCTTCCTCACACAGCTCAGGGCACACACACTGTGCCAGAGCCTTCCTCACACAGCTCAGGGCACACACTGTGCTGGGGCCTTCCTCACACAGCTCAGGGCACACACACTGTGCTGGGGCCTTCCTCACACAGCTCAGGGCACACACACTGTGCTGGAGCCTTCCTCACACAGCTCAGGGCACACACTGTGCTGGAGCCTTCCTCACACAGCTCAGGGGACACACACTCTGCCAGAGCCTTCCTCACACAGCTCAGGGCACACACACTGTGCTGGAGCCTTCCTCACACAGCTCAGGGCACACACTGTGCCGGGGCCTTCCTCACACAGCTCAGGGCACACACTGTGCTGGAGCCTTCCTCACACAGCTCAGGGCACACACACTGTGCCGGAGCCTTCCTCACACAGCTCAGGGCACACACACTGTGCCGGAGCCTTCCTCACACAGCTCAGGGCACACACTGACTGTGCTGGGGCCTTCCTCACACAGCTCAGGGCACACACTGTGCCGGAGTCTTCCTCACACAGCTCAGGGCACACACACTCTGCTGGAGCCTTCCTCACACAGCTCAGGGCACACACTGTGCTGGGGCCTTCCTCACACAGCTCAGGGCACACACACTGTGCTGGGGCCTTCCTCACACAGCTCAGGGCACACACACTGTGCTGGAGCCTTCCTCACACAGCTCAGGGCACACACACTGTGCTGAGGCCTTCCTCACACAGCTCAGGGCACACACACTGTGCTGGAGCCTTCCTCACACAGCTCAGGGCACACACTGTGCTGGAGCCTTCCTCACACAGCTCAGGGGACACACACTCTGCCAGAGCCTTCCTCACACAGCTCAGGGCACACACACTGTGCTGGAGCCTTCCTCACACAGCTCAGGGCACACACTGTGCCGGGGCCTTCCTCACACAGCTCAGGGCACACACTGTGCTGGAGCCTTCCTCACACAGCTCAGGGCACACACACTGTGCCGGAGCCTTCCTCACACAGCTCAGGGCACACACTGACTGTGCTGGGGCCTTCCTCACACAGCTCAGGGCACACACTGTGCCAGAGCCTTCCTCACACAGCTCAGGGCACACACACTGTGCTGGGGCCTTCCTCACACAGCTCAGGGCACACACACTGTGCTGGAGCCATCCTCACACAGCTCAGGGCACACACACTGTGCTGGAGCCATCCTCACACAGCTCAGGGCACACACACTGTGCCGGAGCCTTCCTCACACAGGGCCATTTTTCCAGGTATCAGTCACCACTGGTATGTTATTACCTGCTGCCACCAAGGACAAAAGCTCACTGCACTCTTTGAGGATAGCTTTTAACTCATGACAAGTCTAGGTTTGGTTTGGCTTCTTGTGGTTTATTTCTTTCTGGCTTGGGTGTACTCACACTGCCTGTGCATTTATCCAGCTCCCCTTACTGCTAAAATCAATTCCTTTCCATTTCAGCAGTATGAGCACCATCACTCCCATAAGAGTGTCATTTTCAATCCCTGAAGGCCTCACTGAGAAAAGCCCTCTGTGTCTCCATGCCCAGGGGAAGGGCAGTGCCTTTCTCAAGACGCCATTTCCAAATGCCTGTACAATGTTCCTTTCTGAAAGGCGGCAGAGGGAATAAAATGTAACTGTGCTGTTACAAAAAAAGGACAAATGCAGGTAGAACTGAGACTGACAACCACATGGTGATCTTGTCACAGGACTCCTGAGGCACCAAATGCTGATTATCTCACTCAAGAGACATTCACTGCAGAGTCCCAAGCCCTCCTTACACTGCATTAGGTGCCTTTGCACCAGGCATGGTATTAGCCAATCATTTATAAAAACTTAGTGAATATTGGCTTTTCTTCTCAATAACTCTTAGCTGAGCAGATAACATTTCCCATTTCTCAGTGAGTCTGTGAAGCAGAGGATGACAAAGGCCAAAACTGCTGAGAATATGCTGATTTTTGGATTCCCAACCAGAAATTCAAAGAGCTCACTGCCAGTGAATTTTGCACTTTGTAGAGGATTTGCCCATCCAAAACAGACATCCCAGGGACTGCAGTGCTTTGTGTGGGTACCCAGCATCTCTTTCACAAGGGTTCAAACCTGAACATTCAGAAACAGCCTCATTTTGAGACAATTGCCTGGGATTTTACAATTGTAGTTGCATAACAACAATTACACACCGTATTCAAAATATTAAAAACAGATCTTCCAACTCAGCTCTTCCCACCATGCAAACAGATTAATGATACAGATTTGACAGATTCTTCCCTCATCGTGGGCACTGTGCTGTAGCCATGCTATCAGCCCTCCCTTCCCATGAATTTATGTCCATCTCTGCACTCTCCCACCCTGTTTTCCCCATGGAGATGGCAGTAGGAGCCCCAGCAGGCAGGACAGAAAGCTGAAGGCTGTCAATGCACACATTGCTTTGTAACAATAATGTAAACAGCTCTTTGTAGCTTATTTTGGAAAACAAGATGAAAGTCTGACCTCAGCGAGTTAAATTTACTTTTGCATCTTCTAAAGTACAAAAACAGATCTCCCAGAAGTGCTTTGGCATGAATAAGGGTTTTTTTAATGAGTTTTGTTCCCCTGAGATGAATATCTC
Organism: Agelaius phoeniceus; assembly: GCF_051311805.1. Lineage (NCBI taxonomy): Eukaryota > Metazoa > Chordata > Aves > Passeriformes > Icteridae > Agelaius > Agelaius phoeniceus. The sequence goes on along the minus strand of NC_135265.1, from coordinate 13,833,965 downwards.
ATTTTAAAAATAAATATAAGTAAAGCCAGCAAAACAAATAATTATTATAACATGACAGGAAAAGAAAACATGGCTCTATGGGATGAAGAACATGTAAAGTTGCTCTGGAAAAAAAGTTACCAACTTAAGGAAGATTAAATGATTTTCTGAAGGTGAGAGAACACTTAAGGGTGGTAGCACAAGCCAGCACCAAGGTCCCTCTATAACCCAGTACCTTCACTCCTTAAGCACCAGCCCAGATGGGAGTGTGAGAATTTGTACTTCTGCCAGTAGTGGCCCTGTCTCCAGGCCTTTTCACGGATTTCTTGGCTAGATGTGGCTTCTTTGGTATTAGTAGCCCTTCACAGAGTTCCATAAACTTGTCCAGTCTCCTCCTGAGCCACAAGAACTTTCAGCAGTCCCAACATCCTTTAGGCAAAGTGTCTAACCACTCAATTACCCATCCTATGAAAATCCACTTTACTATCTATTGCTTTTAGCCTGGCTCCTGCTGGCTTCACTTGGTGTCCCATAGCTTTTGTTGGAAAGAACTTAATCCCTGCCCATCATTTCCACACCATTCACAGCCATGACCTTTGTGAAGCTCTCCTCTGCTCCCACCTCTTCCCTGATTCCTGTCCCCAGATCTGTCCTTGCCAGCCCAGCTGCACCATGGTGTCCCTCTGGCACAGCAAGGCCTGGTCAGGCAGGTTCTGTACCTGGCATGGCAGGGGCTTCTTTTCATTACCAACCAGCCCTTTAAAGGATAAGAGTTTATGAGCAGTGCCTTGTCCTAATTGCATTATTCCATTAGCTCAAAGAGCAGAGCTTTATCTCCCAGTAATGGAGGAGCAGCAGCAGCCTGAGCTTCATGAGGGATTACTGCCTTGAGCCCTGGGAGGAGCAGGCTCAGTCTGTCAGCTCAGTCCTCTTCTCCCCCACAACCAAAGCCAATCACAATAAGCCCTCTCTACTAACAGCATCCTGATAATTGATTTCCCACAGCTGCTCGTGGGTCTTGTTCCATCCCTAAACATTCCCAAATGCTCAGAGAAATTGCAAGGTCCTTTCCAGGTTTTGAGCCCAGCCTTGTTTTTGCCCTCTCAGCATTCCCATGGCCAAGCTTCCAGCACATAAATGTAGGTGTCTGTGAGTAACCCATTCATCCAGCACTCCTCTCACCATGGGAGACATCCACTCAGGAGCATCTCCAGAGCATTTATGCTCTGGAAGGAGCCAGAACAGCTCAGAGGAAACCACAAAGTACCTACTTTTTCCTATTGACTATACAAGAATAGAGGATGAGTAACTCAGGTGCAAACCTTTACACTCCAGACATCTGAAGTTAGACACCTCTTGACATCAAAAAAAGGATTATACATGCTGCTAAAATAATGGATTCTTTTTTCTAGATAAAAGGTTATATTAATTCAACAAACACAAATTTTAACAATTCCTACACATTGAGTTTCAAAGTTTGTTATTAAATGCAAAACTGCTTATGATTATAAACTGTCTACTCAATAAAACAAAACTTAAATAATTAAAGGAGAGGCTTTTGCTTTCAATAGAGATTTAGAAAATAATTGAATTCTCTAAATAGCTGCAACTATTCTGCAGCCCATTTAGAAAGACACAAACAAGGGTAATTTTATTTAAGACAATGAATTTAATTTCTTTTTGATCTTGCATGTAATATCTGCAAAGGACAAAGAATAAAGCTTCTCAGAGCTCTGTGGATGTTCTCCAGCAGCATCTCAGTCAAAATATATTAGAAATGGTAGAGATCTAGTTCAGTGAACTCTGCCAAATGCCTCTCTTGAGTTGTCTTCTTACTGTTTGTTACATTCTAGGTCTAAGCGTCCAAAATGCTGGAATGCTCTTGCACAGTTAGAAATCATGGTAAGGAAGGTTTTCCTCATGTTCAGCTTGAAATTTTTTTTCAGTTCACCCAACCATCCCTTATTGTAGCTTTTTTATGTCCCCAGATTGTTTATATGTTGTTTATGCTCCACCCCTCCTCCTTGTTCATATTTATCCCTCAAATATTTTTAAATCAAAGTACATCCCTCAAAACCCCGAGGTGCTCTACAGTCCTACAGCCCTTCTGCCAAGCAGGTCAGAGCTCAGGACCAGCCTCTCATGTTCTTGTGGCTGACAGTCACAGCAGCAGAGCCACAAGGAGCTCCTCCTGGCAAGGCTGCACCAAAGGAGAAATCCAACACCCAGCTAAGGCAGGGAGAGAGCTTTGGCTCACATTAATGGCATGTTAGCAGTGGTTCCAAAACCAGGATAGGCTCAGGGATCACCATGGACTCTTCATCCACAGGAAGAATCAACAGACTCATTGCCTGGGCTTTTTGCATGCTGGCAGCACATCCAAGAGGCCCAGGCTGAGTCATTGCCACCTTCTCCAGCTGGGCAGCCACCATGGCTTCCTTCTGCTCCTGGAAACATCCAGAGGAGCAAAGACACTTGGGGATTGCCACCATGCTCCAAGCAACCAGCAGGTATGTGGCAGAGCAAGGTCATTCATTATTGCAGCACCTGATAGATGTTTCTTATCAAATCTTCATGATTTGCCTAACAAGTTTCTGATTAAAGCCTGGAGGCCAAATTCTCTCCTCTACCTATCCATTTCCCTTTGGGAAAGGGAATGCATATGAACCTGGCCTAGCAAATCTAATGGTATTCATTCTGCCATACAGCTTCATCCTCTCTATTTTCCCTTTAGCTCCTCTCACCTAGGATTTCATATTCTCATGCAATTTTATGCATGCTCATTACATTACACTGTATTTCATCTTCTGAGTATAATCACTGGCCTCAGCCCCATAAACTAGATGCAATTTCCACAAAATTAAAGTAATTCCTCACCTGTAAGGTTCCATATAGCACAGTGGAGAGCAGCATTGATGGGAACAGCCCAAAATGTAAACTGTGCAGTCCCATCCCACCATGTGTTCTCAGACAACTTCACACAACTCCAGCAACCCAGTCTCCCACTGTGGAACCTACTGTTATTAATGCCACCATTCTTGTTGAAAAGGGATGCAGGTGCCTTTGAACAGCTGCTAAAGAAAGGAGCCAGAAAATAAGGTTGTACTCCTTATTTTTTAATCTATTCCTAAAAGTCTGCAGTAATGCCAGCTGGACTCTGGTGAAGATGCACATACTGATGTCTCTTGGTAGTGCTAAAAGGGTGTGCGCACAGAAGGCCAGGGCAAGCAAGCAAGATGCCCCAGAGAGAATGTTGATCCTGTAGAATCCACAGACATGGGTGCAGCTGGAGATGACAATGGATATTTGTGTGGAAAGGCTGAGAAATTCACCTCGTGAGGGTTAGGAACCTGAAGGGAAAGAAGAGGGAAGGTGTGACTAGAGAGGGGTAGTGCTGAGAGCTGGAAGGTAGCTGGGATCAACCATGGGAGGAGAAAGGGGCCAATGGACTCATGGTCAGCTCCTCCACAGAGAGCTGCAAGCAGCCCTGGGATATTTGCTTTGTTTCAGCTTCCATCTAATATCAAACAAAGCATCCAACTAGAACAGGCTGTTCTCTTGCCACTTCCCTGTGGCACCCCAGTCTAAGACTTTGCTAGTTTCATGTGTGTGTGTGTTTTTGTTTTAATAATCATATAAGAGGATTTCAGATAATTTTCCCCTGGTGCTTTCACTCCATTTAGCATTGTGAAAATCTCCTCTGCTTTGTAGTTTAGCTCTGCCTAGGGTTTGTGTTTTGCACGCTCTGATTGAATGAGGGCACTAATCCAACAATGGGGTTGCCCATTAAAATATGTTCAACCTTTGCTTCAAGTTATAAAAGAAAAAAAAAATCCCTGCTTCTCACAGAGATGGAGATTGACTTTATTAGGTCAAGGTTTATTCAAAATTAAAATACTGAACCATATTATCAAGCTAAACCCAGTAGTGACAAAAACTGTGGCCCTGAAATTTCACCCAGAGACGCACCTCACTTTTGATTTCCAGACGTTCTGGATAGGTGATGTCTCACTCTGTGCATGCCCAGAGCTGCCTCAGCCTCAGCAGGGCCCAACAGCTCAGCACTGCAGCCCGAGCAGGCTCCAGAGCCCAATGTCCCCTAAGGGGCTCTGTCTGAAGGGTGTTTTCAGAACACACAACAAGATTAGGCGCCCCATGAAGTGCACTGATGGCAGATACTTCCTTCTAAAACACAGCCAAGGGAAGCCAGCAACCTTCTCACCTATCCCTTCTATTTAATAGCCTGGGGGTGAGAGCACACACCCAGGAAGAAGACCCAGGCTCAGTTCCCTACACTGAGCCCAAAGTAATCCAAAGCAGCCTCTTAGGGGCACCTTGCTAAGGTTCATCTGAGACCAAGCCCTCTCCAACCCTGCTACTGAAGCTGCCAAACACAAGGGAATTCAGGACCCACCAGGACAGACTGAAAGCACACTCTCATGTCCTGGATGCCTGGGGCAAATTTTGGCTTCTGCTCCCAGATGAGTCCTCACATTTCCTCAGATCCATAGCACCACCTACCACGGTGATGAATCAACAAAGACAAGTATTCCGTAATATAAAAGGTTAAAATATCTAAATCTTATTACTATGGGGTTGCCCTGTCTATTCCAACCAGATTACTATATCCAAGCATCTAAAAATCCTTTCTTAATATTTGTTTCTGCCACAAAAAAATAGGAAAAAACCACAAACCCATAAAGACTTTGAGAAAAAAAAAAAAAAGCAAACAGCTTTCAGACAGAAAAATCTCAAAACAAGTAAGAAGGCATTACATGGTGCAGGACCAGCCTTCAAATAACAGGATTTATTATACCCATTTTCACACCTCCCCCTTCCCCAATTAGCTGCAGCCTGTTTCAAATGCTAAGACAAGTATAGATTTCTGGCTCCATTCCAAATCCATTTCTCTGCTTCAGGGCTTCTCCCATTCTCTCCTGCTCACTTGGAACTCACATAACAACATTGCTAAGCCATTTCAAAAGGCTAGGAAAGAAAGCTGGGTATCTGCACCTGTAACTCTCATTCCTTTCACTATTTCCAGCTTCTTCCTTAAGCCAAGTTTAGATCCCCCATTTAACTGACATGCAACATCCTCAGATGAGGAGCCCTTGATTTTCAACAAGGCTTCAGAGAGTCACACCATCAGATAACCCACACAGAACTCAAAGAAAGAAGGTTTGGGATTGAGATAGCAGCTAACAGGAACACGAGGAACGAGGATATTAAGTGAGGAGTAAATGATGGGGAATCAGACATGAAGCTTCTAATTGGTTACTACTTGTGCTTAGAAACTGCCCAGCTGATGAACTGTAGGTTTGGGATTTTTCCTGCCTGAGACAAAATTATGCACCACACATCAAAGCACACAACATATTCCTGCACTGTTATCTCTGCATCTGCCTATTCCTCCATTCCATACACCCTTAAACCCCAAAACTATATATTTCCCCACCTTTCTAGGGCCCTTCTACTCTGATTTGTCTGTGAACAGCTTCACACCTATTTTGTTTCTTAGCCCTTCTCTCTCTCTCAGGTCTTGGCAAGAGGATGGTCAGCACCTTTCAAAACCTACAGTACTCCCCCTTCCTACAACAACAAATGGTTACCTCCAGCCAGGATTCCAGTGGAAAAGCAAAGTACATTTTTCTTGGAGATGTGTTGTCCTTGCATGGAGAAGACACTTGATTAAGATGCAAAGCTCCTTCCCCTTTTTCCCCTCCTAAGCAAATTTGCTAAAAGGTTGCAGCTGTCTCAGCAGAAATACACCACAGCCAGTCCTAATACTCATTAGGAACACTGAAATCCCAGAATATCCTGAGCTGGAAGGGCCTCACAAGCATTACTGAAGTCCAGTTCCCGGCCCTGCACAGGACAGTCCATGAATACCAACCCCATTACCCAAAATCTTAGAGCATGGCAGCAGCAGGAGTTTGTCTTTCCAGCTTTCAAGCGTGTGTGCACAAGTTTCACTCTGTTCGTGCCCTGAACCCTCCAAGATCTCCTTGCTGGGTGCCGGGCAGCTCCCCTTGCTGCAGCAGCTGCTAAATCCGGGGTCCACAATGGAGAGGGTTCCCTCTCCTGGAGCACAGCCGGGAAGAGCCGCCTGGGACCCAGCTCAGCAGCCGCAGCAACCTCTGCTGGCAGGAGGCTGCAGCGGGGCCCCTGCTCCACCGACAGCCTCGGGCACCTCGAACCTCTCAACCTGACCAGGGAGAAGCAATTCAATTCCATTTCTGCATATCTGTCTGCCCAGCATTCGACCTTTCCAGCAGCATGTATGGCCACACTGGTCCCCCACCCTGGTCACTAGGGGTGGGAAGTCCTTAAGCCAGCAGAGATCCTGCGGTAACGCTTCGAGGAAAGCACCCATGTTTCCCACAGCCACAATGAATCCTGCTGCTCGCAGCCAGCAGGGGAATCACACTGCAGCAGTGGCTCCAGGGAAGATGAGCACTGTAAAAGCAGGTTTGAGAGCTTTCTGCCACCTTCCCCAAATTTTTGCAATCAGCCAATGTCCCTGTTGGGTAAAGAACAATCTCATTGTGCAAAACCAGAACACTGGAAGGATATTTCCCCCTCCATGCTGCAACATAACCTAAAAATATTGATTTTAGAGCAGTTGTCACCAAATGTAACTGCTCTAAAATTTCTGAAAGCCTTTGTAGCCTCCAGCAGAGTCTGAATACAGAGATGTTCTGTCACAGTTGTTTCCTCCATTATCACAGGTGATAGCTTGAAAAGGAGCTTGCATTTACGCTGTCTGTACTTTAACTAGCACTTAGCTAAGTGGAAGTTTTCACAAGCATTTTATACACTCAAAAACGAACAATATATCCCACAAAGGATTTCTAAAGACAACAAAAACTTTATTCAAAATACTACTCTCTAGCACACAAAGCACTAAATGCTGGTTTTCAGTGTTCTATAGGAGTGGTATCAAAACTTTGGTCTTTATGGGCAGGGTTTGATGGGATTTTTAGTTTCATAATTAAAAAACCAGACACAACCATAGCAAACTCCTGTAGAAAACCTGGTTTAAATATCCAAGAGCTCACTTGAGCACAACAGTAATAAAACCACATTCTAAGGAAGGCCAGGCCAAACCACTTGCTACAGAAGGAGACAGAGGAGTAGAAGCTTGTGACATACCTTTATGGGCACAGATTTTAAAGAAGTGTTAAGGTGCTATGTACAATTCACATGTACAAAATGTGCTATGCAGGCGCTAGAGCCTAGAAGGTATGGCATGAAAGGAGCTGGTCACAGTGAGGAGGTGGATGCAGCAACAACAGCCCCTGCAAAGAGAAACAACTTTCCCTTGTCTGGAGCTCAGGCAGCCAAGCACTGCTGCAGAGGTCACTGCACAATGGCCATTTCAGGCAGTGTGGACAGGAATTCTGAAGGATGCAAAGCCCAGAGTGCACATCGACAGGAATGTGGGTTAAATATTCCACAAAAACCTTTCAAAACAAACTTCTTGAAGATCTTTTCAAAAGCCTGTATTTATTTTACAAAAGGATTTATAAACCAACAACCAAAAAAAAAAAGTAAAAAAGTAAAAGGCAAATCCGAGCATAAACCAGCTATTTTACCTGTCATATTTTCCTCTTTGTCATTGCAGATGCCCCACATAACCTACAGTTTCCTGAGCCACCTCAGTTAATACACGATTAAGAAGTTTATCCCATGCTTCCTGGCGTTTTTATGCACAGTTTCTGATCTTTGTCCCTATATTAAAATGAAGTCCACACAGATCACAGCCTCCTTTGCCACCTGTGAATACCCAGGGCTGTGTCCCTGCACCTTCCCCCTGCCCAAAGGGTGACAGCGCTCCCGCTTTCCCTGGGCTCTGCTGCCAAAGCCAGGCTTGTCCTGACACGCGGCCCTTAGCGCACGGGAACCCTACCAGGAAGGCAAGGAGCAGATATTCCAGCTCTGCCTGTCAAGTCTGCTTTTCAAAGGTTGTGCCTGGGTGTGGGAAAGAATAAAGAGGGTCTGCCAGTCCACATGCAAAACTCCATGCTCTGCTGCCCCAGCTGCCACTCAGGGCTAGAGCACATCCCCACCCATCCCTCCCCACTGCACTAATACCAGGCGTGCTCAGTGGCACACGCTCTGCTTCTTTCCCATCTTATCTGCCAAACTACACGTGTCCTTTAAAACACATATTGTAAAAAGCTGAATGCCCAGTTCTCTGAAAGAGAGAGGGCATCCAAAACAGCCAAGGCTACTGCCTTGAGGAAAGAGGGTTGAGGAGCAGCTAGTGGAGTTTCTCAATTATGTCGCTCAAAAATAATAGAATGGTTTTGGTTGGAGAAGACCTTAGAGATCACCTAGTTCCAATCCCACTGCCACGGGCAGGGACACCTTCCACTATACCAGGCTGCTCAGAGCCCCATCCAGTATATCCTTGAACCCTTCCAGGATGGATGACAGGTATTAATTTGTGGGGTCTTCTCCATGGATTGAGGTTTTTTAATGCTAGAGCCTATTTTCATGCAGATGGACTGTTTGCTTAGCTCAAAATGAGACTACTGCTGTTCCCAAGAGGAATGTTACATCTTCCCAAATCTCTTTCACCAGCTGCAACGGGCACATCTCTGAATCAGCCATGACTCAGATTTTAAGCAGGGAATGTTTTGTGGGTGTACATCTATTCTCCTCAATTTGTGGCTGCAGTAAGGCTTAGATACACCATTACCAGCACACTAAAACATGTGCTAGCAGACACCCACATGGGGGAAGGGAGAATTTCACTTGGAATCACTGGGACAAGGCTACAGATGAGGTTCACGTGACTCCTTTTCATGGCTTCAGATGGCAGTCAGGCAGAACATACGGGCAAACCCGTAAGCATCATTTTGAAAGCCCAATTTCCAAGTCTTTTTGAGTTGCCAGATGGTGAGATGCCCCCTAAATGTAAATGTTCAAATATTCATTACTGCTATCTAGATTACTAGCTATCACTTAAGTCTATTATGAACATCAACCAGCACAGAGGATGCAGATTGCATACAGAATTCTGGCCACTGCCACTTTCCTACTGCACTGAGAAGCAGATGGCTCTTCAGTTAGCAATCCACTGATGGAAACCCACACCCACAGCCCCAGCTCCCACAGGAACATATTAATGACTAAATTACACATCCCTTGTCTAAATTATTGTTTTCTAGCCCCTTGAATATTGCAATGAAAAATACACAAAAAGCCATGGGAAAGAGGTAAGAGCTCACCCTTTTGGATTTAGGTTCAAGCCAGTTTAAGTTTGTACACATCCAGGAGAGGTGACAGGCCTTGCTTGCCTTATTAAGACTGGGGCACTCTTCTGGTCAAGGGAAGAATGAGAACAGACTCAAAAAGGCCAAGTGTCATGTTTCTTAAATGCCCACAAGCATCACCACTTGTGCTTCTCTTTAAAAGAGACCAAACCCTGAGGAGAGCATGGGATGTGCTGGATTCTGTCTACTACATCAGCTTCCAAAGCACAAGAATCAGAGGATCATGCATATCCTCCCACTGACAGGCTCCTCTTGATCAGCTTTAGGCAGCACCTCACTCCATGTATCTCACCACTCTGAAGGAGCCAAATGCCTGGCATTTCTTCAAACAAATCTCATAAAACATCCTGAACTGGCTTCAAATATACAGATGAGTACACAGTATCATGAGTTTCAGGTTTTTTTCTTTTATTCTCTCAAACTCAGGTTTTGAAGATGACAAATTCTATTAAGCTGGTGACTGGAAAGAAGAAATGAAAATGGACTCATGAGTAGAGTTTTTTAAAAACAGACCACGTACATCTTATGAAACTCAACTGCAACTGTTCAATATAATGTGAAATACTACCAGAGAAGTACTGCACTTTTAATCATATATACCAAGTAGGTTATAGATTATATAACCAACATTAAAAGACAGGCAACAGCAATCTGCCAAGTTTCAAGACTGCCCTCAAATCACTCCTCTTTACTGACTGTTGACAGCAACAGTGCTACTGTTCTCAGCTGCTGGAAAAGCTAGTTTGACACACATCAGAATTACCAGCTTCCACCAAAAGGTGATAATTACAGTGTTTGCCATTCAGTGATTATGGTAAGAACAAGGCCTCTTTCAGATGAGAACATGCCAAACAATCTCCATTGCTCCTGTAAACACCAATATATCAAATGTTTGGTTGGTAAGAGTCAGACTGAAAGAACTGATGCTTTGGCTATACAGACATTGGCAAGTATTTTGTCCTAGATTACTTTCTGTAGTCCTAAAATATATAATTTTCTCTTCATGGTATACAACTGCATCAAAGTTTTGGAGAGCAAATTTTACAGAACACCAGTGTGTGGTTTTATTTATCTCAGTGGAAGAGTGGAAGGAAGGACACACCAAGCTAGTATAGCCCTTCTCTGAAAAATATCACAGATTTCCAGCTAGTCCAGAAGCTCTGGAAAAGGGTTTACACACACCAAGTTTTTCAGTGCTTCAAGTGTACTTTGCACCTGATACTGTAATAGAATGCATGCACCCAGCACTGCACCCCAGCTGAGGAGGAGGAACTTAGGATGGTGTTAATGCCAGCTGCTTGTTACTCCAGCCAAAACAACCAAACAAGTGAGTATTTCAGTTTTGCTTAAATCACCACTCAGCTTTCAGTCACAGGGACCCTAAAGAGTGTAGAAATGAATGGTGGAAGTAATTCCCTAAATTACTAGGACTCTTTTAGAAGTGACCATCAATAGCTTTAGGCTTGCACTGTACCACTGAGGCTTAGTCCTTCACTTCCCAGATGCAAATGCAAGGCTGGGCTTACTGGGGAGACTAAGGGAGCTTTCATGGCTTGTGCTGTACTCCTGGGAGAGCTGATGGGAGCAGCACCAACACAACTGCCAGATGCCAACCAGCCAGCCTCTTATCTCCCTCTCTGCTGCCTGTTACGTTCTTCCTTATTGATGCAATTGTGAATGCCACAGAATGGAGATAAGAACAAACGGACATCCAAGCATCTACACGGATATGGATTTGTTTGGTTACTTTTACCATCATATTTATTCACCCCCCTGTTGGAAAACCCCAGTTCTACAAAGATGGGGCACCTGAGAGGCCTTTTAAAGATTTTATTCTGTTATCAGTCTCATAGAAGGGTGAGACATAGGAGATGTAAAACTCATTGCCATTCTATTAGAAGACAACTTATTTCCTGATTACAATACCTTATAAATGTTTTGCAGCCTATTAGCTTTTGCCACACAGTGCTGCTAATACTTTTAACACCAATCACCTATTATTTTACCTCATGTAGACTTGCTACAATGCATCTTTCACAGCTCTAATACTCCAAAATATCTGATTTTTGTAAAGCCATTGTTTGAAACTTGTTTCTAGTTCAAACTCCCTCTCAACAATGTAATTTCTATTCCACAGCCTTTCCAAGTCAGCACATCTTATCTCAGTTTACATACAGATGTACAAGACTGTGTGAGCTTTCAGTCAGGTTCTAAGAATCCTTTACAAATCTATTTCTCATATCCCTCCTTTCTAAAACCACGCACACATATTTATTAAAGTCTCGCACTGTTTTAAACTTACTATACTCAAACACTTTTTTGACCCTTCCTCTTCTTTTCCCTGACAAAATTGAAAAATGCCATTTTCTTATCAGCTCAGAAGCACAGTACAACTTAGCATAAACAAGTAAAGACAAATTCAGATTTTTAATAAGAGAAAATAATCAGTGTAGTAACAAGTGTTTCTGGAGAATATGTTTTCATACATCGTGATATCTTATATTAATTAACTCTAAGTACTTACCATATTTGTAAAGCATGGACAGTCCTAAAATATCTGTCCTAGGGTACAAAGAATTTATATTTATTATTACAATTTGCTTGATATCAATACTATGTTGCAGTGATTGTTTGAAAATTATCTCTTTTAAGGATAAGAAATGTCTTTCTAAGCATAACTGAAAGATATCAGTTCATAAAATTTATTTCTCCACTAACCAATTTCTGTACTCTGCTTATTTGGAAAGATGATGTACTCATTGAAAGTAATGATACTAACTACTTTGCAAACAGTTTATGTTATGGAGATTAAATATCTTTCATAGCTCTGGTTGCCTTGTGTGTATGAACACACTAAAATGCAGGTACACTTTTCTTTCCTAGAACTAGACAATCAGTCTCAAGACAAATTAGAACATCAGTGAAACACCTTTTCAGTTAGTGTAAGAATGATCAGTAGTACTCAATACCAGAGGTAAAATGCATTTTGATATTAGGCATGTATGGGATGTATGAAACCATTGTGTTTCCACTCAGCTGTATGGCTTCCTATACACTAGCAGGTCATACATGTCAATAGGCATACAACAAACAAACAAAAAAAGCAGTACAGTTATACCAGTTTCTTCTAGTAAATAATTAAAACTGTATGGCATTTTTGGCTATCTTCTCTTTTTTACAATTTGCCCCTCCTGTTAATACCCATTAGCACTTAATATTTTGAACCTACACTTGCCAAAGGTATTGGTTGCCAGGTTGAAGCTCCAACTATAAACTGCATCCCTGTGTGCCAGCAATGATTTCAGTGACATAACCGTGCTACAGGGGTCTGAATTTTGCACTACTTTTTTCCTGAGGGGGAAGGTGTGATTTATAAAGTAGAATTCAAAATGTTTCCCAGCTATAACAACATTTCCTAAGAGCCACTGAAAAGACTGAGTTTGTGTGTAATTATGAAACACATCATCTGGGGATGCCAACTGTACTGAAATAGATGAATGTTTTTAACTCACTAAACATGTCTCAACTCAGCGGCATGCTTACCTAAAACCCAAAATGATGGTTTAGGTATGCAAAAATCGAGAGATAAGGTAATGTTAAAACCTTGCACGTTTGGGCTAGAGCAGTGAAGTTCTTGTGTTGCCTATGAAATTATTCTGAAAATAAATTGGTCAAGCCTTCTTCAAACTCAGCCTTAAAATTTTGCTACTGGAATCTATATTTAAATAAAGCTTTTATTAACCCTTTAATGAACAAGCTTAAAATGTGTTGACTCAAATACAAGTTACAAGATAAACCACATTTGTTTCCAGAAACTTTGGTGTCAGTGTTAGTTTGTTTTCTGGAAAAAGCATGTGCTAATTCAGCATTCAGGAAATATTTTTTCCTTTTTTTTTTTGTGTTATGTAATAGAATATTGCCCCTATTTTTTGTCCTTAGATGTAATGAATAATTTTTTTTATAAAGCACAGAAATGCTTCACACTGAAATAGATTAGAAGTCATTCCAGTCAAAATCTATGCTGATTTTGTATCTCCTGTTTACTACAGCTGGTGACAGTATAAGCACCTGTGCTGCCTCCCACCACACAGAGACAACTCTAAACTAACTTTAGACAATGATCTACAGCACCATATAACAGTTGGTTAAAAAACCTCACTTCTTGAAGACATAAATCCACGTAAAAAATTTAGATCTTAGCATAGTGGGATAAAACACCATCAATATGGAAGGAATGTTTATTGCACTTTATTGTTTATTGCCCTTTATTCATCCTTAGCAAAATCCACACCAGAAAAACATAGCACCACTTCTTGATGCATTTCCTAGTTAACCATAGAAAGTTTCCTGTACCCTCTAGATAGTATGTGAATGCAATACTGTTTAAGAAATAAGAGACAGCAACAATCTAAGAGTTGAAGAGAAGCCTTTCATACAGTGAAGAACTAGAAAAAGAAAAAAAGAGTAAAAAGCTCCCTCCAAAGGTTTGCTTTCTTTAAAATTAGTTCTTGATGTGTGGATTTTTAGTAGGTGATACTACACAATCTAAAAAAATATTGCAAATAGTATATATCTACATATGTATTTTTATATGCAGGCAAATAAATCTGGCAAAAATAGAACATTTAAACTTAATATTTATCCTGTCAATCATAATTGCAGGCATAGCCATGAGAAAACTCTTCTGCAGCAGGCATTCAGTGTGCTCAAACTCTCAGTGCTCTTAAATTCCATTCACTTCCAGTGGTAGAGTTGGTACCTTTTAAAATTATAGTTTGTTTGTTTAAGAGTGAACAGTCACCATGCCAACCCTGATGAACAACACAGGACATGAAATAGCCTGTGGATTTGTCTCACCCTAACAGCTGGAAATCTAACTGGGGCAGAGGAAAACAAAACATGATAAAAACAACCATAGGAGTCAGGAGGGAAAACAAGAAACAAGCAGTATGAGTTTATATGGAAACAAACATAGACACCCATCCATGTAGTGTTTCTACCCAATACATCAGAAGAAAACCATTTTTCTGTTACCAGCCTGCTATATGCTTTCCCAAGCCACTGAACTCTATCTTTGATGTTCATGATAATTATTCCTAAGTGTTTGTGAACTACACCATTTAAATCCCCTCAAACATCAGTTTATTTTCCCTTGTAACATATTCCTACAGTGTGGGATTATCAGACACAGCAGAGGCCTTCAGGCACCGAGAATGTAAATGAGCCTAATCTCAAGAAAACAAGATGTGCACTTAACCATAAATATTTTTTATAATCACATTAAACATGACATACCTGGTATTCAGTTTTACATAAATTAGTTGTTATGTCAGACCTACTTCTGAGGTTATCCAAAACCCAAACACGTAACATTATTTCTACTCTTCAGGCCTGAATAATATTTACAGACATTAATGCTATATCCAGCTCTACAATCATTCGAGACACATTATATAACTTTATTTTTTTATTTGACAAGCAGCAGTATCATGTTCGTCATTTTTTTTACATTTTAATGTAGATACAATTATTAGGTTATCTGTCATATTACAATATTTAGGTTTTTTGTGTGATTTTTTTTTTACTTTGTCTTAAGATACATTAAAAAACATCAACTGCAAACGTGAAAGGGGAGGGGGAAAAAAAAAGCATGGTACCCAACCAATTCTCCACATTTCAGCAATACTTCACTCATTCTTTTAGTAAAGTTTTAAGAAATGTCATAATGACATGAGCTTGAAATATCTATAGGCATTTTCATTGACGCTCATGACATGGCACTGGTGATGTTGTAAACAGCAGAAAAACAGGGGCTGCCAAGTGACCAAGAGGCACAGGCCTGCCTCTTCCCACAGGAACACACCAAACAGTGACAGCAATGATCTCCTTACAATCATACCTGCAGGACAGCACATCATGCTACATAACTGTACTCGTCTGCAGAGGCCTGGCTTCGCTCTATGTACTGTTTGTCTATCAGGACTTCAATACACTTCTTAATCATGCTGATACTTGGGTTAAACCTAGCTCTTGATTGGCTAATTACCTGCAAAAGAAAGACACAATTTTGGTGTTATTTTTATTTTTCACAGTTATAAATGTCATCTAAATATTTGCTTAAGGCTTTAAGGCAAATTCATTTCTTTTAAAGACAGGATTAAATAACTCTGGAATAGTTAATTTATAACAAACAAGAAAGTATCTCTACATATAAGTGTCAGGACACTGAAACCAGTCAGCTCACTGGTTACTTTGGCCACATGTTCCCCAGATCTCCTCATTCCTCTTGCTTACTTCATTTATCACAGTACAAATGAAGACAAATATCCATGTTAAAAATTAATCTAATATTAACACATTTCTTCACTACTATCACAGTGGAGTTCCCCTACCATTACCCTCCTTTCCTACACAATTGGAGAAAATCAGAATCAACTTCTCTTTCCTTAGTCACTGAAGACAGACCTACAATTTAGTGAGTTCCATCTGGCCATGCTGGAACTTTTTAATACATGCAGTAAGAAGTTATTTATTGTAAAAACAAATCTTTATTTACATTGTGGAAGAAAGTGCCACTCAGGCAAAAACTTTAGATGTCTCTTAGAAGTTCTCAGTCTTGCCCATTCTCTTGTAGAGAAAGGGAAGAAACGGTCTGCACCAACAGAATGTGCAAATTGCTAAGTAAAATTATTCAAACAGAAAATCAAACAGAAGACTTACTGTCTTACAGAAATCTTACTACTCAAGTATCACAATATATTTTGCCTGTAGTTTCTTATTTCTTCTGTAAAGAAAATTATTTTTATTTCAGCTGAATTTTCAGTTTTCTTTACAACTTCTCATGGCTGGCTTTGTCCCAGCTCTAGAGTTTGCTGGGGCTCTCTGTGAGCCAACAGAACTCACCAGGTGGAACTCACCCAGCAAAGCAAACAAAAGCCTCAAAAGAGTGAGTTTTGTTGGGCTAACAGCCAAGGGTCTGGTATGTTCCACAGCAGCACAAGTGAGGAGAAACTGGGTGCTAACAAGCTGATAGATCTGCTCAGATTTCACCAAACTTAGCCCTCCAGTGAAGCTGATTGTCATCACCACATTTCATGTATTTACTTCAGACAGAGAAAGCAAAAAAGAGAATTTTGTATTGGTGTGGATTTTCTTATTGTTGTTGGTTTTTTTTAATCAAAGATAGTACAAGTAAGAAGGATAGACAGAAATACCTGATGGTCAGAATAAAAATTTTCTGGGAATGATTGTTCTGACATCTCCCTCCACTACTCTTCCAGTCTTACTCATTTTATAGGAAAAGCTACCTTGCCCTGCAGGGGACTGCAACACTGAGGTAGAACTCAAATTATCAGGGTGCATCTAACACAATTAACAATTCCACAAAGACCACATGCTGACATATACAGGTCTACCATGGGCCTGGATTATTTTCTTGGACACCTCAACCTAAATGAAATGTGTGGTGCTGTAGTGCTAGAATCAGAGCTAACTACATTAGGGTTAGGAGTCTCTCAAGTACCTTTCTAACAGTATAATCCTGCCCTTATAGCTAAGAAAAAATACTAATGGGGTGAGAAAATATTAACTATTCATAGTAAACAGACTTCTTGCAGAAATATTTGTTCTTACTCAAGAAGTCAAACAGCACATTTTAACTCATACATTATATATAAGAATATTAACAGCATGATAAAAATAACAGTGGCACCAGAATTAGTAACAATATCACAACTATACTCTCTACCTAGTTTTTAATTGAGTAACCATGAAAATATCCACCTTTTTTGCAAAGCTGATGAAAAAGGCTGGAATGTTACTATTCTGCAAGAGCCCTGCAAGAGCAAAAAACAGCAGGGGTATGTAAGTGGCCCTTCCATTACACAATGGAAGAAGCACCCAGAAAGTATTTGTGTCCAAAACACAGCAATTTGTAATCTATTTCATGATTATAAACTGGTGTCAGGCCAAGTACATTTCAAGAATTTTTTCTAATAAGTTGACAATGGGCAGAAAAATGTATTCTCAAAGATCAAAGGGCTTGCCTATCATTTTCTAGTTTTAATTGCAAATTCTTATACAATTTCATCATAATTGCACGGATGTTTTAAATAATGGGAAACCAACAAAACAAAGATTCTGAGAAAAATCAGGACCTATATTGCCTCATCTTTTAGATATTCAAAATCAGATTTCTCAAATTAAGCTTGCTTTCAGACTCTGTGTAAAAACACTTCTTCAATATCCAAAATCTTTAAGAGGTCTCACACTGCATCATCTGGGCTTACAAACTCCCTGCTGCTGCTAGGGTTTTTTTTCAGAAATAAAAATTAAGGAGTGGGTGTGGTAAACTGTTTCCTCCATCACCACAAATTACTCCATGTTTCTCAAATTACTCCACCTCTATGCTCAAAATCGTTGAATAAAACAGGAATCTCAATTCCCCCTCCCACCAGTATTCTCTGAGGCTATCCAGCAAGGCTCAGAGATGCAAGAATGAATTATACTGAAGAAAGAGCTTTGGAAGGCTGAGAAAAGTAAAACTGGCAACTGGTTGGAAGGAGCAAATGTTAGGCTGGAATGAGAAATACTATTAGGCAGGCAACGAGCAGATGGGAAAGTGGGAAAAAAACTAATGAAATAGCACTTCCTTCCAAGCCAGGCTGTGACAGTTCACAGGTCATTAATCTGGAATCTAAAAAATCTAGAGAACTGTACCGCTTTGTGGAGAAGGGAGATTAAAAAGTGCATGTCTCCATACTCAGACAACTTTTAAAATTTAAACCATGAGTTATAATAAAATAATGATTAGAGCACAGAATTGGCTAAGTGCTTCTGTGGAAATTCCATACTAGAATATCCCTATTCAGGTTTTCAACTGAACTCATAGCTCTGGCAATGATTTTTATAGGATACAACATCTCTTGGCACAGAACCAGCTAACAGCAAAGAGCAAGAACTTAATGCTTTGGTGCTAAGACACATTTATGAGATTGAGGGATCCCAGCTTGTGCTCCAGTACTGCAGTTCAAAATAGACTCCAGGGAAATTCTCACTAATTTCACTGGAGTACTGGTTTCCACACGGTTGAGTTTTGTAGTCTGATGTTGTACCCTACTATGCTGAAGATTTTAACAAAATCAAGCTCAAGGACTTTCTCTCACCTCCTGAATAAGAGCATTATGTCGCAGCACTTTACGTGCCTTCATGATACGGACTATAGCAGCTTGAAGATACATTTTCCTGTCTTCATCCACAGCACTTCGGGTCTGCTCCATCTCCTGCCACACAGGAACAACAGGCATGCTCAAAACACAGTAAGACCAATAAAGACTGCATAAAAGTATCTTGAATCTCTTTTTACTTTACTAAAAGTGGTGAACTAATACCAAAAAAAAAAAATGCAGGTGTAGTTCTATTCCAGTAAAAGTATGTCCATAAATTAAGGATCTCAGGTTTCATGAAAGTCAGTAGGAAGGTAGGAGACAGGCATCTAAACCAATATTTTTGCTAGAGAGAAAAGCAATCAGAACTGACTATAATGTATTGAGTTTGGCAGCACATACCTATCTTGTACAAAATCCTGTGTCATAGGAGATACACTGAGAACATGGATTAACAACACAGGAGTTGATTTTAGTTGCCAAAGGACACAAAACTATAGGAAAATAGTTGGTTGATTCTGCTGTTCTTGCAGTAAGTTCCTTTATAAACACCAGCAACAAAAAAGTCTCACAACATAGACTAAACATCAATACCATTTGGTATTACCATTTTGTTTATCTTTTTCTTCTACTTCTTGTTCCCTATTCCATCTTCTCTTGCCTATATTTCAAGTACAAAAGAATTGCATTGCTTAAGCTTTAAACCTACAAAATTTCTTTTGCAAATCTTATGGAACCTGATATCTGCTTCCACCAAACTAACACAGTAAATTCCATTTTAGAAAAATAAGTTTTCTAAGCTATTCAGGCTAGAAACACCGAAGAATACTTGCCTGTGGTGTGTCTTTCTGCATTGATGTGGTAATTTTAAACTTTGTTCGTTTACTGCTGAAGTTCATATTTAATGAAAACGTAGACTCTGTCTCTATGTCTTCCTGCAACACAGAATCATTTTTAAAAATCAGGAATGGAACCAGAAAATAGTAACAATTTACTTTGAAAAGTCACAGTTAGAGTCTTACATACACAGAAAAAAAATCAGATTTGTAGCCGGAAATTCTAAAATGCTGCTTGAACTGGGTCAATTTTTAAAGCTAGTTTAACTGACCCAGAAATCAAATCTATTTCAGAAAACACTATTGAAGCACTCTGCCATACAAGAATTTCATTAGGAAGCAATTTCTCTTTTAATATTTTGATAGCTTATTTTAGTTGTAAGCACTTAATTTAAAATCATTTTTTCCCTGCAATGAAAGTAGGATTTGCATTTATCTATGACAGGACCTCAAAAGGGAGCTGATGATTTCATAATTTTTTACAAAAGTTGTCTTCCAGAATTTAAGGAAAAGCGTCTAAACATTTTGATATGTTATAGCAGAAACAGCTGACAGACTGCAACTTCTACAGTGCACATCGACCTGCAGATTTCAAATTTTTTTTTCCTGTCAGAATCTTGATTCTTTTCCACATATATATGTGCATATCTTTATTATTATTATTATTTCAATTTTTTTCCTACAATAAAAAACACCTTTACATTCAACACAGCATGACTGGACAGAGCTCTGCAGTTTCCAGGCAAGAGTCTGTACAAGTATCACCAATTTCCAGTAGAATAAAGTTACTGGGATTCTGAGACCTTGGAATCTTGTCAAACTGTCTAAAGCACTAATATTTTAGGAAACACAGAAAATATTTATCTAAATATACATTCAAACCAATATTAATTCTAATTTTGTATCTTGCAACAAATAGCCTCTGTTACAGTATATATAAAAATCAGGATACCGGGCATAGTATAGAAAATACAACATGAAATGGGAAAGACCTTGAAAAATAATAAGCTAACAGAAAAATAGGCTAACATTAACTTCTAGCATTATTCTGCTGACATTGGTGAATATAAACAAAAATCAATTGTGTATTGAGCATGAACTCAAAAAGCATGATTCGAATGAACCAATGAAGATTTTGAGATGAAGCTGCACATGCTCTTTCTCCCACACCCGTTCACAAAATGAACAAACAAGCAAAAGCAAACTACAACATTTACTGCACTGTACTTTTCTGTTTGGCTCAGATACAGGTAAAGAGAAGTTTGTGTATTGAATTCCACTGCTTAAACCACTAAAGCTCACTTGTTTATTTAATAAGTAAGCTGATAGACTGTCTACAGATCTGCTATCACATTGCTGGATGGAGTGCAAAGAAAACAGAAATAGTAAAGACACTTGAATACAGTAGTCTGGAAGGCAAAGAACTGGAAAATGCAGCAGTAAACATTAAAAAGTAAAAGGGTTGGAAAGCTGTATTATTCCTTCTTCTATGACATAAGCTTTAAGAAACTGGGTGAACCTCATACAATGGACATTAAGAAATGTAAATCCTTTAAATAACAGGCAACGTTTTAAGATTGTTAAAGGTCTCACTGCTTCCTGTAATAGCTCCCTGTGTTTTATTTGACCCATGGTTTAACAGACATCTTCTCAGCAATTGTTCCAACCTGAGCTCATTTCTAGATACTGGAAGCATGTCCTATGCTTCAGCCAAGCACCAGATCTTCCTTGTGATCTCACTTTCCATTTTCTAAAATTTTCCTGGTTAAAAACAAAAGCAGCTGTCAGAGCAGCTTTGGATTTCTTCCTCTAAGTGAATTGAACAGCTTATCTCAGTTCCTTCTGTCTGATTCTGTCTGCATAGTGGGCTTTCTGGGTGAGCTGGAAGCACATGCTATGTCTGTATGGGATGCACAGGCTCTTCTGCAGTAATTCTTACTTAAGAGAGTAAAGTCTGCGCCCCTTGCTGTACTGGAAAAAAGATTTCACAGAGGCTATACAGAAGGATGAGAGGGTCAGAAAAAGAAGTATCAACCACTTCCTGAATCACAGACAAAGCTCAGATATTACTGGAATTTCAAGAAACTCATGGAATCATAAGTCTGGCAAACTGCAGCAAAAATCCTCTCACAGAAGTCCTCCTTGCTCTCTTTGTGGCTCCTGTAGTCTGTCCACAAGGAAGAACATGGTTGCTCTTTCTTTCAGTCTCTTAATCCCACAAATATTTTTTTAGGATCACTGTAAAACTCTGGTTTACTACCCAGGCTCCTTCCAGTGATTCAGTACAACTTTGAAAGCAAGGCAACAGACACAATAAAGAATCCCTGCATTATTACCTTTTCATGCTGCTATAGACACAGAAAGCCTGTATGACAGGCACTCTACCTCCTCCTCCTCCTGTCTCTTTCCTTATAAGTAGAGATTTACAATTTTTCACAAGGGTCAAAAATAAAGCTTAGACAAATAAAAGTAAACAATGGATATTTTTAAAAAGTCCCTAACAAATATCAGAATGACAAGACTGAAAACATTAAACTTTTTAATATCATAATGGCATACCTTGTCTGAGTCATGGTTGATCATTTTGACATCAAGCAAAGATTTGATGGTTTTTGTCAGCTCCTTCTCATTCATTTGTGTACTGTCCTGAAGCTCCTTGTAAGTGACAGTCTCACTGTTGTTGAAGGCAAGCAACACTGCCATTTGGTATGTTGTGACCATGGCTACGTAAGGTTTGCACAAATAATTCATTTTTACTTCACCTGTAATGATACAAGTGGCATTTTATAAACAGATGAAAGGTGCTGAAAAGTCATCTGAAGCCTAACTATCAGAGCTCCTCATACATTTCCAGACATTCAACCCAAGTCTGTATTTAACACTTGAAATGGAACAATGACAACTGATGCTGTGAATTTACACATATACAGTGGGGCCTGCAACAACTGCCCCACCCTGATTAACTATGCATACTAGACAAATAGTGTAATATATAATAATAATAAAAAAATCAATTCCAAGTAGCCTCAACACATTGCAATGCATAAACTTCAATTAACAGCTTACACAGAATCTCAGAATACTGATTAATGAGGAAGTTGATTAAAGGAAAAATTTAAAAACAAAGCAAAATACTTGTCCATCAAAAATTTTTCATATTCTTACATTTTTCAAATTCCCATGAAAAACAAAAAACACTGAAGAAATCTACTTGAAAGCAGATTTAGATTTTCTGTGTGAAGGTGAGTGTGAGTTAAGAGCAACCTCCTGTTACCAGAACTAGATTTTCATTATATTACATTGTCATGGGCTATGGTTTTCATCTCCATGTGGGATGTGGCAGTGCTCAGTTGTTAAAGCCTGAGACTGAAAGCACTTAAAATAAAACATGATTAACTGACACTTACTAAAATAAACACTTGACAATAATAAATAATAAATACTTAAAATTATGTACTTATGTAGATACTCACATACCTGAGTAAAATCGTATAATATGCATTCTTAAAATTATTTATGTAGGGAATATCTATACTACAGAAACAATTCCAGGGCAATTGTCATTAGCTCAGCAGTTCTGCAGTGCTTTTCTGCAGTTAAGAACATACAACTGTAGTTTTACTTGGATTTAGTAAATCACAAGTTTACAAGACATGGATTTTGGAAATTCTAAGTACTAAATATTAATTTATAACACAAAATACGTCCATTGACTTTATATGCAAAATAATGCTCCAACTCCCCATGTTTTTGTCATTTGAAAAGAACTTTTAGCAAGTAACTGTTAGATCATAAGTTTATAGCAAAGCACTTATTTTTACCTGTACAAAGATAATGTAACCAAGTAAGCTTCCTTCCACTAAAATGCTGACTGTAAAATAATTCAAACTGCAAAACAAAATGAACATCAGTTAGTCACACATATAACTACTCATGAAAGTTTATCATCACCCTACCACCCTAATGAAGAAATACTGGTTTTATGTCCATCACACTGGATGAAAACATTGCAGATCCATTTGTGACAGCATTTTCCTTTAGAAGATGAGTGATGACTGAATCTTAAATTTAAGGTCTACCTCTGATAATGAGAAGAACTTTAGCAGATTCAAAAAATCTTTCCCTAAAATGAGATCAAACTCCCTAAACCCCACAATGCCAACCCTGTGTACACACACCTGTTTGGCTTATTCTGATTTGGTCTGGAAACTGATTAACACTGAAGGAGAACATAAAATCAGCGAATTTTGATCTTTTTAGGAATTAGGTGTTTCTCCACCCACAAGCTTGCACAGTATGAAAACCAGTATTTGTACACCACTCAGATAAATATATATTCACAGGAAGCTTCCTCAGTCTCAGAAAAAGCTGCTGAAGAGGTTGGCCAGCTACACAGGTACTCTCATACTTCGGAGTGCAACCGCAATACTTTTTTTTCCTTTCTAAATCCTTGCCAGAATCCTAAGAGAACTCTCTCCATGGGTCAAATCATCAAATTGGACAGTAAATAAAGACATTGTCAGACAATTTTCAAAGACTCCCTCCTCAAGGTCATGTTCTGATTCTTTAGGGAATTCTAATTCAAAGCACTGATCTCTACCTAGGTCACACATGAATAAGTTTGCTCCTTTAAAATGGCAAAATGGTGAAATTAGGCAAGCAACCCAGACTCTGAGCTGCTTCTGACACACAATTCTGTACCAATTTTCCAACTGAGGCACAACTGACAATACTCCTATTTTAACCCACAAAGACAGCAAAATCTCATCACACCTGGTGATCCTGTAGTCTGGGTCAGAAGCTATTATATTGCCAAAACCAAGTGCCACTTAAGTGAAAATTAAAGCTGAATAAGTAGTCCTAATATTCAGCAGTAATACAAGAAAAAGACCCTTCACCACAGAAGAAAGACATTTGCCATTATAACTTACATCAAATAGCAATGTAAGGTGTAAAAATAGCTATAAAAATCTGTTATGTCCAATAATACAAAATGTGTATTACCTAAATTGTACTTCACCATCAAATACACCTTAGCAAAGATCAAGACAAATATTTTGTTTTTCAACAAGCATGGTACAGGTAACATTTAGAATACAATAATATAATCAAAAGCAACACAATACCTCTACAAAGCAGAAATAATCACATAGGAAGAAAATATTTGGCTAAAGCAAAACCATAACTGCTTTGAGAAATCATAAAATGAGCTTTAGAGAAGTTTGCATGAAGCCTGACTTTGAACAGTTTCTATGAAACAGGGAACAAGAAACCTGTATTTGCATCTTAATCTGCCATTAAGACTGTTCAGATTTAATATTAGAAACAGAATCTTCTTTTATCTAAATATTAGGAGTTGGTTTTGAAGCAAAGAACCAACATAGTTCATTTGATTGCATTTATTAGCATATCTTTTGGCAATCACAAACTATAGAAGAGATGTGAAAATGCTACACAAATACATACATAAATTTAGTGACATATTTGGCTGACCCTTCAACATTGCATATGGACTGGAAACATGATAGACATAATTTACAATCAAGGTAAAGCAGCTCAAGTTTTTCTCTGTTAGACTGATGATTTTTCATTTGGAGTTATTTTACATTTTCCACATGTTTACAGGAAGCCTCCTACTAACCTACCATCTGTACACTTTTTTCCAGTTCCTGAGGAATTGCAAATGTAGAAGAAGGAGCCTGAGTTAGAGGCCATGCACCAGCCTGAAAGCATTGGGAAAAACAGAAGCATTAACATTTTCACACAACATATATAGTAAGAAAAAAATAACACTCTTAAGTGGATGTATAGTGTGCATTATGTCATAAGAAAATCAATTAACTCAGGAAGTTTTACTGATCATTTTTTAGTGCACCTTCTGCACACCCCACTGAGGTATTAATTAAGACTGAAATTTTATATCACTACTGTTTAGGGACCTAGTTGGTTGATTTTACAAAGAAACACTAGGAAAATAAGTAATTCTACAATGATCACAGGCCATAAGTTCCCATATAAAGTAGTATTCATAATTAGAAAAAACTGTATGTTTGTTATCAGAACATAAAAAAATAAATACAAATAACTCAGCAGCAATAAACATACATTAGTACCTGTAGAACATATATCTGAAAACTAATTCCCAAATCAATGATTGTGTCCTGGTTTTTGATAAAGTTGTTGAATTTGTTGTTGAGATCAGCACTAACACTCATGTCTGTATACATTCGATGGAGCTTGCTGGTAAATTCATAACCACAGGCTTGCTGTGAAGAAATATTGTAACAGGTTTCAAAGTGAAAACAGTACTCATCATATAAATTAGGTTCCCTCACTAATAAATATGAAAATCTAGTCAGCAGAAGTGTTATATTTACAGAAAACACTAGTTATGATAAAAACCAAACACTGTAAAATAAAATTATATTTATCTTAGTTTCACCTTAAATACATTAATCTATTTGAAAAATATTGTTTTATAAAACCAAAAGATAGACATGTTTATGGAAGTCCTTGGTTCTTTTTTAATGTTAACATGAATAACTTGAACACAGCTAAAAAAATTATCCAAAACCTCACTAAAATCTCAAATGCCTAGGTGATACTCAGCCTTTTATCTTTCACAGAAAACCAAAACACTGTCAGCTATTGGAAACAATTTACCAATTGCTAAGTTACCTCTGGCACCCTCTGCTGCTCCCTCTCAACACTACACACTCCTATTATTCTGTGTTAGAAGAATATTACCTTACCTTTAGTTTGTTTATCATCGCTTCTTCAGAATCCATAGACATAGACAAACCATGAATTAATCTTTTTGCCAACATTCTGGCATAGAACTGCATTAAAAAAAACCAGAGACAAGGATTTTAAGAAGCGTAACCACATTCTTCAAGTAGACTTTAGATGTGACATTTAAACCATTATTGAATAGGAAAAGTTACCTTTTGGAATACATCTTTGTCATCAATGTATTTGAAAACAGTAATGAAACTCGTAAGCTTGTCTTCTACTTCATTCTCTGTCATTCCTTTTGCTGATTTCTTTAACAAGTTGTCACAGTATTTGGCCAGCTCAAGTTAAAAAAAGAAAAATCAAACCTAAAACTACTTGTCAAGCTTGAGAACAAATGTATGCCAAGCTATTTCCAAATTTATACAATAGTTCAAACATGAAGTAAGTCACACTCTACAGTCTCACATTGAATACAAGGGCTGCATTCATGGGTAAATGATACATTCTACACCCACAAAAAACACCATACCAAAAATTAGAACCATAGCAACTTTGCCCACTCACAAAATGTGTGTGCAGTTGAAGCTGTTACTATTAAAACACACACCTGAGTGTGACCCAGTGTGAGAGCTGGATATGCATGTGAAGGACCCTATGGCCATTCCTTTGATGGTTTTATACAAGAATTACTTTGTGTGCATCACTTACCAACTCAGGTGCTTTGCAGATCGACTTGGGCTCCCGATAGTTAACTACTGATGTCAAAGCCTACATAAAACATGGAGCAAAGAGAAAAATGGTCAATGACTTAAACCTTTTCCTTTTATGAAATTTGAAGAAATCAAAAAAATCCTCAGGGCAAAGACCATCTGAGATCCTATAAAACTGAACTACACAAGTAAAACAAAAATAAAAGTGAAACAAGTCATAAAAAGGCTAAATTACTGCTCTATGAGAATTTGGTTGTTAAACATTTTCAAGTTGAGAATTAAGTAAAAGTAGAAAGAGTAGAAGAAGAAAAATAATTACAGAAAACCAAAGAACAAATTAAGTTCTGATTAGAAACTTCACAAAAGTATTATGATTGGTATACAGCAATAATATAGTCCAAAAGAATGGATGGAAAGAAACTAAGGAGTAAGTGCAGATAGAGTCCATTTGAGCAGCAGCACATCAACAGCATGTATGTTGAGCTGAAAAACTTATATGAAGTGTTCACAACAGTAAGAAACAAAAGTACTTTTGGTTGTTGGATTTTTTCACACACTAAAAAGGAGAAAAACACATTGCTGAAAGTAGAAATTTGGAGTAGTAGAGTACAAACAACATGATGGCTGAAGAAAACCTGAATATGATGAAAAAGGAAAGAGATAATGGCAGTTTAGAAATGAAAAATAGATTATTACAATAACAGAGTTTCTAAACTACATGTCATGTTTAAATTAGTGTTGTAAACTAACAGTGAATCAAAAATACTGCATGACCATAGTTCCCAGGAATTATAGTTGCTCTGTAGAAGGTAAATATTGTTGTTATTATTATAAAGACAAACTGACAAGGAATTCTGTACAATACCTCAAGATTGCCAAATTTGCTAATAGGTCCCTAGAATTCCTCTGAGAAAAGAATGCACGACTTGACAAGAAATAGGAAACTCTTTAAAGCTTGGAGCAATCTTTTGCAATAATACTGGAGGCAGCAATAGTGATTTTGATAGTCACCATCAAAAATTAACAGCAAATTAATATTTTAAGTATTTACTGTAAGAAAGATCAATTAAATCAAGAACTGATGTATTTAGAAAAGCCTATGTGCCAGCAAATGAAGTTGTCAGTCTCGTGTTACTCCACCTTCTGGTACATGACATTAATTGCAATGGAGAGAGAAATGTATTTGGTATTGAAATATTTGTTTTAAAATGCTAAATAATTATTTTATCAATGTCACAAATACAGATGGGTAACTACTATTGGTGCCATCACTGGTACCTTCTCCATTATGCCTCTTCAGGTTAACCTTGACTGATAATTGTCAAAGCTTAGACTCTGACATTGCACAAACTGCAACTACTGCACACACCACAAAAGAGCAATGAACTGTATGTGTGCATCCTGTGAGAGGAAATTAAAGAAAGAAAATATATTTATTCATTATAATTAATAATGATTAATATTAAAATTCATGATAATTAGAAGTGTTATCTTGAATACCTGCATGGCTATGCATTTCAAATAAAAGAGCAGCAAGCCTCTTTCCCTATATTTGTTATTAAAATTCAAGTGCAGCTCTCTCCTGAAAAAAATTACCCATTGTGGCAGTGATTGAAGTAATGTAAGTTTCCAGATATTCTTGGCAGTCAACTTGAAAAATCTAAGCAAAGATTCTGTGGAAGTAATACCAAGAGCATTCAGAGATAAACATTATCTCAGCAAGCAAATTCAAGTTCAAATGCATGCAAGAATTACCAAACCTCCCAAACCTCACCAGTTGCCTATTTATCATCTGCACTTATATTTGCACTGAATGGATCAGCACTATTTTTGTGTTTTGAAATATGATGAAAAGAAAGGTCTTTCTTTCAGAAAACGAGTATTAAAATGGTCTCCTTTAATTTATCTTTTCCTTTACACTGTATTGTCTTTTGCTCCATTGCCTTTCTAAACTAGAAAGACTGCATATGAACTATCATTGACCATGTGTTGATGCTATGAAGAGTTTTGGTGAGCCTGAATCAGGGTTCTGGATTTTGTTTTCCAATGCTTTGTTTACTTAAGTAAAAATTACCTTGTCAAGGGCACTCATAAAGTGTTGATCACCATTCAAAACAGTGTTGATCAGTTGAACAAATTTACTATGTACTTCCAAAACTGACTCCACAAACTGAGTTGGCATCTAAAGAGGGCAGATAAAACAGAAAGTAAGTTAGTGAGGAAAGTAGTAGTATCTAACACAAACATATCTACATTAGTTGTAGATTTTTTACTGATTACTCTTTTTTGAGAAAGTTAATACTACAGTGAATTTTGAGAGGATGGATTCTGCTGTACTGTCACACTATGATGCTAGAGCATGTTTTGGAAATAAAAAGTCTAGGCTACATTTACAGTCCTGCTATCCAATCTAGATCTGAGTCTATACTGTTCTCATGCCATCTATGGATGATCTGGAAAATCTGGATGATCCCTTTAGATTTTCCTACAAAGGGCAGTTACCAATTGAATTTCATGCACCACATTCCAGCATCATATTCTGCATAGAAATGACTGACAGGAGCTGGAGGAGTCCCTACACAGACAAGCTGGCAGGCACAAGAACAACAGTGAGAAAGGCACTGGCTCTGTAGCATAACTCCCCAAGTACATTCTCAGGTCACACATTTAAAATGTTTCCAAGTACATAATTTATACAATAGAACGAGTATTTCACACTGAAATTATCTACATAAGGCTGTGACTTGTCACCACCCTCATGGGTCTGTATTTATTTCTGTGAGTAGACACTACTAGTTTGAAAGAGTAAGTTCAATAAACCTAAAAATAATTGGACAGCAAACTCTACTACTAAAGACTGCAGTATGCACACTGAAGTTACAGTGGAGGCACAGAATAGCAAGCATTCCTGTGCAGTCAGTAACAGAGTGAATGTACAACAGCTTGTGTTTATGCATTATTATAGACAGAAACACAGGATAGCTGAAGTCACCATCCCAAAGTGAGCACAGATCTAGACAGCAAGATGCACACATTCATAAATACAATGTCAAACAAAGGCTTGTGGTTTGTCTCTGAACAGCAATGCTGGAGAAACAAAAATGGAATTGAGTAATTTAAATAGACATAAATGGAAAAAAAGTTTAACACATTTTAGTAAAATAAATAAGATAATAATATTTTCAGAAATTACCTGACAATATAAAGCAAAATTACTACAAAGCTATTATGAAAACCAGCAGATTGAAATCAGGACAGGATGTCAAATCTTTACAAAATGGAATCACTGGCTTCTAACATACCAGAACAGCAAATGCCACTGACTTAAGAGAAATTCAGGAAAAAAAAAAAAAGCATACATGGAACAAAAGGACCTACTTGCCCTGGTAGTATTAAGCAAACAACAATGAGAAATATCTAGCTGCAGTTGTTTCTGGTTAGATCACAACAATTACAACAATCAGCTCTCAGGATAGATAATGTGGCACAGCTAACCATGTTGATGAGAAGTTACAACTTATCCATCACATTCCAAACCAATTTTATGCAGGCAAAATGAAAAAAAAAAAAAACAACAAAGAGGATCAAGAATATTAATCAAACAGTCATTTCAGTTGCCTGAGGGAACTCACATTTTCCTGAGAAAGATTGCTGGTTGCTCTAAGGCCCTCATCATGGATATGGTTTTGTAGTTCCTGAATCATATGAGGTAAACCACTTGACACAGCACGAAGCAGAGTATACATATTTGCCATGTCTGTAACAGAGATACATTTTTATAGAGTACACACTTAGAAACACCAAAAATTAACACTTAATATAGTACCATAATTTCAAACAGAACTTTCTAAAGACTGAAACAAGACCATCTGTTTTGAAAGAAAAAAAAATTAACATACACTAGATCACTGAGAAAAGAAAAAAGGAAAGAGTAGGCCTATTATCAGTGTTTACTGAGTCCTGCCATTGTGACTACCTCACCCTTCCAATACAGCTTCTTTAGGAGAGACTCTAAGAAGAGAGGTGGGCTACTGTGGAGCAAGAGTGTGCCAGTTTATTTTAAACCCTGGCCTTTCTTAATACCCCTTGGCAGCAGCTGACTAAAATCAGTTTAGGTATTTTCTTGACTTTTTATTTGCCTCCAGTGGTAGCTTGAAATTTTTCTCAGGTGAAAAAGGCTCTAAACAAGCAACTGCTATTTTTATTATATTTTGCTTCTCTGCACCCCCAAAAAAGAAACCAAACAAAATAGATGGAAACTCTGATCAAGCTTGAAAAATTCCCCGGAAATTGAACCATTATTAGATACAATTTGAGTTTGACTGTGAAAAATAATTTATTTCACATAAGAGATACCATCTCTCATGCAAGAATAAGCATTCTTTCAAAGGTAAGAGGCATGTAGTCATGGGGAAGCATGTTTTTTTAGTCAGGCAGGGAATACACCTACAAGAGCATCTCCTTCTGTAAAAAAGATTTGGGATGAGAGGTCACAAAAGATTCAGGACAATAAAAAGTGGCTACGAAAAGATGCCAAAATATTTTATAAGCCTGACCTCTTAAGTGATGATGAAGAAATCTGTTAAGACAGAGCCATTGGTTTACAAAGGAAAACACAAGCATTAAATATTATCATTTCTACAGGACACAGGACTTCAGTGTGTTTTTAAGATGACTAAGATAAGGAAAGAGAAAGAGCATTAGCTGAAAGAAGGATTGTTAACAGTAAAAAAAAAAGGTTTTGATTATATACTTGGAGGAATAAAAATTAGTTGCATGCTAAAAGAAAAATGTTATTCAGGGTTTAATGGGGATTTCTAAATAAGTAACATTAGTTGAAAATGCTTATATGCACAGAAGGTCATTGAAAAAAGATAGGAAATTGCAGTGCTAAGTGAACAAAAAACCATTTCAGCCTTTTTGTGACAAGTGAGACTTACCACTTCTTTTCTCTTGTCTGATAATATTGTGACATTCTGCATGTAGAAACTGCAAGTGATCAGCTACCATCCTCTGCTGGCATTCATGAGTCACTTTGCCATATGAGCTGGGATTCAAGTACTTCCGACACCGCATTTCTTCATCTTTTAATCTACCTAAAACCTACACAGAAGAGTTTAAACTGCAAGCTGAAGAAATGCTGACAACCTATGTAGCACCAGAATATACAAGAGTGTATGTATGTAGAATGGTAAGTAATAAGAGCTACAAAAGAACTTGTGCGGGATGAAAAATTTAATTTGTTCTTCTGAATCAACAATTACTGAATGAACATAATCTAGTCTGAGTACTAAGTAGGCTTGGTCACTACTAGATGTCTACCAGCATTCCATAGTTTTCATCTTGAAATTTCTTGCTCCCTTTAACTTTGTGACTAGTCTTCCCCAATTTCTCTTACCATACTTCTTATTCCTTCCAAGAAAATTTTACCACAATACCTAACAAAAAAGAGAACTCCAAGAATCACTTTACTGTTCCAAGTCCATCTGCTTGTATGTAAACATATGCTCAATAGGTACAGGAGTACATCTGAGCTATTAATAAAAGCTCTTTTTATAACTCAGTGAAGGAAATAGGCTTAATCATAAGATAAGTCATATGAATACTGCCATAAAAGCACTTACACTGTGAATATTAGGGGGGTCTAGGAAGAGGAGTGCAGCTACAGACTGCTAGTGATATGCAAAACTGCTTTTGGTTTAGTTAAAGTCTTAGCCTGCCCCTGAATTTCAACACAGGTGTGTAACCATTAGCTTAAAAGCAATTCCACAGCCCTTTTCTCAATTCTTCTATCTTGGTAGTGCAGACAGTATAGGACCAAGAACTGACTCCTAGTGTTGTATTAATCTTTGTTTTCTCAAAATAGGTATAAGAATTACAAGTAATTTAACCACAACATAACTTCATACACCACAAAGCAAAATGAAAGTAAATCCACCTCAGAGTATGTAATTTTTAACAGTGTTTTATAACAACTAAGTTAAGAGTCTTTTTTAACCACATATTGCTAAAACTCTAATGTTACCCTACTCCAAACTGAAAGAAAATAAGGAAGTGAGGAAGTAATACTAATCAACCTGATGTGTTTTATTTTTCTGACTTTTTTTCCACTTTTCATGCCATTGAGTCATCATTTATTTTGAAATATTTTGATACTGACTGTCCACCCATAGCAAGGTTTGTAGTCTATGTTCAGATTAACCATGTCACTAAAAAGTACCATTTCAATTACATGAAAGCATAACATGAAGAACAACTATGAGAACTGTAGAGGACAACAAGTATCATCAGTAAAATGATTTTAATTATTGCATGTGTATTCAAGAATCTCTTACCTTCTCCATGTACTGTGAGCAATTTGACTCTTGCAATAAGTTCGAAGCTTCTTGTTTATAATACTCCCCTGTTTCATTCAGAAAAGGACACTCAAAAATTTCCTGATAAAACTAGAAGAGAGAATTTTTTTTAAAGGACAAATAATGTATATACTAGACTGACATTCTAAATTAAAAATACATAATCAGAAATGTGTATCTACCTTTAGGGGGAATTTTTTCTTATACTGTTCAACATGAACAAAGGAGTTAATAACCCCATGGATTACTTTCTGGTTTGGGTCTTCTCCACAGCGATCACTGAAATAGACAAAAAAGTATTTATAAGAATGCAGGTATCTGGTGTAACTCATCTACAGCCAAATGAAATAAAACTGGATGAAAACATGTTCCAGTAAACTCCCCTGCTCAAATTGGCAAAATTAAAGAAGATTCATCTTAAAATAAAAAATGCACTTCTTTCTCTCATATACATTTAAATTGTTGAGATAGTTATTCATAAACATCCAAAAGCATTTAAAGGTCATGAAATTTCCAAGTATTTGCTAAGGATCTTAAGTATTCCAAATGATATACTCTATGTAAGTAGTTTAAAAGCTACAGTAATTTCCATCTCTTATTTGTAGCCTTTATTACATAGACTACCTTCACACTCTTGCCCCTTCCAAAAAATCCATCCTTTTTACCAGCACCACAGCAAGAAGCATGCTGTTTTCTTTTCTGAATATTTACTAATCAACATATAGATTTCAAGTAGACTAAATAACACACCTAGCCCATTATGTCACAGTATTTAATCATACATCATACAGAAAAGGAAAACTTTACATCTTCCAGTCAAGTTCTAAGCTTCAAATGAAGGAATTGAAGTGAAGAAAATGTTGTCTTTAGTTCCATTCAGGTGAAAATAGAAGTAATTAAAATGAGTGTTTTGCATGCTAAAAAGACTAGTGCTCAGCCCTTTGCAAAGACTGGGAAATAACCAGCATTCAAAACAGCACAGACTTCCTCTTAAAACACAAAAAGTTCTTTAAAAATTCCACTGCTCATATGTACTTTACAACTAAGTAAAAAATATTCTCTAACTCCTAAGGTGTTAAATAGGACTAAAATATGATTGACAAAAGTGTATTTACGATTAAGCATCGAAGACAAACATTACCATATACCCATATAGGTAGAGATGAAATGGGAGAGAACTAATTTTGCTAATGTCATTTATTTTGGTTTGTAATCAGGAAAAACTCCAGAGGATGCCTGTGAGCTGTGGAGGTTTACCAGGACAGCCACACCAGCAGTCATTGTATTATGTACACCAGGCCATCCTCATGTATTCACAACTGTTAATCATTGATATTGCTTTCAAACACTACTGCTTTCTCTGTTCTGAAAACTTAAGCTTAGGATAGGTGTAAAGAATTAGCTCTCTTAACAGATAATGAACAGTCACTGTATGGTTTTTGCAGCTTTATCATCCATTACAGATGAACTGAACTGATGAGTTCCATCAGGGATGGTCTGATTTTTATTAACCATTACAAATGAACTGAACTGATGGGTTCCAGCAGGGATGGTCTGATTTTTTCACACAGGGAACAGGAAGATTTCCTCTGGTTGTGGGAGCCGAACAATGGCATAAACCTGGGTTTGGGTACATGTAATGGCATCCTTGCCAACATCTCTCTGCAGGGTCTGGTTTATGATGGCAGAGGCAGCAGCACAGTATCACAGAAGGGAGAAGTCCCACATACCCTGGGCCTGCAGCTCCAGCCTAGAGGGGCCCAGGAGCACAGAGAGCTGCAGGGTGCATGCAGCCTGAACACAGAGCTAGGCCATGGAGCACAGGAAGGCACAGAACTAAAAGCTGAGCATATTATACAAATATACAAATGGGGCTCTGGCAAGAGACAGCCCAGCCCAGCTGGCACATGCAGGGCTCTGGACCTGGTACACAAACACCAGCAGCATCACTGGAGGAACAGCTCAAGCCCCAGCTTCCTTCTGCTCAGTTCACAGGCCAGTTCAAACCTTAGCCCATACATGTGTGGGAGGGGAGGGGGAAGTCATGCCCAGACCCAAAGGGGGACTCAAAGGAACATTAGGAAAGAACTGTATGAGTACAGGAGACATGCTCCATGGAAAAGATGGATGGAAGGAAACAAGCTTTTGAAGCAGAGGTCAGATGGCTAAAGGTAATAAATGAAAACAAACCCAGCACAGAACAGGCCTTGCCTGCTCTGGCAGCCATTTCAGGTTTTTATTTACACCAATGGCACTCTGCTCCCAGGAATGTGTAGGGCAAATG
Organism: Agelaius phoeniceus; assembly: GCF_051311805.1. Taxonomy (NCBI): domain Eukaryota; kingdom Metazoa; phylum Chordata; class Aves; order Passeriformes; family Icteridae; genus Agelaius; species Agelaius phoeniceus. The sequence continues at coordinate 13,798,620 of NC_135265.1, read as the reverse complement.
TCAAAAAAATTTGACAGAAGTTTTAAGGATGACTTTCACAAAAGCTGTAGTAGTAAGAACAACTGCCACACTAAAATGGAATTGGTGACCCTGCAAAGGTAGAAGTCTATGAAACATTTATTTTCCTTCTTGGCAGCACTCAGCAAGCAATACAGATGCATAAAGCTACAGAGCAACTGCAACACAGGTTGAAGCAGGGATGTCATAGGATATCTTGGGTACAGGAAAGGAATTTGGATAAAAAGATTAAGTGCTAGAAACACAAATTCCACTAATTCAGGTGGTGACAAGTTATTTTTTTCCAAAAGAAATGGAGAAAGCTACAAAACACATACACAAGAAAGTTGTGCTGGTTTATATTAACTCCATCTTGTTCCTATCTTCAGGCTCAAGCTAACAGTGGATGTTCAACATGCATTGTACAGTGTATTACTACAGCCCCAAAGAAGAACATTTTTAAAGTTTCAGGTACAATAATTAGATATCAAATTCATTAAAAGAAGATTCCATCACTCAAAAGTGCTCTGCTGTGTCAGACCAAGGGTCTTTCAAGGCCTATTACTTACAGAATTCATTGTCAACTAGATGAGACTGTTCCAAACATTTTAAAAAAGAACTTCCAATAGCTTTAATTTCAAACAAATGGTACAGATAATGTATCAGCTTAGACAGGAATAGGTCCAGTTAGTCAGAAAGAGTTAGTTATTGTTAGTAGAGAAGTTAGTTAGTCTCTCAGTTAGTCTGTACTAATCACACTGTCATTTAAGATAGCACTTGAGAAATTTCCAAATTATTTCTGTTTAAGAATTTCATAGATTAATTTTCTCACAATTCAAGACCTTGTCAGCTTCCTGTAGTGTTGAAACAAGAATGCTTAAGTTAATATTCAGCTCACTTTGTAGGAGGAGTGCTTGGGCTAGAGGAAGGGGGATGAAGTCTTACACTCAGAACTCTGTACTAGGAGTGCAGTCAGACAAGACAGGCTTAAGTGATTTAAGAATTCTCTGCTGTTCAAGGGAGCTAATCCTGTTCCCTTTTGCTCAGTCACAGCCCTCCATCTCTCTTCCTTTGCTTTGGCACTCATCTAATGCTTTGCTGAATTGATTTGTGCCAGCCTGGTGAAACATTAGCCAAGATGGTTTTCTGTCACATTAGCAGTTCAGCTGGGTCACTAAGGAACTAGTGACTAGGTGCTAGGTGAGCACCAAATTCAGAACATGAAAGGTAGAAGAGCACACAGCCTGCTCCTTTTTGGTGTCAGTAAACTCTTAGATCAGTTTAGCCATCTTGTTCAGCTGAGCCACAAGCCACTACTTGTATTTCTTTATTTTCATGTATAAAAAAAAAGTTTATTGTCAGTTTTAATGCATAATGTATTGCACAAGCTTATAGCTTCTAAAAAGTTGGTGTGCTCAAGGCTGTAGTCAGAAATCTTCTTAAAAATCCAGTTAAATACACTGATAAAGTAACATTTGAAAGAAGAATTTGTGGCTCTGCTTCCCTATCTTTTCCACTACAGTAAGAAAGCTACTTTTATATGCAATAATTGACTATACTGTTGGTTATCAACTCCACATACTGTTCTATGCTACACAAACTTCCTGCCTAGAAGTAGTTCAGCTACATTAATTTAATTTTTTAAGCATTGAACCATGCACAAACAACCACTATGAGGAAGGTGTAGAATAGAGGAGTTTTTAAGCATATACATGTATTATCAATTTTATTAAAACTTTTAAGGTATATGATTCCCATGCATATTCTTACATGTCTGTCAGCTGTAACTTATGATATCCACCTTGTTTAATCCCTGAATTACTGAACTCAATACTAAAAGACATTTAGATCACTTGCAGCAGCATCTTTCAAACTGCCTCTTAAAAACTGTATTGACCACAGAAATTACAGCAAAGAAAAGCAACAAGCCTATTGTTACATGCAAAGGCCATCCTCAGAATCCCCAGAGGAAGCACTGCATTTCATGACAGCAGGGACAAAAACAGCTACAAGAAATAGTTCTCTCATATGTAATTAATTAAATGATATGCAAGTGGCTAGAAGAAACTTAATATGAATTACTGGATGTATATTTTTGAGAAGCAGAACTAAATTAACTTCTCTGAGATCACACAAAAGACTCCCTAATAAAGAATGGGGAAAAATCCGAATCCAACCATTAGAGACAAGGACCAAAGCTTTATTTCAAAGTTTCCCAATAGTTTAGTAACAAATTATTTCAAGTTGTTACAGTCTCAAGATCTAACACCTCCAAAAGCCAGTGACAGCCTTGATCTAAATGCCCTGGGGAGGGCTGCGATCAGCTTCAAGCCAAATACAGACGATTATTTTAAGGGGCATCAGATACCTGTTGAAAAAGGTTTTCACACACATTTCCACTCCCACCCACCAGTGAAATATATACATTAAGACAAGTCTCCAGCATCATTGTGCTTGATGTAACAAAGGAGAATGTTCTTCACCATGAATTAGGGAATCTCCATTTAGTAAAAATGGTTGAAGTAAAAATGGATAAAGCACTATTAATCCTGGTTACAAAGGAACCATGATTCAACAAGTGAAAGCAAAGAAATACTTCCTGGCTTCAGAAATGCCATCCAAAAGAGACATCATATCCATTTCTTTGTTGTCAAATATTTTATTCAGGAATGAAAAATACAAATTTTTTTTTAACTATTAAAATTAGGTTTTCAATGCCTTATAGATTTTTTTCTGACCAAGTGCATGTTCAAGGAACCTCAATCTGCCAAAAAACCTCAGTTTACTTGCATCAGTCTGATCACCTGAGTAATCACTTTAGAAACCCCAATCATTAGACAACTCCAGAGTATTGTATCCTAAACAGTGGTAGGAGTGCAGAAACTGATGAAACTTGCAACTATGCACAAGATCTGCAGTAGATCCAGAATTTCTGTTTATTCATAAATTAGCTTCTTTAGAAGTTAAATAAATTTTTTAAATCAAAGCTTTACAAGTCCCAAGCTCTTTGGCTTTGTTTAGAAGTATTAAAAAAAAAAAAGATATTCAGAAATAAAATAATAACTTTCCTTCAAACTACAAAAATTAATTATCTTCATTTTATTCAAGTGAAACACCAAAAATGTTAAGTGAAGGTACTGATCTGAAAAACAGAAACCCAGAAGCTTTGTCACTTGCAAGAATTGTTCTGGGTTCCATGCAAACACAGGTTCTCTGGCTTTGGCAAATCTTTGCCCAAGGCCTGGTCCTTAACTTGACTGACAGCACAAAAGCTAAAGGCAGATAGCATCAGGTGGAGAAAAAGGCAAAAGCTATGGCAGCTGGACATTCATTCCAACTCCTCTCATATCCCTTGATAAGAAGGGTTGCTGAAACAGAAGGATCACTGCTCTGTGGTTACAGGGAATTCACTGCCTTTTTCTACACATGAAAGCCACAAATACACAGCTACAACAAGAAAAGCTGATAGCCCATCACCATCAGAAAAGAAGTTACCTTAGAAGAACCAAAACAGTTCTGTCAAAGTCCACAGATTTTCCAAGTAAATCAAAAAGTGCAATAGCCCCACATTATGTTAAAGCAAGAAACAATCAAACACTCACTTTTTTATTTCTCGGAGGAGCATCCGAATAAGGATGGCCTGCAGTGGTTCAATCATTAATTTTCTCCACATATCAAGAGCTAGCTGTCAGGACACAACACAAGTTTACATCAATAAAAAGTACATTTAAAACAACTCCTAAAAACCACCACACCAAACTCAGAACAATACCAAAGATGACACAATTCCCATTCAGGATTTTAAAAATCCAGTTGTTATGTAAGCTCTTCTTTCCCTAGTCAGGCAGTATGTGAATGTTGGCTTCCCAGCCTGCATTCTTCCTACACATCTCATAGACCTGATTCATTCCTTGGTTCTACTCCAAGTATTCTCAAATGCATGTAAGGACTCCAAACAAGGAGTTGGTTACAAAGGCAGATTTTGAGACTACACATAAACAAAACACCTTCACAGTAATAGGTAAGTAACATCCCTTTCTAACCAAAGGGTCTGAATGTGTACAAACACCAGTATTTCTAACAATGATTGCAAAATAAGCCTCAGTCGACAAAAGGGAATTTCTCTTGGCCAATCTGTCAGAGGTCACAGTCAAAGATACAGAATCCCTTCATCCAACACACAAAGAACACCTCCAAACTAAGATGCTTATATCTTAAGCAAAGTCACTGGCAAGCTAACATTTGGCTTCAAATGGAATTCAAATCAATTCCAGAATTCATCAGTTCTTATGGGTGAAGCCATTGCTCCCAAGATATACCATTTTAAAAAACACAGTTGCAATAGTTCAAATGAGCTTTTGCACTTGAATCAAAGTCAGATTTAAAGCCCAAAAGGGATAATGTGATCCCTTATATACAGAGAATAACTGCACATAGGAGACCTCCAAAAACACCTGCCAGGAAGTAGCAGACTGGGAAAAAATAAAACTGCACAGTTCAGTAAGGACAGAGGGAATACTGCTTCTAAGAAAGCTTTGATACAACTAACAGGTCATTAGATTTAAAAATTAAACTATCCATCAGGTATGTCTTAACTGAAAGCAGGCACATAGCTATCAACTGCCAATTTGACTCTGTGAAATAAATTTCCTTTTTAAAAAGCAGACAAATCAACTTGCTCCAACTGTCACAGCTATTCAGCACCCACGCTGCAATACAGAAAGTAAACCTGACACAACTGCACCATAAGAGGCTAAAGGAGAGGTAAAGGTTTGCTTATAAATCCAAACACAGATCATGTTTTGAAACCAAAGTTGTCTGAGGAGTGATTTTCACTGTCTCATCTTGTGGAGAGTAGCTGGAGAACAGTTAAGACAACAGGAACTCATCCAGTACAGAATGAAAGAAGCCAGCTGAAAGAAGCCAGCTCTGCAGAGACAGAAGAAAAGGAGGGAAAAAAATTGGAAAAGAACTGACACATTTTGTGACTATGAGGTGAAGAGAAACAACCTCAGACAGATCAATTCTGCAATGTGGTGTCTAGCATGGTCCTTCTGACATATGAGCTACCAGTGGGAAGCAAAGTAAATCACCTATTGGAATTTTCTTGTCAAACTATAGACAGATCAATCCAGCAACTTGATGTATTAGTTCAAGACAGTTTCTCCCACTTGAGAATAGGGACTCATCTTACTTCTCCATCTAGACTGGCAATACTGAACATGGCAGTTTTCTCCATTTTCCAGAACCTATTTCTGGAGGGAAAAAGCCCAGAAAGCACATCTTAAATATCTTCTAGCTCAGGGCTCCCACAGAGCCATTGAAAACTCAGGAGTTTGAAATCAGTGATAGGAACTCAACTCAGAAAAGCAGTGTCCTTCACCATGCATTCATAACATACAGAGAAGAAAAAAGCAAGCACTTGCAAGCACTGGCAGACTATTTTCATTAACTTATCTCATCCTGTATATTTCCTAGTACAATTACTGAACGTCTGGAACACTTGGGGGAAGAAGAACTGTTTGAAGCTGTGCCGACACCTCACACACACAGCTCTGCTCTCATGTACAGACCTACTGTTACACCCCTCAGAAGAACTGAGCAAGAATGGACTTGTTTAAGATTACTGAAAAGCTCCTGAAGTTTTGTTACCACACAAGAGTTGTGTTGAGACCGAAACTTCAGAACAGAGAGTGCAGTTCTGCTTCTAAAAATACTGGGCATTGTTTCTGTAACTTCATGCTGAGACTGAAGAGAACTATACATAAAATAAACATGTTTGCCCTTGGGTAGATAAAGGCCAGATCATTTCAGTCATCTAAAATGGCATAAACAGTAATTTCCATTCTAAAGTGATGAACAACAAATAATTTGACTTCTGCTAGAGCCCTTGTACAATCCAAAGAATAAAAGATAGAATCCAACAGGAACCATAATGAAAGAGTGAATGCTTTCAAAACAAAGACTTGACAATCTTGCCAAGTGCCTTGTAGGTCAAGAAATGGAGCAATGAATTCACCAAAACAGTGCTGTAATTTAATACATGAGTGTAGGACTTAAGTCTCCATTACTTTTCAGGACAAAGGAGTGACTGCTATAAACCTAATCCTATACCAGTTGTGAACAGATATTAACTTTACTGCCTTAAGATTCTCAAGAAAAGCTTTTATACTTTATGACATCAAGAAATAAAAGCCTAAAAACTAATATTTCAAGGGCTTCCAAAACCAGAAGTATACTGTTGCTTCAATATGTTTTCTAGATAGTGGTATCACTTAAGAATCTAAAGTTTCTTTGCAAAGTGTTTCTATTATCACATTTTAAACCCAAGTTTTCCAACAGTTTTCGTATTTGCTTCTTTTCCCTGCGAGGTCACTCTTATTTTTCTGCACCAAAACTGTAATCTCATTTTACAAGGGGAACAGTGCTTACATCTACAATATTTCTGTGACATAAAAAAGTGAAAATTCTCAAGGACAAAGCTGATCTCATAGCATTCTGAATACTGTTTATAGCCAACTCCACTTTCAGAGATACCTACCTCTCCAATCTCCATCAAAGGTTCATTCATATCCACCCCTCCATAACCATACTGAAGATCAGCTTCAGTCAATTTGTTCTTCTTAATAAACTGTGTGTTGAGGTACCTATAGAAATAAGGATATCCTCATCAAAACAGGCAAAAATAAAAGGCTTTTTAAATTAAGTTCAGAATTATGGAATGTCTTTCACATCACAAAATATATCATCTCCTTAAACCAATGCCATTGCTATTTGTAGAAAAATGTTACAATCCAAATGACACTGAAAGAATTTCCATCACATTAGAACAGTAGTGTTGGTAACAGATCAAACAGGAACCTGAAATACCACTGTCAGCATTTTCTTGGTGAGCAATATATTTGTGTAAGAATCCAACCTTTCAACATGCACCGCTTGTTACATACATACATACATACATATATGTGCAAAATAACTCCTAAACTCATTGATTAGTATTAGAGTGCTAATTGTTTATTTTAATGATAGAAAAACATGCCTACTATTGTATATATTTAAGTTAAAAGTATTTCCTTCTACCTGTGCTGTTTATTCTTCTATGTTTCTCCCAGACTGAAATGCAGAAGTACTGCTCATTTTAACAGGGCAAATTTTTGTCTGTTACGATCTCTTGCTCAGGTCATGGTAACTAGCTAACAGTCAGATTACAAATTTTAAAGAGAAGAATTGTCAGAAATTATTTTAAGTAACAGCTATAAAGAAGAAATGCTATAAATGCTATTTTGAAATTCAGTATTCACTACTGTATGCATAGTTTTTATACAGAACACAAAATGGATTCTGTGCAAGACCTGCTAAAACATCCCTCTTGACTCTCAGTATTCCCACATAACAAATATTGTAACATTTTTAAATGGAACCATTCTTTCCTTTCCCAGATAACTGGGAAAAAATTTGAATACATTTCCCAACGACACTTACAATATTTCTTATATTAGAAATGTTTAAATGAAGCAACTGAGATGGTTTCTTAAATTTCTGATCTAACCAGGAGTTTTGAGATGCTCAGTTTCAGACAGTGAGAAGAGCAAGATTACTGAAGCACTTTAAGAGATTCAGGCTTCAGAGGCTGCACCAGATCAGAAATGTCTGAACACTCTTGACATGAAGGCAAAAGCCAAGCAAAGGAGGAAAGGATGAACACACTGTGAAATCCTGTGAACTTGAAAGAATTTAGGACACCACAGAGTCCAAAGAAGGAAGACTTGTCAAAGTGCAGTGATGACAAACTGGAGTTCAGCAGCCACTTTCAGAGCTACTTTCAGACTCCTACAGAGTCCTGTAACCTGTGCTAGCATGGACACCAACCAGGAACTGTAAATGCAGGGCTCTCTAGAAGGCTCCAGGCCTCCCTGTCATATAAAACCTGGGAGGACATTAGGAACACCTCAAACACCAGCCTTAAGCAGGCTCCTTGCTGGCATTTTCCCATCTTCTCCCATGTGAACAAAGCCAACAGCTGCCAATCTGCTTTTTCTCGTTACACTTGCTAAGAAGGAAAGTCCTGCACTCCCCTCACTTACTCTGTCTTCCATCAGCACGTACAAAGTAGCATGTACAACTAAAAATTGCTATACCACGATACGCTGGTATTATTATTATAAATATTTTAAAGATAAAATGGAACAAAGCAAAAGCTGCACCATGTGTGTTTAGTTTTCAGGATTTTATTACGAAAAATTATAGCACTTGGGGTTTGTTGTGGGTTTTTTTTGGTTTTTTTTTAATGACTTAATTTCAATTTACTGGATAAGGAAACTTTCCCAATCACTTGAAATTAAAGTACACAGACTGGATTTTTTTAAAGTACCTGTGAAACCAGTTACAGCACAAAGACACTGGTAAGGCCTGTCCAGCAATGGTTTTATCTATTATTTATTTATTTATTATTATTTATTTATCTGAAGAAGTTTCTTTCAGTGTTCCTTATTCCACCAGTTTTGTCACCTTGGTTTAGTCAAGCACATGTGGGATTTTCATTTTCAAACTGAATCCAGATTTGTTTTCCTAGCAAAGTGCACCAAGGAGGATAGGTAAAATAAACCAAAATCAACACTGAAAAAAAGATTCAACTCATTTTCCAATTCCATGATCGATCTCACATTTTAGGAATTTTGCTCAAAAGTGTCTCACATCTGAGTAGTGTTTCAAATATTGCCTATCAGGTTAGAAGCAGAGATGCAAGCCTAATTAAATTTTAAGGGAATCTATTTGAAAATAATTTTCAGATTATCACCTGTAGACATTAATCAGTTTTCATTGCTAGAAGAATTATACAAACTAGAAGCTGGGATACAACAGAGTCAACTAAATTATGGTACTTGTTTCAGAGCAGGCATGCAATAAGAAAAGAACTCCAACTGATTCATAAAAAGTAGAATATCCTAAAGGTTTGACTCAAACCATGCTGGTTCAACTGCAAACTGCAGTACAGTGCCATCCTTGTAGAACTCCTAGGATTATGAGCTTATACACTGCAGGGTTGCACCAACATATTTGGCACTGCAACATCAAGCAGAATATATTAGTAATAAAAGAATTTTAGGAACTGTCTTGGATACTTACCTGTTGAGGCATTATTCCTTTTTGCTCATGTTCTGCTACCATAACTATATTCTCTCCAAAATTAACCTGAGGCATATTCATCTATTTCTCTCTCAACACTCTTCAACTTAACCTGCAGATCATGTTAAATTTCATGTTAATTTCAAAGGTTTAACAACTCTTTTGCAAAGCTTACCTGTATAAACAGTCCATATAGTCTGCCCCTTTGCTATACTCTTCCCAGTATCTGTGATACATAACCAGTACTTGTTCTTCAGCTTCCAGAACTCTCTGTGAAGGCACACACACCCCACACACCAGAATTAGTATGAAAATAGCACACATACTTAGGAAGTTATCATGGGATTACAATTTTGGAATAGTATTTGCATATTCAGAATTGTGGCAATGACCAAAAAGCTAACACACCTTAATACTACCAAGTTTTGGTAAGCCAGCTAGAACACCTGGACTTGCTTTATTTTGCATTTAAAAATAGTAATCTCTCTACCGAATTATTTTCTATTGATCTTTTCAGAAATACCTGCTTGAATAAGCCTGGTTCATATTCTCACATCAAACTGGCAAGATAACTCACAGAACCATTCTCTCACTGACACAGATCAGTTTTATATTCACCCAGCCACATGCACTGCACACTGGAAGAATTGCCCAACTATAACCATTTAAAACCACTATGTCTTACTGGAGAGCCAAGTCCTCATGCTTACCAAGAATCACAGAATAAAATAAGATTAACAAAGCACAGATACATGTAAATGAAAAAAAAAAAGCATTAAACTTTTTCAAATCTAGGCCCAAATCTTTTGAAATTTAAGCAAATCATCATCTAAAAAGCTAGTGAACTAATCAAAATAGATTCATACTTCAGGGAAGTTCAACAATTTAAACTAATTACTATGACTGGTGACAGGGGACAAGATCCTAGGAATTCAACTTTAATTCTCTCTAGAATTTATAATTTTAAAATCTGGCTCAAGCAGCAAAGAAGCCCATGCAAAAAATGCAAAAAAGGGTAAAAAAATTATGAAAGAAGAAAGCTGGTAGATAAAACAGAATTGAGAATGCTTTACTCTGCTGCATGCATTTTGCAAAGGTTTTCCAACGTTATCTCAGAGACAAGTAGTGGATAGTCAATTTAAAAACCTGATGTATGCTTTCTGCTACTTCCCAAAGCTTCCACTATGCTGGCACCTGCCTGATTATCCTAAGTGAGCTCATTAGCTCACTAAATAAATGAGGAAGAAATGATTTGGCAGAGTTCTCTGCTAGTTTACTGAATTGATTTAGTCTATAGAGTGCCAGAATTATCCTCTCTGTAACCAGTGGAACTGCCCATTAAGACACCCAGTCTATCTTGTCAAATACTTGGTACCTAAGCATGAGGCCATTTAGCAGCACTCTGCAGAATTTGCAATGCTTTGCTCCCTATAAAGACACTAAAGACACCAATAAGCATCTTATTTAAATCTACTTCTCTTTTTACTGATATAGATGGAGGCACCATTCATCTGTCCTATCTACTAAACATGATGAATCATAATTCTAATGAAATTTGCTGTCTTAGCTGATGAAACAGAAGTTAACTCACAGCTATACAGACATACAAATATTGTTGTCATAATAAATAATTTGCCATTATTTCCTCTCCTCCCAAGTGTTTGTGTTATCTCTCACATCTTTCAGAAGGTTTTGTTTATTTTTTAAGAGTATATACAATCAGTTTCCAAGACACTAGAGCAGATACATTTCTGTTGAAACAGAAGGCTAATGACAAACTACAGAACATTTGCAAAATGAAGATGTTTCTCTAACTTGTTTGATTATAATCATTCAATGTAAAAGAAAGAACTTGCTTTTCAAGCCAATGAATATATTGCATAAACCATAACTGTTGGCTTAGAAAGAAAATTATTTCTTTTGTGTTGCATATCAATAGGTATCTATAATACCTGCCTACATTTGTGTACATGTTGTGACATGTGTTACATATTTCATATATACAAGTATTGTGTCTCTGCAACTCTGTCATCTGTGATTTAGTCTCATAAAGGCCTACAAAAAGTCAAAAAAAGGATGAAGAACACCTACATGGACATCAGGAACTGTACAGGTTACCTTGTGCAAATGGCGTACATGATTCTCCAAAAAAATTTTAGTCTCAGTATAAAGTCTCTCTCCAAGAGGTTCAGGATAAGCCACACACAAAGCATAAATGTCTCTGGGCTCAAAGTCAAGGTTTGTAATAAAGTCTGAAAATATATCAACAAAGTTTATGATTTAAAGAACCCTTTCTTCTCCACACATGCAGTTTAGGTTTTGGAGATTTTTTACATCAAGCAAAAAAGATAAAATGGATAATTTTCTGACATTAATATAACTATTGGCTTGTGCAAAATCCAAGTTTACAGCATTGATAATAAATTTTAAATAGTGAATGCTGAGGCAATGTTAGAGCTAAGATCTTGAAACTTCTGATAGCCCCATACTGATGTGGCTCCTACCCTTTATTTGCCATGTATAATATACAATAATCTCAAGGTGAAAAGCAGCTTTCATGTAGCATTCTTCTGCATTTGCAGCCAACATGAACTGAAACTCTTCTCATATAATGGAAAGAAGCACTAATTAGATTAAGAACATGATTAGTCAAGTACAGAGCAGAGCAAACGTGGTGAAGCTGACTTCAAGTTTTCCATCCTGGAGTCCAAAATAACTTAGTGTCCCTGCATTTTGCCCTCACCTCCACAGGTAAAACAATTTCAGGGGACACTGAAAATTAAATAATCACAATGGTGGTGTGGATAAAACAAAGTCTGTATTCTTCTTAACTATTATTATAATTTTGGTAATCCTGTTTAGATCACAGCCACAAAAAACAGTTGTACTTGATAATTTAAACAGGCAGCACCAACCTGTTAAGCCATCCTTAAGGTGGTTTTGTCCCTAAACTACCTTGCAGAGCTACACTTTTGGTTTGTATCAAGTTTTAAGAGTAATTTGAGGAAGATAAGTTATAACTGAGAACTTTGCTTTCAGAAAAGTCAAGCAAAGATTAGGTCAAGTTTCACATGAACAACTGTGGGAAATAGAGAGATTGTGCAAGAATTACTTTCAAACATGGCTTAAGCACTAAGCCTAGGCACTTTATAAAGCCAACCATGGTAGAAATCAATAATTTAGTATATCACTTCAATCAAGGGAAGACACAAGATCTTTCCTCTAGTCTACCCTAAAAAAGCACATGCCTGTGTGAAAGGAGGTAGAGGACAGACAGTTGAAGAGTCACCTGCTAATCTACAGAACAGTGTCAAGCTCTCCTCACACAGCTTGTCCAAATGCATGTTTCATTTTTTATATAGAGTTACTACTCAAAACAAAGAAGATTCTGATGCAGGAGAACTAATTAGGAAAAAACCCTTTATCTGGCAACTGGAATCTGAGACCCCAACCAGAATCTAAATTAGAGTACATTATTTCACTCATATAGATCATCTTTGCTAGAATTCTCCTCAGAACAGCAAAAAGTGTTAAATGGAAACACTGTGAAACATAATGGGCAACCTCCACTGCTTTGTAACAGCAGCTACCATTGCACTACACCAGCTTGCAAAGTAATGACCAATAAAATATCAAAAACTTAAATAGTGAAGAATGAAATATTCTATTAAAGTGATTGAAAAGAATAATTGGTTTTTACACTTTCCCCTCTCCAACAAATTTTCTCAGTCTAAGGATGGTGAGTAGCCAAATGCATCCTCAATATAATTCAAGCCACAAGCCTCTTCATTATGCAAAGATTATTTTTGAGAAATTAATCTCAGAATTAGAAATCTTAATAATTTGCTCACAAGCCAAGGGGATGACTTTTTTCTCTTTTGATCCACAACTACACTACCTGAATCACCACAAACTACAGATCTCTACAACAAGAACTTACAAATTCAGAGGAAAGAGGCAGTCTTCACCACACCAGCACAAGAATATAGCAAAGGCAGTTTATTTGATGAAAGCACCAAACAAATATCTCTGATTTTATCTTGTGAACAAGTTTCTCAGTTTTAATAATCCTAATTAAGAATGAAAATGGTATCTCTACTCCTTCATGAAAATGCACATCATCCAAACATGCCTTTCCTAGTTCTAGAGAACAACCTTCTTACAAATGAAGACAGCTGAATCTAGTATTTTTTCTTGACATTTGCCACTGTGTTTAGTATCAGCAGATACACAAACTAAGAGCTTAATCACAGAAGCACTTGAGCAGACACCTAATCCTCCTGTATAAACCAAATACTACTTGCTGGAAATCAAGTTTCTCTGGAATTATACAAAATAAAAGTTATCATGAGACTGGAATATATCTGACTGAAGCAAAACTGTTCTTTCTTGCTCAATTTGTACTTGTTTCTGTATGCATTTTATCTCTGAGTCCTGAATCCAAATTTAAGTGTCATCTTCAAAGTGTTCTGACTCTCTTAACAAAAATAAATCTCCGAAAAAAATCTCACTAATCATCACTGGTATTTTACCCCATAAACTTAAAGCATATTTTTCCTGTACTGTTGTCCCATAGAACAACAGGAAGAAGACTTTACTGTTCAATAATTTATCTTTAATGGTGAAAGCCATCTGTTCTTCCAGTTCAGCATGCAGTTTTGCAGGGTGAGAAAGGCCAGAGGAAGCTGCAGCCAAACTGCTGCCTAGGGGCCTTCACTCAGTATTGAGAACAAGAACATCAAAACCTTTCTGTGACCCTTAAGTGCTTTGGTAGTTGCTATTTGAGGGGTATTACCCAGCAATGGGAAACTGAAGCGCTTCCAAACTAAGAAGGAACAACAACAAAATTACTATCAACAAGAAAATACTATATCCAAGGCTATAAAAACTCACAAATATTGTCATTGGAGTTAAAAAAAGCACCTAGTTAAGACTTCTCTGGGCAACCAGTGTAGAGCTTTGCAAAAATTTCTATTTATCAATCTTCTGTAACAGAACCAAAATTTGTAGAGATTTTCAGGACTTAGTCGGAAAGAATCACGACCATACGAACTTTATTTACTCTTCCTTCTTGGCCAGTTGTTTTTAAAGATAAATGTTTAAGTTTCTGGTTCATCATAGGGTCCTTGCAAAACAGTTCATCAGAGGAGGGAGAACAAATTTGGAGAAAAAATGGTGAAAAAAAGCAGATGGCCATGCTGCATACTTTTAAAATAATTCTGTTTGAAGAACAGCTGTCTCTGGGAAACTGTTGATTTTATGTTAACTTATTGGGGTAGAAATCCCAAGACAAAAACAGGAAGAGCTTGATGTTCTACCTGTTCAAAAAAGTTCTAGTTAAAAGGCAGTTACCAAAGTACAGAGGAACTATCTACCACTCCAACTAAGCCTTAACTTAAAAAGCACTCCTATGCCCACTGAGCAGTCCTGAAAGTGATACAATGTATTCACAATAAGACCTCAAACAGAGACATAACTGTCACTCATTTACCAGACAATGAAACAAGTTCATACACATTTCTTTCTGCAGAGAATCTTAAAAGGAAATCTGAAGGTCAAAGGTGGATTAGGATGACTCACATTTTAAATAAAGTGACATATGGTCTTTCAGGTGATCTTTTCCAGAAGATTTTAACTCTTACAACATTGTGGTTCCCAGCTCATTGCCATTCTAGCATTTCAAATATGAGGTAAAATGTTTATTTAAAGATAAGCCATGTTTAACAATAAAATTACCGTAAGTTACAAAGGAAACACTATGTTAAGACAAACAAGTTCTGGGGAACTAGTGGGGCAAAAATTAGTTCTAGAAGTGGAATATGTGCAGTATAAGCCTGTCATCCCTAAAATACTGTCAGCTTCCATACTCCACTGGATCTCAGCTGCCCCAAACAGCACAAGGAAAAGCTAACACTTCTTAGAATACACTGATGCAGATTGAAACAGTGATTGCTTGCTGTATCTTATCCTTTGTTTCCACATCACTGTGTTGACTATCCAGTACAAAGATCAACTGATACTATAATCAATGAAATAACCTGTATGGGTTTTACTGAAAAAATTAATGGGTTTTATTGAAATAATTTGCCATCTTTCTATTGTGCTGATTAAGCAATAAGAAAGAGTTAATAGAACATTTCCTTTAGAACTGCTGTAGATGTTTAGAAACACTACTCCAATTAAATTTAAGAGAGAATAAAAAGTTAACAAGGAACAAGATGACGTATTTTCTAAATACCAATTTTTTTAAAAAATATCCTTAAAGTCTTCCTTATGTATAAAACCTAGAAAAAGCTTTTATTCCAGCTGTATAGAACTACCAGTTCCAAGTTGTTAAGCACACATTGAGCAGCTTGTGTTAAAACACCAAGTTTGGTTATAGGAAGCAGAAATACTAAATAACCAACACTCAAGCTGGAAGTTACACAAACTCCTTGGGCCATTCAGCCACAGACAATAAGCCAAAAGGCTCATGCCTGTGCCAAATCAGGCACTAATAGTGCCACTTTCCAAGGAAAGTAATTAAGAGATGATACTAAGTAAGGTCTTAAGAGTTACATGCCAAATGATTATTCCAAGACTGCTCCTGAGTCTGCTATTCATAAGCAATCCTTTTCTGATGTTCAATCAACTGGACTAAATCCCAAAAGAGGATCAACAGCAAACTCGTGTGCAAGGTCTCCACATAAGAAGTTGTAAGCAAAAGAGTGTGATGAGGAATCAATACAACATCTCCTGCAACAATTCTTATTTTATATTCAAATCTGTTTTAGATACCCTTGTTTAAATGTTTAAAGTTTTAAGCTGCAGAATTTAACCACCTGATAAAGACTGAATTATGCAATCCTCAAAAACTGCTTGGAAAGAATGACTGCAGAACAACTTCTCAGCATGTAAGTACCCACCTAATTAGTTCCAATTTTTTTTAAATTCTGGAGTCACTTGAAGTTGACTTCAGTACAAGGTGGCACATCATGCTCCCAGAAATTAATTACAGAATTTTTAAATGAAAGAGCTCTTTAAGATTATTACACCACAAAACATCACAAGAACTAGGAGCTATGTACATATACACATACACATGCTCAAAACACAGGCACATGGGAAAGCAATTCTGAGAAACAGTTAACATGTTCAGAATGAGATGAGACTTTGGAGTCAAGCCTCCACCCACAGAATAAGCTTATCTGGTAAAAACTTATGTCTAAGGATCTTCTCAGGTGCTTCTGTTTTCACCCACAAGAATTAACATATCAATTAATATATCTAAACTATTCTTCCCCCTTGCAATTAAACCCAACTGTGACCAATCCCTGCAGAAGAGGTGCAAAGCCTCCTAAAATTCTCCAATTATTCACCACGATGTAATGGCTAATGAATATAAAGACACAAGGCACAGTATAACTGGTTAGAAACATTATACTTCTTTTAAAAGAAGTACACTGAAACTTAAATATTGCAAAATATTACAGGTCCATTTTACATGTAAAACACAAACCTTTCCTCTACAACAATGTATGTACAGCTGTGACTTGAACAGCAATATCATACAAATGCAGAAAGAGTAGTTATTCTTAAATATACCTTAACTTTCATGAGTAATAAGGCAGTAAC
This sequence comes from Agelaius phoeniceus, assembly GCF_051311805.1. Taxonomy (NCBI): domain Eukaryota; kingdom Metazoa; phylum Chordata; class Aves; order Passeriformes; family Icteridae; genus Agelaius; species Agelaius phoeniceus. Next base: position 13,781,883 of record NC_135265.1, on the reverse strand, counting down.
AGTGGAGGGAAAGGAAGAAAGGTTTTTAATAAATCCTTGCTGTGGAAATGTCTAGTATGGTAGTTATCAGTACAGTTAGAAACGCAAAGAAGAGGGAGAAATCTTTACACAGAACAACCTCATCATCCCCCACATCCCAGTTTTAAAGATGTGCTCTCTGTCTTGGGTATTTCCTCGGCTACACACAAACACTTAAACATACAAGAAAACCTCATTGTCAGAATAGGGGACCTTCAATACCTGTAAGAACAGCTTCAGCATAAGCTAAGTATTAGAGCTTCCAAAAGTGACTAAAACTGAGAGCAGTTTACTTTTTATCAGCATGGTGATTTGCACATAGATTACTTCCCAAATATGCAGAATTTCCCATCCCTTTCAACTTATTCACAGTCCTAATAACAGGTGCAGCCTAACAACAAGCTGCTCAAGATCACTGTTATATAACACAGGTTTACTCTGTGCTAAACACATCACACAAACACATTAAGTCAGATTTTTCACTTAAAGGATACGAGAAGCGATCGTTCCACGTTGCTCTTTCAACATAATCCAACATCACAACAGCTTTAATCGTTGTTAGAAGTTTGTTCCATGTTTCATCAAAGTCTACTACTCGTGGTTTCAAGGACATTGTGGGGCTTTAGTGTTAATCTGTAGAAGAATTAAACATGTCAGAAAACATTGCACAACCATTAAAAAAAAATACACTTCCTTTGAATTTTTAAATTTAAACTTTGTACACCATTGCACCACTATGAGTGAGTGACACAAAGAACACCCACCCCCTCCAAAATGAAGCTCACAATCCCTCATTTTTAATGCTTTGGAATGGAACATTATTGTTCCATAGGCATGAGTAGCCTATAACAAAACACCAACTAATCTAACAGCATCATGCTTTGTAAAGTTCATTATCTCACCAAACTATTCATTTAAGAGTGTCACATGAAGAAAACAACTTTCCTATAAATTTTGATTTGTTCACTTTTATCACTTTTATTCAAAGACTGTTTCAACTGTATCTAAGAAAATTTGGGGTAAGAACAAACTAAACTATTACCAGAGTATCTGAAATTCCTACTGTCAGTTTGTTCAGCCTATGTTCACCTCAGGCTTTCATGAGACATTTTTGGTGTTACATTTGAAAAGCCACAAAACCCAAAAGAGCTTTGATTGGGATGGAAAAAAGAAAAACACAGGGCAATATGCAGAGCTTGTGCAGCTTACTGCACTGTGCAATAGGACAGTGACATCTTTCAAGTAAGACACGGCTTGAAGATACAGAAGCTGTGCTAGTAATATCCTAGCAAAAACAGCAGAAGAGATTTATTGCAAAAAAAACCCCACTCAACATTAAATTATCTAAATAAAACTAGGGGAAAAATAAGGCAATTTTAAAAAGAGACAACTGTGAAGGCCTCATTTCCACTAATCTAGAAAGGACCTGATGTGTGACATTCCATGCACAAAGCAAGTCTAGCTCCTGCTCAGAAACACGACATTGTAAGACTACAATAAAAAGTGGAAAGAATACTTCTATTTCCATTTCAAACAGATGAACAAGTGACTCGTCTTTCCAAAATTTCAAGGTCAGAAGGGAAAGTAGAAAGCTAGTGACAGACTTTGAGCCCAAGAGGCAGACCTCATTAAGGGAAAGAATCAAATGTCACGCTAAAAACTGCTTAGCAACCAGCTTACTACCTTAACCACTACCATCTCTCACAGGATAGATCACTTCTCAGTTTAAGAAAAAAGCAATAAAATCAGATGCAACTTTTAGCATGCATACAACCCACCCCTCTAACTAAGCTCCTCTGCACTACGTGTTGTGATATTTGTAACATGGTTATTAATTCAATCCATATATGTCAGCAGGAGCTTACACAGAAAAATCAGTGAGAAGTGACAAAGCAAAGATCCACCAAAGAAAGTAAGCTGAAAAACACACTGATGTATGTTTCATAGAAACGTGAACCTCAGCAGAGGCACACCACGTTCACTTCCAGGACGGGAGAGGGGGAAGTGGTAATCTTCAAAAAGCCCTAATACCCCTCTTATGGAAAACTCGAGAGCATTTCCAGCTGGCCCCAAGAAAAAATAATCATGGTCCACAAAAGACATTAAAAATCATAGTAAGTGCTTGTGGTAATGAAGCTGTACTTGTGCTACACTAGAAGTTGCTGTCTTGGAAACACACGTGGTACATCCAAGGTAAAAGAACCCTTTTTTCAAAGACAAGCAAAACCAAGGGGAAGAAGGAGGGGAGAAGAAAACGTTCTCCCTACAGTATATCCCAATGTGATACCAACATGGTGATCCCAATCAGTATCACCATGTTCAGGATGATTAAAACCTAATACTGTGTAAAGCATCCACATGGTCATCCAAGAATTCTGGAGTTAAATAGTTTAAGACAACTGTTACTTGGCATTCTCCTATAACTTTCATGGAAATATAAATTTAAATGTGTTTTACAGACATTTTAACAAGTATGGTGTAACTTTTACTGTAAGACACTGGGTTTTTTGGGATATGCTGTGTTCCAGTGTCAGGAATGCACAAGCCCACCAACTTCAATTATTAAATGTCTTGTATTGATCATGGTAAGAACTATAGTATGGCAGAATATCTACCCTAGGGTTTAGACTATTAGAGCGTGGGAAGCCATACCTGTTTGATAAGCCCTAAGGTAAACAGATGTTATTGAAACATATTTACTCGGCACGATAATGAAAGGATGCTGCTTCCATCGCCTCATTCTTTAAAACACAACACTGTCATACTGCACATATTTGTTTACAGAAATAAGCATAGCATTCTATCCAGCATCAAAGAACGCCCCAAATTTCCAAGCTGTTTAACCACCTCGATAAGCAGCATCGCAAGCCCGTGGCGGGTGCGCAGCCACAGGCAGGAGCACTGGCGTCAAACAGGTGACCAGTGCTGCCCGCCCCCGCCCTGTGCCCCGCTCCCACCTTCTCCTCCACCAAAACAAAAGCGAAACTGGCGGAGGGGGCAGCCAGCGGATAATGAGCGGCCCCGCCGGAGAGGCCGCACCGCGCCCTCGCCGCGGGGCAAGGGCAGGACCCGAGGCAGGACGCGGCGGGCGGGCGCTGCCGCACAGGCACGGCCGGGGGATGGGGGCCCGGGGCGGGGGCCAGCGGCGGCTCCGGGGCCGGACGGGGGCAGGGCCCGATCGCCCCCGCGCACACCCGGCGGGGTCGGGACCGCCACCTCCCCGCGAGCGCCGCGCTCCCTCCCCTCAGCGCTGCGGGCGGGCCGGGCCGGGCCGGGCCGGGCCGGGCGAGGGCGTTACCTGGCGGCCCGGGGCCCGAGTCAGCGACCCCCGCCCGGCCTCCCTCGCTCCTGCCCTCGGCCGCGGTCGCTGCCCCGTTCCGTCCTCACAGCGCTGCCATTACCCAAAGCCGCTCGCACCCCGCCCCTCCGCCGGCGCCGCCACTGCCGGGGTCGGGCCGCGGCCCCGCGGCCCCGCTCGGTGCTGTCGCCGCCGCGCCGCCGCCTCACCCGCGGCGCCGCCGCCCCCGGGTTCTCCCCGCCAGGCTCTCCCCGCCGGCCGCAGGATGAGCTGGGGCCGACGGGTCCCGGCGCTCCGTCACTTTCCGATCGCAGCCTCCCCCGCCGGAGCAGCGGGGTTTGGTACAGCCTGCACTGTACGGCGAGCGCGGGCGGTCGCATTTCCCAGCGGCGGGGCGGTCGCCGCGCACGCGTCACTCCGCCTCCATGGCGGGACCGTTCTCGTCCCGCGCCTTCCCGACATGGAGTCGCGGGGCACGGGGGCTGGAACGGGCACGGGGCCTCTCCCGCGGGCGCGGCGTTCCCGGGCTTCGTGTCAGCAGGTCGCCGTTACCTCAGAAGGTGGAAGTGTCCCCGTCCCACCGCCGGCTCCAGCAGGGAATTTCCCCAGCTTCCAGCGCCCTGCTCCGGTGCGGGACGCCCCGGGCAGCGCCCCGGCCCAGGCTGCGTCGGCAGAGCGCCCGCCGTCCCCGTGGGCGCCCCGGCGGAAAGAAAGGGGCAACACAAAGTTGTTGGGTGGGAGTAACAAAGTAGAATCGCTGTGGAGACCAAGTAGCCGGGCGTGCTCACGTGCCCCGGGCGCACGTGCGCTCTGTGGGAGCCGCGGGCATCGCGGACACCGCGCCGGGCCCGGGAGAGCGGAGCAGCTCTGAAAGGGATTCATTTAGAGCACTCAGTGCAGCCCTCCGTAAGAGACAACAGTCCTCTGGAAACCAGACATTTATTTCTGAAAATTCTCTATTGTTCAAACGACTCAAAACTCACGTCAAAATAATTGCCTTCCCTGTTTTCAAATCAAGCCCTTGCCCATTTAATTTCCAGTACTTGCATCTTTATCTTTAAGCCTTAATGCTTTCCTTTGTGTTCTCTTTAAGTGTGTTTTTATTATCTCCTTCTAGACATTTTAAAGAGCACTTCAACTTCCTCTGTTTTCACCCTAAAGCCCTTTATTTTTCTATTCTGCTACTTTAACAGAAACTAGCAGAGTTTAAAGCTCTTCTATTTGCTGGTGGGGAGATGGGTTGTAACTTTAAGCTTTTGGGTGCTTGTTATTTTCTGCAAGTGTTGGATTGTATCTGCGGCACTTTCTCATTTTTTTAAGGACTGAAGGCTCTTTTTTAGTGGTAGTGTTAGTCACAAGCTTGTGAGTTAAACTCTTAGAAGTTCAAATATATGCTGACACAATTTAATAATGCTATTTAGCCATGCTGTGTGAATGTATTAATTGTACAAGTTCAGATATCACAAGTTAGATGGCCGTTAATGAAAAACATCCTTATCTCTACACTACCCAAACGTTACATTGTACATATTTTATAAATTTCTGTTATATGAGGAAGTTTAGTCCTGAGTTAACTGTTATAAACTGGAAACATACAGGAAAGGAGGTATTTTTCAAAACTAATAATTTGGGTTGTTCAGCGTGGAAGAATCATGGAGCAATTTCCTGAAATTATGAATATTCACAATAAGCACAGACTTTAATTAGGTACCAAATCCACAACTATTCTGCACACTCTGTTCTACAAGGCTGCAGTTGAGGAAGCACAATTGGGGAATCACAATTCAGAGGAAGAACATGAACATTCATTACTGCTTTTATGTAAGGTATTTAAAAACTTGGATTTAAATGTATTTAGGAAATAACAATTTAAATGTATTTAGGAAATAACAGAGAATTATTTAGGAATTTCAGAGAATTACCACCTGAAAACACAGAACGGGGTATTGCAGGAGTCAGATGAGCAAGCTGAGAGCATTACTCTGTGTGTTGCTAAGGTCATCTCCTTAGTGCTGCCTGTGCTTCCAAAAGAACAAAGGTTCCCATACAGTCTATTAAGAAATAATGATAATGTATCTGCCAAGAGCAAGACTAAAACTTGTGTGTATGCACCGATGCTTTATGTGAGTGGATACATGATTTATGAATCAGTGAGTTCAGTTCAGTGCTAGCTCTGTGGTGGGGCTGTTCCTACCTGCTGAAGCCCAGATGTTGGTAATCTGAATTAACCTGCAGTGCAGATGTGCCCCAAACAGCCAGCAATGAAAGTTGCCATTTGGCAAAGCATGACCAAGTAACAGTGGCACCCTCAGCTACCTCAGTCATGTCTTGATGCATTTCTTGATGACAGCAGATGTACAGACTACTCTATTATCCTGTTTGACCAAGGCTTAGTGTTGTCTTTCAGCAGTTGTAGATAGAAAAGACACAGATAGGGGAGAGATGGAAATTCTGGAAGTTTTTGCAGGATAGTCCTATGGAGAAGTCAACTTCTTCCCAGTAAATTCTTACCAGTTCTTTATATATTGTTGATAACAGTAGTGAGTGACATAGGTTATTTTCTACTACATGCATATGCCATCTTACATCTTTGCCACCAAATATAAAATTTATGTTTATTTGATTACATCTGCTATCAAGTCTGCTCCCTGTCCTAACCAGCATTGCAGTATGTCCTGAGTTCCCCTGTTGTTTATATGCATTTGTTTTATCTGATACTTCTGCATCTCTGTCTGTTTGCATTAACTTGTTTTCTTTTCTCTTATGTAATTAATTCCTTTGGAAGGAGCTCTCAGTTTTGTTTATGTTGATGCTACATCTAACACTGTATTATTCTGGTACAGAACTAGGAATCCCACAGCCCTATGGTAATACAAACAGTGTATTAAATGTGCCACTATACCACCTACTGCTTTATTTAAAAGCTGGTTTAGACTGCAGTCTGAACTGATACTGAGTATCCACATTCCCCACCACCACCACCATGTCATTTTCAACTGCCTTTCATGTTACTATCTGCTCTTCTTGTCTTTGATTTAAAATCCTATTTTAGAGTAACATATTCATTAGCCTTTTTCAAGTAGAAAATGAGAATATTGACTGGATTATTTATGTTATATTCATGTTCAATTTTTACTAGATTAGTTAGTCTGCATTATTGATGCAGATAATAATACAAAATTTTTTTTAAATAATATTTTCCTTCTGAAAACAAGATAAATGAAAGCAGGAATGGACCTTTATTTCATTTCATAGCTATTTTTAATCTAGGCTTTTATTGTGGATATTTGTTTTTCATGCGGTAACGTACAAAATATATGTACAAACTGAACAAATATTTTGTGATTATAAAAATATGCAGTAATTAGGTATTATTCTTGTGTATTTTTTAAAGTTTATGAAGAATTTAAAATGAATTATTATTTAATCTGCTTTAACCCCTGTAATTTTCATTAAGAAGCAGAAGCTCGCTGCACTCCGGGCCACAAGATGGCAGCACGGAATAGATACAAAATAGCAGTTCAAGAGTTTGAACTTGCTCAATCTACAACAAAACTAACAAAACCCACACGTTTTTGTCCATGAAATAGGAAAATTAACAAAAGTTGAACTCTCCCAAACAAAATTTATTAGTTAGCCATCAAGTGTTTAGTTCAACTCCCAGATTTATTCTATCCTTCCCCAGGATTGCTTGGAAAAAATTTGCAAATGTAATTTTTTTTCCATCTATTATTAAAAAGGGGCCCCAATTTATTTTCATGTCATTGTACCTAAGAAGTTAAATTATCTGTCGGAGCAAATCTAGTTAGTTTTTCTTTTCTTTTTTTTTCCAAAAAAAATTGCTGAAAAAATATTCTGCAACATTATTGACAAGCAAAATTGTGTATTTAGAACTTGCATTTAGAGATCAATGAGCTGCCAAGACTTTATGATGCAGTTACTGGGCCTAAATGATTCTACTTATGGGAATTTTCAGACATTAAACTGCTTTAAATATGAGGTATCAAAAGACTAAAAGCTTTTGGAGCTTTTGTGTGTTCAGTTACAAGGTTGTAAGTCCTTTCTGTTCAGTAAGTGCATCAGATGCCAATGGCTTGGGTACTTGCTATGGGCTGGGTGAACCAGATACAACAATTTCCCAACAAACAAGCAACCTGGCATATAAGAGGTTTCAGTGTTCCTATTTATCATATTGTTTATCTAAGCATTTGGGGAAAGAATGCAAAAAGCTCCTAAAGAAGCTGTTAGGTGGCTTTATTTTCTGAATTGTTAAAAATGAAGGAGTCCTGGCTGAGACTGGGTTTGAGTTAATTACTGGGATTGTGCTTCAGGTTTAATTTGAATATGAAACTACCCCTGAAATCCACTCTAGTAAATAAGCTGCTTTGTAGTTTTCATGCTTTAGCTTATATGCACAAAATTCCAAAGCTAGCACAAGTTAGGGAAATGTGGTGACACAGCTGAGGACATGGAACTGTTCAAACATCATCACTTACCCCTGCTGGTGGAAATGAGAGAGAGAGAGAGGGAGAGAGCCATGAGAGGATGCTGCACACAAGGGAAGGGAAGCTGCAGGTTCCAAGGAAGTTCTGTTACATCTACCAGGTCATGAGCTGGGAATATATTTGCTTATAGTACCAGCAGTGAACCAAACAATCTTATTCTAAATGTCTCTCCTTCCCTTTTGATTCAGAAATTATGCAATCATTTTCAGAAAGTTGTTCAAGTCCCTTTTTAGCAGTGCCTTGTTATAAAAGGCTCATAGACCATGTGCACCACTGTACAATCATCTTTAAAAATCATAGTGAAATAATTCTTTCATGGAGATGCCGCAACACAGTGAAAAGACACTGCTCAATACCTCGAGTCCTTTGTCCAGTTCTGGGCCTGCCACTTCAAGAAAGACATTGAGGTGCTGGAGCGTGTCTGGAGAAGGGGAATGAAGCTGGTGAAGTGTACAGAAAATGTCTTATGAGGATGCAGCTGGGGCAGCTGGGGTGTTTGGCTTTGAGGAGTCTCAGGGGACACCTTATTTCTCTCTACAACTCCTTGAAAGGAGATTGTAGCCAGGTGGGGGTCAACCTCTTTTCCCAGGCAACCAGACAGGAGGAGAGGAAGTGGCCTCGAGCTGTGATTGGAGATGTTCAGGCTGGACATTTGGAAGAATTTCTTCACTGGAAGGGTTGTCAGCCATTGGAACGGGCTGCCCAGGGAGGTGGTGCAATCACCATCCTGGGAGGTGCTCAAGAAACAACTGGATGTGGCCCTTAGTGCTGTGGTTTATTTGACAAGGGGGTGTTCAGCCACAGGTTGGACTCCATCACCTTGGAGGACTTTTCCAACCTCAATGATTTTATAATCCTATGATTTAATGAGCAGATACTGTGAAAGGAAGGCAGCTGCTAGGCACAATGTTTGGAGAAAATAGTCATGTAATTCTTGAGTGGTTCTACCACCATACTAAAAATGGTAGCATACAGCTCTATGGCATCTGTGTGCAGTACATATATATATATATATATATATATATATATATATATATATATACACAGATGGAAGAAAAACACCTGAACTTGGTGACTGCAGAACCCCTAGAGATGATGACTCTTAGGCAACATAACTTAATGTTGAGACAAGGTTGAATTTGCAGAGCTGTTATTTCCAGAAAAAGAAAAAAAGGAAAAAGAACAAATGTATCTGTCTCTACTAAAATGTGATAAATGGGACATGTCTAGTGTCCATTTCTAACATGTCATTTTCCAAATTAAACTTGGCATCGTTCCATTTCCTTGGGTTTTCTTGAGAAATTATTTTGTAAAAGTATATCTATTTGTCTTTCAAATGATCCAGTAAAAAGCATATTTCATACTTAATGGAGATGGAAACCTCCTGTAATGTGCAAAAGTACTAGACAGATAGAATGACAAAAAACAGCTCATAAATAAACCAGCTGGCAAAATAGCATCATCAAAGAGATAAATTAGTTGAGCTAGCATTTGATGAAAGATATATCCTTTTCAGAAAAATATGGTTTTTTAGCCGTTTATCTGCATCACTGGTAGATTAAGAACTAACAATTCTTGACATGAAAGAAATACAGAAGCTCTCTCACATAAACACATTGCAAATAACCTGACAATCTTCTGTTATACAGAATACTCTTCCATTTAGTTATTCTTCACTTGTACCTCTTCCCTTTATAGCTCCCAGACACCTTTACCTTGCTCCATTTATTCAGCAGCTTTTGCTTTTTATTTTATATTCTTCATTCTTGCTCTTCACTGTCATTTACAACCATTTACCACCACCAAAACAATCTGCTCCCCCATCAAAAACAACCTACAGTTGCTAGAAAATCTAGTCTACAGCCATTGTGTTAACTAAATGCAAATGCTTTTTTAATATATATTTTCATTGAATATATTTAATTAATATGAACTCTTTGTATGTGTTTAGCTTTTACTGCATTATCTGAATGTTTGATGTCATTCACCTTTGTGTGAGGTAGTTCCTCAATGTCCTATTAGCGCTGGCCACACTCCTGCACTGCCTTACTGTGCCTTTCAGGATACATCTTTTTCAAGGTACAAGTGTATGCCAACTCTTTGGGATACCCATATTCCTGTGGCACAGTGTATTCACATTCAACTGCAAACTGTGCTTCTTTGAACACAGCCTGTTCAGAAAACTTTTAACAGTAACGTTTTATGTATTGCAGCTATGTAAGCAGTTATTTGGAAATTTAATATGCTATAAGTACAAAATAATGCTTTATACAAATCTGGTACTTTTCACCTGAAAAGTCAAAGATCCCTACAAAAAGCAATAAATTGTAAATGGTTATGAATACTGTGAATTACATGTTATATTCATGTTATGAAGAAGGTCTTATATAAGTAAAGTTAATTGTTCAGCACAGGAAATGAAAATTTCATGTAGTAGATCTAAGTTACCTTTTTTTTTTCTGCTGCAACAGAAATATCGTTATGTGTATGTCTTGAAGTCACCAGTCAATTCTTTTAACATTTCAGATGCCTTACATTGTTTCCTAGTCAGAATATTATTTTCCCATTATAATAATTTCTCTCATGAAATGAATGTACAACAAATCAGTATGGAGAAATTTATACAATGCCAAGTTATTTGTCAGCCTACAGGTTTCTCCATTGTTTTGTTTGTTCTGGCTCTAGCATGTGGGGAGACAACAGTGCTGGAGACCTGACCTAGGACCAGTAGATTAGGAAACAGTCTGAATCCTGTCAGTTCTCCTCATGACTTACAAACACCATGCCAGGTATCTAACTATACATTCACAAATCATTTTAGCCATTTGTGTGGTTGCTCAAGCAGTGATTAATAAAGTGATCACAGTTTAGCTGCTAGTGTACTCTGATTTGCTTTGCTATGTTTTGGTGCATCAGTAAGTAACTCCTTTCAAACTGCAGGTCATACCAGACAGTAGCAAATGCCTTGGGATACCTGTATTGTATTTATAAATTTCAATTTCTTATTACAAGTCCTAAAAAAGTAAAAAAAAAAAAAAAAATTTCAAACAAAATGAACAGAAACAAACCACATTAAAACATTGTATTTCATCTTTGGAGTGTAAAATATTGTAACATTACTGCAACTTATTATCCAAAATCAAATCATTATAAACCCAAGAAAATGAAACTAATAATAATTTTAAAAATGGACCTAGAATAGTACTTGATACCCCCTTCACCAATAATAACATCCAACCCTTCCAAATAAAGCAAGCCTATTGTTTACATGACACAAGGCCAAGTAGAGCTAGCTGAGGTACTGCAAAGCCTCACAACTGTTAGGCCAGGCTTCTCACTAAGCCAGACCTGGGACTCCTCAAGGCTATTCCTTCCTGTGCTTCTGGCTTATGCAACCCACAAAAGTCAAGGTGGTGCCATAGCACAGCACTAATTTAGACAGTATTGATTTTCAGATGTTTCAGTGATGGCAGTGGAAAATAATAAGAATAAAAGGATCATCAATTTGCTCCTGTACTACTCGTACTACTCAGTTTTATTTCCAACTTTACACAGTTTAGAGAAGGAGAGATCACAAAATATTAATAATATTTCAAATGTGTAACTATTAAAAAAAAACCTATCTACATTAAAAATATTCACAAAGCTTTTACCTTTTACAATATTCTTCAATGTTTGCCTTTCTAAGGGTGTGCCATTTCTGTTTCTATTTGTGAGCCAATGGAAATTCATATTTTTCTTGCATTGCTAGGAATTTAGAAAAGAATAGGTAAAAAAAAAATTAGTCTTATATTTTATATTCATTAAAGTGTACCTCTTGCCTAATCTATTCTCTGTTTCAGACTGATCAGGATTCTGTTGCAGCATGCATCTGACTTTCATCAAATTCACAAAAGAAATTGTGAAAACAGTGGCTGTGTGTTGACTGCACGTTCCTGTGACCACCCTGCAAGTTCTGCACTTGTCCCTCTATTTCCTTGCAGGCAATGAAAGAGCAGAGGCAGGATTATTCAACAATCAGCTGAAAGTGGAGTGGTCCATGAGGAGGCCTATAGTGAAATTATTAACCAGTAAGTATCACTATTATTTCCAATAGGATACCTGTCTATTTTTCTGTCAGTTTTACTTGTATTATCTTCAGATGTCTGGATTCTAATTAAAGAGAAATTGACAACTAAGCTAGGTAGCATATCCATTTTGCTGTCATTGCTTATGCCAAGACAAACCATGAATTTTTACAAGAAAACTAAATAGGTGTTTCATAAGACTAGAACTGAAATGCTCAAAATTCTTTCAATCCCCTTAAAAAGTTGATTTAAAAGATAGCTGTGAGATCCATATGTAGAATCAGTTGTCTGAAAATTACACAGATAGCACTCCTACTGACGTAATGTGCATTGGTGAAATAATTAAGTTCTCTGCAAAGAGCACCGTGTTTCTTTTTGGTGCCAAATCAAGTTTCTCCAACTCCCTTTTCATCTATTACCCTCCCTGGTTAAGGTCGTACTTCTCTCTGTGTGATGGTGCAGTGGATCAGACTTAAGAATTGATCCAGGTTGAAAGAAACTTAAAAAAAAAACAATGGACATTTTGAAATAGAAAGAAAAGGTGACTCGGGCAGTCATTCTGACAGCAGCAAAGAGCCTGGATTTCAAGTTTATGTTCTTCCATAAATGATGAAAATCACAACAAATCCTGGCTTGTGTGGCTTTCTTATGGATTGCTTTTGGTCTCAGCATTTGAAATTAAATGGGTTCACATCAGGCATTGATCCCAATTTAAAGAGAACTGTTTTTAGTCGAAGTGAGCACTGTTGTGGCACAGGTTGGTCTGGCCTTAGGTACCCCAGCCCTGCTGCAGTAAGAACACAACACAAGGCCCTTGTCATTCCCTTCCCCTTCTAGCCCCCCAGCTTCAGACAGCTGCATCAAGAGCCAAATTTGGTTAGTCATCTTTGAATCACCAAGGTCTAAGGCCCTCTGGCTCTTATGCCTCTGATACACTTCATTACAAGAGAAGTGGTATAAATAGTAATAAATTCTTAGTTAAACATTTCAAAGCATTTATGGCTTACTTGAAAACTAATAAAAAATAACTGTTTGTCCAAATCCAGGCCCTAAGAGTTCATGGAAATTGTCAGTTTGTTTACAGGTAACTCACTCCAGTGGTTTCCATTATTTAACACTCTCATTTGAAATTTCTTCCTGTTTGTACTCAGACTGCTACCTTCAAAAATATTTTTGAGGTGCTGCTAATATCCTAAGAGCCATTTTTGTCTTTTTGAGTATACAAGGCAAAACTGGAATTTCTTCCAAAGGTTTCAGCAGAGTAATTCTCAGTAGTTTAACACTTGCCTGTTCATTTGATTATGTCACTATTCTAACAAATATTTTTAATTGACGAGAGAAACATATCTTTAATGAATGAGCATAACAACAGTGTACGTAATGGGTGAGATCTTAAAGCAGAATTAATTAAGGGAAGAGAAACTCCTATTTAAAAATCCAGAACAGACACATTATATATATGCAACAAACAAAGGGAGGGAAACAGAACTCAAAACAGGAAGTGGGTGTTCGATATTTCAACAAATGAAATGTAGAATGAAAACAGAAAACTTGCACAAGCAATAGTGATAATTGAAGATTCTGTATTTTTTCCACTAGATTGCAATTTAGATAGCTGTGTGAAGTAAGTCTTGTGAAGCAAATTAAAGAACTAAACGCTTAAAGGCAAAACCTTTGCAAATAAATATGAGTCATCTCTTATGAAGTCAGAGATAAGAGTTATTTGTTTTTTTTAAAAACACAGGAAATCAATACGCAGGTTTTCTCCATGCCATGAATAAGGCTGAGTGTTTGACCTGTGTGGACCTATCACCAATCCTGACACACACATCCTCCAATTCTTCAATCACAATGAGTTATGTGAAATTAACTTAAGTTTTTTATGTTTATTTAGCACACTGAGTAGATTCTCACAAGAAGAAAAAAAAATCCTAAACCATAAAAATGGGTAAATACATTACGTAACTTGAGAATGTATGTGTAGTGATGTATACACATCCATTTTAAAATTTACTGCAGTATAATCCCTTATAACATTACTTTGTAAAATACTGAGCAGCAATAAGACATACGATGTTCAAACACCCATAGTAACAAAGTTTATGGCTTACGCGTTTATTGCATTTTAACATTATTAACCCTGAGCCGACGGGCCCTGCGCTTCCGGCAAAGGACGCGCTCACACCTAGAGCACAAACCCAGCATGACTCAGGATATCTGCACGTAATCCCGTGAAGCCAGCGGGGAAACAAGCACGTCGCTCCCGCTTGTCACCTCCTGGCAATTTCTGATTTACTTAGCCGAATAAATGTAAAATACTATGTCGTATTTTACTAAATGTAAAATACTACAGTCACCATGAGTGACTGATGTAAGGAACGTGCTTTTACTAAGCAGAATTACACAACAACCTGCGGGCAGCGCCACGGCGGGGCGGCCTCTGGGCAGGTTTCCGCGTCCCTCAGGGCTCCGGCACCGCCCAGGGGACAACCAGGGGTTGTGCCGCGTCCCTTCCCTAGGTCAGTGCGGAGACAGCCGGGGCTGGACCCTGCGGGAGAGCCCAGCCAACCGCCCTTATCGGCGGGGCCCGGCCGGCGCGGCGAGCGGCCGGCACCGCCCCGCTATCGCACGCCCGGAGCGCGGCGCAGGGAGCGCGGCGGCCCCGCGGCCGCCCCGGCTGTTACCGGCCGCGCCCGCCCCCGGCAGCGCGGGGCCGCCCCGCCCGCACCGCGGCGCGTCCCGCCCCGGCCAATGGGCGGCGCCGGCGGGGGCCCGCGGCGGCGGTTGGTCAGCGCCGCGGCCGTTGCGCCCCGCGGCCGCCCGGCACCGCCGCCCGCGCGCGGCTCCGCCTCCCGCCGCGGCCGCTGGCGCTGGGAGGCCCCACAGACGCCATTTCCTCGGCGCCCCCGCGGCGGCGCGGCTGCATCAGCGCTGACGTGAGGACGACGTGCGGCTCCGCCCGACCCGGTCCCCCCCACCCCCTGTGACGGGGGCAGCACGTACAGGGCGGCGGGTGAGTGCGGGAGGGGGCGGGGACACGTGTGCGCGCAGCCCGACCCCCCGCGGGCCGGGAGCGGGGCAGCGCGGAGGGCAGCGGGCGGCGCGGCGGGCACGGCGGGCACGGCAGGCACGGGCAGGGCAGGCGGGGGGCGCTGTGCTGCGCTTGGCTCAGCCGCGCCGCGGGAGCGCGCGGGAGGCGGTGGAGGCGCGTCCCCGCCGGCGGCCGGGAGCGCGCTGCGCTCAGGGACGGCCGCGCAGAGCCCGCACGGCGCTGTGGGGCGGCCCCGAGGCGGCTGCGCATCCCGGGAATTCCGGAGGGGCTGCGCGGAGCGCCGGCTCCGCTGCCGCCCGGGAGCCACGGCGTTCGCCGGGCTCCGGCAGGCGGTGGCTTCAGCGCTTGCTCGGGCCACCGGCTCGGCTCGCCCGGCGTTGCGGCTCGGAGCGGGGCAGCGCCTGCCCGCTGCGGCAGAGCGCCCCGGACGGCCCGTCCTGGGGTCTCCGCAGGGCTGCCCCGACCAAGGGGAGCGGGGGTGCCCGGTGGCGTTTGCCCCTCAGTCCGTTACTCCCGGTTATAACCTTGCCCACAGGGCTTTCGGAGCTGGGTCAGAACAAGTGGGGAGGGATCACAGTGCGCTTCGTGAGTCCGAAGTCTTGCTTGAAACTTTTACCTGCCTCCCCCACTGGTGTGATAGCATCATTTTTGGTGCTGAGTGCCACCGCGTGTAAGTGATTCCGCGGGGACTGATGCTGGACTGATCTCTGGCCTGACGGGGCTGGTTCGGCCCCTCTGGAGGGGGCCGTGTGTTCGTCCGCTCACAGCCGGCTCTGCGCTGCACTGTCAGCATGGATGGGCTGGCGGGTGCCGAGTGGCCTGGTGGCATTGCCTGTGCTCAGAGTAATGGCACGTTGGGGTTTCGGGTTTAGCTGAGGTGTTCGGGAAAGAAAATAGGGAAATAAGAGCGTAGGAGACACGAGAACCTTAGTGATGAAACTTCTGGTGATGATGAAAACTGAAAGTTTACACTTCAAAATTGGGTCTGTTTTACTGTTGCACATTTTACTTTACTTCTGTCATCACCTTATCAGCTGGTGTCCTTCATGCCACCAGGGTGGTAAAACAGTTATTACAGAGCTGATACAAAACACGGTGTCTGAAACAAGTGTATTCTGAGAGTTTCCACACTCACTGTGGGGTCACATCAATAAATGCAAAAGAGATGTTTGTAAATTCACATTGTTGCTTTCTAGTAACTCCCCTGTGAATAAAGGCCTTCAAAGAGATTTGGAGCAAGGGCTGAAACATAATTTTAGCTCCTTACGATTTATTTCCTTTGTATCAAACCACATTTGTAAGCAGTCCCTAATGTATAAAGGATGGTTGAAATAAAATGTTGTTTTTAAAAATGCCTCTGGGTATTTATTTGGACAGTCACACACTTCCAGTTATGCAAAATACTGTAGCAGTCTGCTTTTGCAGTATAATTTCACCAATAGACATTAAATATTATGTTGATATGCAGACAAACAGCAGTACTGGAGGAGTTAAAGGATTTCTTGTGCTCTTTATTGCAAAAGAATGTGTCTTCCAGGGATGCTATCCTTCATCTCTTATCTATGAGCAAAAATATAAAGAATTCACACCTTTAGCTGTAAATTGCTTCAAATTTTCTAGGAAAAACTTTCTGTTTTCCTCTACCTGCTTCCATCTGTCAGATTTCTCCTGTCAGGGGTGATTAATCTGATCGTAGTTGAAGAAGCTTTTGATGTACACTGTATCCATCATCCTAATCAGTGTTTATCTGATTAGTAATCAGTATTCTTAATCAGTATCTATCAGTACTACTGACCACTCACTGCTGTCCATTAGTCTCAGTGACTACAGTAAACATGTACTTATACATATATTGAAATGTTGCTAGTTTGGTAAGAGTTAAACTTCCTGCCAGATCCTGAAGATCTCTTTGCAATGTTATAGGAAGAAGCAGGTATCTTTGCTTCATTATGGAAAACCATTTTTGTCCCGTTTTTATGTGTGTGCAGAGGTGTAACTTGTTTATTAATTTAAAAATCCAGACTAGTATTTAAAATTATTGTTCAGTCTTTGTAAGTAACTAAGATAAAAAATATAAGAAAAAGATGTATTATAATGAGTACAAGACTAAAACTTGCATATAGTCATACAATGAAGAAAAACATAATGTAATTTTAAACATGACCCAAGACCACTTACTTGGAACTATTTGCTTACTTCTCCTTTAAAAACAGAAGGAAGGTTATGTAAACTTTTAAGTGTGATGTGTACTCCTACTGATAGACTTTTATCAAGTATTTTAAGGGCTTGGTGGAAAATTCTGTTTTTCTTTCTTGGAAACGTAATAACAATGAATATGTTGGAATTTGCTTGCAATGCAGACTGATTGAGTGTGATATGTGTGGAAACTGTTTTCTGAATTGGATTAGTAACAGTTTCATGCCACAGTCTGCATTGCTGATGTTTTAGAAAAGCATAATTTATAGTATTGCCCAGTATTTTTTCTTTGTATGTATTAAAAAGTTTGTATGTATTAAAAAGTTTGATGTATTCATGTAGTAGAGGAAATAAAACCCCATTACAATTCAGGTTATAAGAGTGCTCTGAAGACAGTGACATCCTGAAATCCAGGGGTTCCTTGGCGTGCCGGGTCTCGAGCTGTGTACAAGCGCACGTGAAGTGGCAGAGCTCAGTGTGACTGTGCCACCGCTGACCCTGTGGGCTCAAATGACTGCAGCTGACCTGCTCCTGCCAGCTCAGTGACCCCATGGTTGTGTCTATCACTCCTCATCTTGTAACATGTCTGAATTGTGATACTAATGTGCTAGTTTGTCTTAAGTCATTGTTCTCACTGAAGTTTTATGCTGAGATAGCTCGTGTATCTTTTAAAATTACTCATATACTTCATTATTTTTGTTTTGTTTTGTTTTGTTTTTTTTAGGCTGTGAGTGGATCTTTATATTTGGAGGTTGTTTTAAATCAAGTCACTATTTGGTCACAGAGATTGTCAAAAGCAGGTTTGAGCTTATCTAGGAAAAGTATTTTACTGTGTTTCAGAGTAGTGATTGCGTTTTATGGCAGTCAAATTTTCAGACTTTACTCCACCCTACTAAATATTTCATTTAAGCAATCATTTGTATTGAGAGTCAGAATATACACAATTCTAGATGGAAAATCTATATAAATTCTAGAGTTTTCCAAGTAAATAAAAATAGTAAATAAATCTTAATTATGTTTGTCACTCCACTGACACGTATCGTTCTTGCTGTTGTTTTTCCAATTAAAGATAAATAATCAAAAAATACACCCATTTCTCTGTACAGCATTTTGCAAAATATGAAGAATAACTTTGTTAGATTTCCTGCTGCACTGATGCTCTTTTTGCTAACATAGTGGAGCACTGCAAATGAAAGGTCCTGGGGAGAAAAATCCTGATAAAGTAGTAGAAGTAAAAACATTTTTATACTGTTCTGCAATCAGTGAGAAATTAAGCTAAAAACCAGGAAGTAAATTTTTTCCAAGATGAAAAATTACACTTTCTGGGTAAAATTTCTATGAAATGCATTCAGTGGGAATAAAAGAACTTGGATTTTTTGTTGTTTGGTTTTGGTTTTTTGTGGTTTTTTTCAACAATAGTTTTTCTGTGACAGATGGCTCTGGATACAAAAATACTTCAGGGCCTTCATAAAGTGAATTAATTCTGACTATATTCCCATCTTTAGGAAGGGATTACAATGAGTATGTTGCCAGTACCTAGGCATTATCTATTCTTCCTTGGTGTGTGAGCTATTCTGAAGCTTATTCTTACATGAACCGCATAAACCTTTCATATTTGAGACTTTATGGGTGGCCCTAGTTTACAAAGGAAGAACTTTTTTCCCTGCTTTATTATTATTATTATATTGCACATATATAAAACCAGAATATTTTAATTAGGTAACATCTTCTTATAGAAAATTATGGTGAAAAGTTTGGTGAAAACATTTTCCCCAGAGTTGTTAGACTTTGGTAAATTTCAGTAGGTATTTAATTAGATTGTATCTAAACAAAAAGATAATTAGTTGTAACTAGCAAGAGAAAAATGTAGAAAGATTTTAGTTGTAAAATAGCTTCCTATGATTCTAATCTGAATTGATACTGGCATAGGGTATGTAACTTCTCTGAGCAAAAATACTCGTATTAACCCATAAAATGTTAAATTGTTTTGCAGCTTCATTACTATTAGCTGTAGTACTGTTAAATCTGGTCAGTAGAGTACCATTTGAGGCATATGAGCAAGAAATATGCTTCTCTGCGTCATGTAACTGGGTGTCTTTTCATATTTTCATGCCTTTATTTTGGGCAAAATTTTGATTTTTAAAAAGCTAATCAAAATTATTCTCTTCAAAGATGGTGGAATGTTCTGTAAAATAGTGCCACAAAAGGAGTTTGGTTTACATTTAATTTGATTTAATGTAACAGGGACTAAATTCCTGAGTCTCAGAGTCAGGTGGGTAGCAGTTCTTGCCTGCCTCTTGCATCTCTCAGTCTAAGTCCTGAGAAGAAACCAAAGTAACTATCAGAAATAATTGAACTTTGGCCTCAGGCTTGTCATCCCCTAGTCACAGAAACTGAACCTGGGGAACCGAGATTTGCTGCCTCTTAAATCTCTCACCTAATATCATGTCTTCCTTTTGAGGCTGTCCGTGGTTGTGTAAGTAGGGTGTAGGTGGGAGCGTGCCTGCAGGGCGCCCTGCCTGCCTCTGCCTGACCCTATCCTGTCTCTGTTCTGTTTGTAAACTGACCTGTTGCCATGGCAATGTTTGACATCACCTGTTCAATGTTGCACCTTCAGTGCAGGGTTTGGTAGGAGAGAAAGGGAGCCGAAGAGATCCAAGCTCTTGTTTTAAAACTCACACCTTCCGTTATGACTAAGTGTGCCAAGAAATATCGAAAAGGAGCTGTCAGGTAATTGCATTTTTATATAGCAGATATGTAGCAGACTTGGAGGTTTTCTCTACAAAGGTTAAACTTAGTTTAAATTGAGGGTCAGCAAGTTCTTAGTTTTCAATAAAATCTATCCTACTTTTAAGTCTGAAAAGTGAGAAGAATTGTTGTGGCTCCTGAGCCATGAGTAGTTTACAGACAATTCAAGTGTAGATGCCAGCAGGGAATAGGTTCAAGAGGGCTGTAGCAGCCCATGAGGCTGAAGGGACCTTCTGTGGGCAGTGCTGCCAGCCCTGCATGGGACCCTGGCACTCTGCTTGTCCCTCCCTGAGGACCATCTCCAGAACTGCCTCTCCCTGCAACTTTCCAAAACACTTGTTTTAGAGCTCCTGGCTATATGAGTGAATATTTTAATATGGGGGAATGAAGAAAGGATTTCATTTTGACAGAAATATATTTATTTTCTGTCTGCTCCACATACAAAATAGTTTGGAATTATTCTCCCTAGCTGCCTGATATACCTCCCTGTATTGAGTTATTTAAATATGTATGTACTTACTTTTAGACTGATGACCATGGAAATGGTTGAACAGGATGACAATGCAGTGGATTCTCTGACAGAGAGAAGTGCTGGTCACCTTCAGAATCAGCCAGGCCAGAATCAGATTTCCTCAGGATCTGAGGTAAGTTGAAGTGTGGAAAGATGAGAAGAATCAATGAGGTGATATTCAGAGCTGCTACGATTTTTAAACAATCAATTTTTATGGTATTCTCATGTTTTACGTGTCTTGGTATTAGATAGGAAAAATATAGCAAAGATATACTGGAAAATATGCCTTCAGTAGTTAACAAAGGATTAATATAACATCAGGTCTGTTAAAAGGTGGCATTTTTGGAAGCCCTTTCAGACAAGAGTGATCAGTAGACAAAGAGGTTTTTTTCTTTCACTTTCACAAGGTGATTGTCATAGAGATGGGATACAGTCTTAAGGAATTGAGGTGGCTACAAGATCAAACATATCTAAACCATTGGTGTATCTTGAAGATGTGTTGTATAACAAAAATGGAAACATGAATAAAAATAGCCATGGTTCTCTCCTAGTTCCAGTTTTTGTACAGAATGTATTTAATCTAATTACAAGTACATTTTTAATGTGTGCTTGTTTTGTTTCATCCCTGTCTATCCAATGACAGTGTCTGGACTTTTAAAGCATACATTACATGTTTTCTATGGATTATTGTTTGGTTATTAATGGATAGAAGATTATATAGTGACAATTCTCAAAAATTAAAAATATGTGCTGTAATATTCAACACTTGAGAGAAATAGTGTTCCTGACAGTACTAAGATTTATAGCTTCAGAAAAGTGTATAGATCACTTAAAAGGATTTTAAAATGCCCTTTGTTAAATAAAAGAACTGATTTTAAAAAAAGTCTTACCGAATTTTTTCATCATTGGAAGTTTGAAGTTATTTGCTAAGATTTGATGCCATGTGTTTGTTATGTTAGATACTTGATTTACATTATAGATACATTTTTAAAACTGAAAGCAGCTGCTTTTTTTGTCAGATCTCCAGGCACAAACTAGACTACAAGATATTTATCAACCTTTTTTTGTTGGTTTTGATGCATGCAGCATTGGGAATATTGCTTGTTCAGTTTTTTCTTTTTTTTTCTTTAAGAATTTTATTTGGTTTGCTCTGTTGATGTCATCCCCTCATTTCTTCTTTAGTAGTTCTGTTCAAATTTTCATAGGATGGTTGATATGTAAAATTAATTGGCTGGTGCAGTAGTCTCTGGAGAAGACAGCTGTGAATTCTGTCACTTGGGATTTTTAGTGTTGATCCAAAGGTATCAGTAATGTTGTAGGAGAGAGGAGTATATTGTGCAACATATTGTGCAACATATAACACTTTTTATATTTGTCTGCATTTAATGCTTGAGTACTGTATGTGAAGGTTCAGCTGCATGGGGTATGTGTCTCATACCTTCCAGTTAAAATGAAATATTGATGAATCTCCTTCAATTAATGCTGAACCAAAATTTATACCTCAGTTTGAAGGCTGGGTGTAACAGTCTGGAGTGGAGTCCCTGGTTTTGGTCAGATGGCTCAGAGGGCTGTCCTGGAGCTGGCAGAGCTGCTTGGCGCAGGTGGCTGGAGCTGCTGTCCCTCTACTGGGTTTGGGCTCCCAGACAAGCAGGGCTGGTGCTGCTGTCCCTCTTGGGCTCCCAGACAGGCAGGGTTGGTGCTGCTGTCCCTGTCAGGCTCCCAGACAAGCAGGGTTGGTGCTGCTGTCCCTCTCTGAGGGTTTGGGCTCCCAGACAAGCAGGGTTGATGCTGCTGTCCCTGTCAGGCTCTCAGACAAGCAGGGTTGGTGCTGCTGTCCCTCTCGGGCTCCCAGACAAGCAGGGTTGGTGCTGCTGTCCCTCTCTGAGGGTTTGGGCTCTCAGACAAGTGGGGTTGGTGCTGCTGTCCCTCTGCTGGGAGCCCAGACAAGCGGGATGGGTGCTGCTGTCCCTGTCAGGCTCCCAGACAAGCAGGGTTGGTGCTGCTGTCCCTGTCAGGCTCCCAGACAAGCAGGGTTGGTGCTGCTGTCCCTCTTGGGCTCCCAGACAAGCAGGGTTGGTGCTGCTGTCCCTCTCTGAGGGTTTGGGCTCTCAGACAAGCGGGGTTGGTGCTGCTGTCCCTCTCAGGCTCCCAGACAAGCAGGGTTGGTGCTGCTGTCCCTCTCGGGCTCCCAGACAAGCAGGGTTGATGCTGCTGTCCCTCTCAGGCTCCCAGACAGGCAGGGTTGGTGCTGCTGTCCCTCTCGGGCTCCCAGACAAGCAGGGTTGATGCTGCTGTCCCTCTTGGGCTCCCAGACAAGCAGGGTTGGTGCTGCTGTCCCTCTTGGGCTCCCAGACAAGCAGGGTTGGTGCTGCTGTCCCTCTCAGGCTCCCAGGCAAGCAGGGTTGGTGCTGCTGTCCCTCTCGGGCTCCCAGACAAGCAGGGTTGGTGCTGCTGTCCCTCTCTGAGGGTTTGGGCTCTCAGACAAGCAGGGTTGGTGCTGCTGTCCCTCTCAGGCTCCCAGACAAGCAGGGTTGGTGCTGCTGTCCCTCTCAGGCTCCCAGACAAGCAGGTTGGTGCTGCTGTCCCTGTCAGGCTCCCAGACAAGCAGGTTGATGCTGCTGTCCCTCTCGGGCTCCCAGACAAGCAGGGTTGGTGCTGCTGTCCCTGTCAGGCTCCCAGACAAGCAGGGTTGGTGCTGCTGTCCCTGTCAGGCTCCCAGACAAGCAGGGTTGGTGCTGCTGTCCCTCTCAGGCTCCCAGACAAGCAGGGTTGATGCTGCTGTCCCTCTCAGGCTCCCACACAAGCAGGGTTGGTGCTGCTGTCCCTCTCAGGCTCCCAGACAGGCAGGGTTGGTGCTGCTGTCCCTCTCAGGCTCCCAGACAAGCAGGGTTGGAGCTGCTGTCCCTCTTGGGCTCTCAGACAAGCAGGGTTGGTGCTGCTGTCCCTCTCAGGCTCCCAGACAGGCAGGGTTGGTGCTGCTGTCCCTCTCAGGCTCCCAGACAAGCAGGGTTGGTGCTGCCATCCCTCTCCGAGGGCCCTGGGCCTGTGCCCATCTCCTCAGCCGCTGGCTCCTGGGGCCTGCAGCCCTCACACGCCCTCAGTGCCTTCAGGCTGCTGTGCCCCAGCATTTGTTGTGGTGGAGCTGCCCAGACAGAGCACTTATTGCTGCCAGGCCTTTTGAGGTGCTCCTTTGGCTTAAGATGAGTAGGATTTTCTTAGCCTGTGTTCCTACCTGGCTGGCTTGGAAGGTGAGGTGCTTTGCCATGGAGAGCTGGGCCTGGGTGTTGAGGGGTAAAAGCCCACTGGAGGCCCCTGTATGAGACTGGTTTTGTGCTGGTCCAGATGGGAAATTTGTGTGTTTCTGAGGAATTCATAGCTGTGCCTGTGTATTTTCTCTATTACAGAGGAGCACAGACCTCTTCTCCCTCTTTGGCCTGTGTAGGAATGTTGTTAAGAGATGTCATCTACTGCAGGTGACTGAAGCATCTTGTGCCCAACTTCAGTCATCCCTCCTACTAATTTTTGTTGCAAATATATAGAAATAGTAGAAAAGAATGACTTGATTTTTACTGAGAGTGAAAATGCCTGGTCACTGAAACGGAGGGCTCCTTTTCAAATATCTCGAAGAGAGTAGGGAGATGGCAGCTTTGTTTGTGTTTTTTCTTACAAAATATTTGTTCAACCTTGGTTTTGGTCAGTCAGAAGTAAAACATTTTAATGCACTGTCTTTTAATTTGTGGTTTTCTGTGTATTATCAAGGAATTAATTGTAGAAGGGTCAAGCTTGGGAGGAACCTTTTAAGATTATCTAGTCTGACCTGCCTGTGCAAGTAGTGTCAGCCAGAACTGTGTCTGCCTGGGATGTAAATGTCTCCAAGGATGGAGTCTCTAGAACCCCTCTGGGCAGCTGTCCCAGCAGGTGACTGCCCTTCCAGTAAAACAGGTGGAGTTTTTATGTACAGATGGAATGTAATGGTTTTTAATGTGCTTGATATTTAATTGAATTATGGCTTTGGCCAGGGAGTGACTTGTAAAGTGCTGAGGGATACAACTACATAGGAGGTGAACACCTTTTTTTTTCTTCTACTTGGGGGGCAGCTGACTTATTTTCCCCTCCTCTACAGGCTTTTTAAAGAAATACCTGCCATTTCGTTTTAAAAGGATGGACCAGGTACTTCAGAAGATGATAATCTTTAGAGGACAGAGATTGTTTTGTGCTGAAGCATTTTTAATGTCTCCCCTGTTGGGAGAGAGAAGAGACATTAAGAATGTGGGGGCTGGAGCACTATGGTGTGATGGGATGGCCTCCAATGCTACGAAGGACTTACTATACATTATTTGTAGAGGAAAAAATAGTGTTTGCATTTTTTTTTTCACTTGTGTCATAATTACTGCTGTATTCTCCTATGATTTTTTGCTGCTGAAAGTAAAGTTACTTTTTCTACTAAAGCAAAAATGAATAAATTTGAAACTAACAAAGATGAGATGCACTTTTTGTCCATTAAATGATTGTTTTCAAAATAAAATGTTGTACTGTAGAATCAGTTTATAGTTGCATTTTTTGCATCTGTCACCTTTAGCCAGTTGATTAATTGACATGGTAATATTTTTCTGATCCAGCTACCAGAATTAATAGGTAAGAAAGTAAAATTATTGGTGGCTGTCTTTAGAAGCTGTTGAAGATGTGCCGCACACCTGTACAAAAGCTTGATGTCTTTGAGGGAAGAGCAGAGGTTTGAGATGGAAAATTTCTCAACCTGTTTTGAGATGAGCTCCATGGGTGTCTCACATGCACAGATCATCTGTTGCTATATATAGAGCTGTACTTAAAAGGAAGTAAACTTGTATTGGAATATTCTGATAGTGTTGATGGTAGTCAAAATTACATCTTGGAAGATTTAAATCTGCAATGGTGTTCAAAGAGAAATTAGATGTTCCTTTTGCAGGATTTCTAGAAGCCATTCTGTGTTGCTGTGTGCTCAGCTACACTAAATATAACTATAACAATGTAAGATCAATGTACTTTAGCCCTTCTCAGGTTTGATAAAAACACTTTCAGTTGTGGGGTTTTTTTTTCTTTAATCCTACATCTTGATGGGTTCCTCTTTGATTCACTTTTTGTTAACCTTGTCATGTTGTCTATCAGTAGAGCTGTCTTCTGACCTTGTCTGAGATACCATCTGTTGACCTCTTGGTGCTGGCCCTGAATTAGACATATGTCAGAATTTGCAATGTGAGAGCTGCTGTCAGTGAGCATAGGGAGAGTTTCAGGGAGGTTTTCAGAGCCTGGAGTGAGTAACTATTGCAGGCTGGGACCGTTCAAGTTCAGCACTTTGGGGAGTTGTCCTTGTGGGCTCTTTACACATCAAACAGTGTTAAATCTTACTCCCTAGAGATTGAGACCTATGGGAGTTTGCTAGGCTGCTGTAAGTAAGGCTATAAAACCAGCCTGCCAAATGCAAATGCAGGCCATTTAGCAAAGTTGATGTTAGAGGATTATAAACATGCAGCTATTTCACCATTTTGTGCTTCCTTGAAGCATATGGTGACCAAATGTCTGGAGTCACCCTAACCTTATTTTTCTTAAAAGTAGGTGCTGCTATTTTGGCAGTAGTTTTGGAATTGATCAAAACATCTGTCTCCAGCTTTTCCTCATAGACGGTACTTGGTGCCCAAATGTGGCAGGTCCTTTGTTCTTTTGTTAAATCCAGTGTGGATTTGCCTTGGCTTTTCCTTTTCCAGAATTGCTTTTCACTTTACTTCTAGAGTCCTTGTAGTACTTGGAGTCTGCAGCAGGGGCAGAAATCAGATGGGCCTGTGTCCTGAGTTGTACATTTGGCAGTGTTGAAGGTATGAGGGGTTGAATGTGAAGGTAACCTCTCCAGTACTTAGCAGGGAAAGGATATCTGACATTCACAGGATATCCAGGATAACTGTTCAGATGGACCATGTATCTTGAAGTGAGATAAATGATGGGCAGCCTCTTTGTCTGCAAGAGTGTGTGCCTCAGTAGGAAGGTAGTACCTGGTCATTCTTGCTGGCTACTTTGCTCTCCTCACATAGAAGAGGGAGCACTTACATTTCCAAATACCTGAAATATGGGACCATACTGCTATTATGGGTTGCATGGTTGATGTTTATTGAAGCTATTGGACATGAGTATTTCATGCCTGGGAGCACAGAACCCATAGAATGTGCTAAGCTGCCCCTCAGCCTCTGTGTCCCTGACTTGCCTCTGTGGGTTGTTTTCAGTTGCTGTCCCAGACAGTCCTTGAAGTAATGATGTTAAAGGTAGCATTGCTCATCGCTGATGTCAGAAAGAAATTTCTTTGCCAAGTCTGTTTCAGTCAGGATTTACGCATGACAGCATGAAAATGTTCTAGTATGTCAGTGGACACAGGAATATTCAGCTTGAAAACTGTAAAGGGAAATCTGAATCAAAATTCTAATAATAATTTCCAATATCTATAAAAGAGATGCAGAATATGAACCTTGAAAATTTTATAATACTACCATCTCCTCTTCCCTTAGCACTTAAACCGTTTCATTTAATCTCTTATCTGAATTAATGGAAACAAAACAATTTCTCCTTTAAACTTTAGTCCAAAATTCAGTATTAACTGAATGAAGTTGTCTTTTTTTTTTTCCCCTGTGGGGTTATACTGAATAAGGAGCTTTAAAATGAATGTAGTTTCTTAATCTCAAGTACTGGATTATTTCCTGATTATGTGTGAGGACCCATTGTGTACCAAAAAGAAACTTTTAAACTGTTCACCTTTTACTGTTTTATGGCTGTACTCAGAAAGTTCTTTCTGACCTACTGAGCATTGTATCAAATGGCAATTCTCACAAAGAGAACAGTAAATGGAAAGGTTTGGTGAAATTGCTTTTATAATGGTTTGAAAAGTTAGCATGTTATGTAAACATTCAGACTGCTCTGTGATGGCTGCTTGAAGCTTGGCTTTAGGATGTAAGCTTGGCCACAAAATAGATCATAGTTTTCAGATCTTTGAGGCTTTCTGGAGCTTAATCTCAAATATCTGTTTCTGATAAATTTCTCGTAATATTAATATTCGTTGAATAGGTTGGGAAGACGGTTTGTATGTCCTATTTCCCTGTTACTATTTCATGCCATTTAAGGAACGATGTAAGGAACCCATTTCAGGGTTAAAAATGCCCTCAATTGTTCTGTTTTCTGAAAAGTGCTTCAGTTTCCTACAACACTGAACAATTGCAGAGTGAATGTTGACAAAATCCTGTCTTTGTTTCCTAGAAACATTATTTCTTTAAGGTAATTTGAACCAACATCAGGACTTTTTGATAGCAGTGCATCTTAATAGCAGTTAAATTTTTTTGCTTTATTCAAGAAGGGGATTATTTCCTAGACAAGCAGTATCTTATGGATCAGAAATGAAAACTGCTTTTATATTTGGATTAAAAAAAACACCTCAGTGTAAATATGTAAAAATTACAAAAGTTTCTTTAACTGTTTTTTTTTTTAATATTCAGCATTCTTCATATTTTTCTTCTTACTCTCATCTCATTTTATGTTTACTGCTCATAGCAGATACCTTTGGAGCTGTGAACAAAGCTAGGAAGGGAATAATAACAGAGTTTTATATTTGAGTCTGATTTTATTGGTGAATATACAGAATATAGAAATAAGACTTTTCAGTGCAGTTTAATTGAAAAACACAGCATTTCTTTTTATTATATAGTTTATGTTTGGCATTGTTTTCCGAGTTTAGAGATGTTTCATCACATAAATAGAGATCAATCACAGTATTTTCCCTTTGCTTGTTTCTTTAATAGATTTAACAGTAACAGCACAAATATTGAACTATTTCTTAGTCCATAGGTGTTAAGCTGTTTCTCAGCCCATTAGTCCTGAGCACTGAGGGCTGAGAGTCACAGGCTGGGGAAAGCTGTTCTATGGCTGTGCTAGGCCTAGAGAAGATTCAGCTGTTCTTTATTTTTGTTGTTGTTTGAAGCACTGATACACTCCAGCTCTCTTTTTCTTGATACATAAAATTATATATATAACAGGAGTCTGTTAAACTAAATGAGTTTACAAATCCTTGTATGGCTTTATTTAACAGGGTGGTTTTTCACTATCTGAAGAATTCTCATGTCTCCTGAGACATCCATCCAAAAAGCACAACTTCTTACCTAATAAGCAAAGCAAAACTAAAGCAGTTCTAAATAGTTTTCTTCCTAAGTCTGCCCTTTATGTTATTGCAGTGACATTCCACTCCAGTGAATATGCGTGGGTTTTGTTACATTTCTGGAGGTTCTTCCTAACCTTCATGCTGGCAACAGCAGATCTGGTGTGTGATGGCTGAGGATTGGGTTTTTTTGATTGAAAGGAAAATACAAAGTCTCTGGAGAAAAAAATGCAAATAATTGCAGTTTCTTAGAGTACAGTTTTAAGCTTTCCAGACCATTTGGAAAGATACATGCCTTTGGTACTTTTACTAGTAAAATAATTTATTTTTGTGTGTGATAATTATATACATCTGAGATTTTTTAGATGTGGCAACAAAATCAGTCTGTTTTAGCTATCACTGCTAAAAGCATTTACTGAAGTCTTAAGGCATCTTACTTAAACATGATGATTGTAATTTTTGCAGGTTTCTGTAGCTGCTTCCAGTGCTGGAAGAGGATCTCCAGCTGTAACTCTAGTGCAGTTGCCTTCTGGTCAAACTGTTCATGTCCAGGGTGTCATTCAAGCCACACAGCCCTCAGTCATTCAGTCACCACACATGCAAGCTGTTCAGGTTAGCTTTTTTATTGTTACATTTTCATGAATATTTGGTACCTCATAATTCTTTTCCCAGCCCATCTTCAGTTTCTCTTCATTCCAACCAGTGCTGCAAGATTTACTCAGATGGCACAGGAAACAGCAGGGGAAAAGGTGGCAAACATCCAACCAGGAGCAGCTCTACAAGCATTGTGTAGCAATTCCTTAATGCTTCCTGTTTATCTTATAAGAAATTGTCTTGGAACTTGGGTCTGAACTTACGCAATAGCGAATTTGTGTCATAACATGGACTTACTTCAGTGTACCCTGCAGTTTTTAATTTCTGTTAAATTCTATGACCATAGTGTTTCTAACGAGACTATGAACTCATAAATATTGAAGTATCTCCTATTTTATTATTGGAAAGGGTCTGGACATATTGTATCAAGTGGTTCCTTGTTTGGAGCCCCTATCAGACCCTCACAGAGCATCTTGTATTGCTTTTTGTGGATGTGGATACCAAAAATACCAGCAGCCTCAAAACACACATTTATGTGGCGAATGTTCATGTGTTGAAAGTTGCAGGAACTAGAAAACAGGAATTGGTGCAAAACGGGTAAGACTTTTCAGAGTTTTTAAAAAGTAGAAAAGGCAAGAGTGAATGAATTTGCAGTGTTTTGAAAGTTTCTTGGCCTCCCATTGGTGTTTTTTTTTGTAGCTGGGAAGGCTTCTGCTCTAGCTTTATTAAAATCTGTTCGAGAAATGTCAGCTGAATTGCTTTTTGCAGATACAATTGCTATTTCTGGTAAGAAAGGTGATACACCTCTCTCTATTAGGAGGGAAGGGTTTTGCCTGTGGCCATAGCAACTTTTTTTAAGGAAAAGCCATGTGTTGTCAGTCTTGAGAAGCCATCTTTAATGTTAGAGGCTTCTTAATAAATTTCCAGTATAATAAACAAAAAGACATGTATAAGTAGGATTTATATTTGAGAAAAATAATAAAACTGTGATCAGATAATGAATATTTTATTGTTTAGCAGTAGGTGTAGATGATGGGACCTCAAGGTTTTGAAATCCTAGATCACTATGGAAAGAGGTGTGGTAGGTGCCAATATTTGATCAAACTTGAAGTCAGAACAGAGTATTCAAAGTAAATACTATTTTTCCATTGGAATTCTTTCTAACCGTAATTTTACTGAGTAACCTTTATTCAATAAGCACATTTGTAATTCCCAGTTTCTGTTCCTTTAGTCAGTGTAATCAGGACATGCATGCAAAGATAGAGGACTTTTTTCAAAGCTCAGAAGGAGAAATTTCTCAGGAATCTCTTCCAGCTGCTGCTGTGTCATTTTAGGGGAGTGGAAGTCAACTATTTGTTGTATTGAGTAAACTCTGGCTGTCCGCTCTTTCCCAAAGGAGTAGAAACAAGAAAGTTTTGTCCCAATTAATACTGACTAGTTAGTTCCAGGATTTTGCTTTGGTTTCATCTGGATAAGAAAGGGCCTTGAAGATGCTGTAGAAGAATCCATTATAGAGGGTGTTCAGCCCTTCTGTGATCCTTTCCAGTACGCTATCCTGCCACCTGGAATTTCCTCCAGATCATTTGGCTTTAACTTCTACCTTGTCTCTGCCAGACAGTGGGGAACTTGGGAAATTATATCAGTTTAAAAAAGAAAGAAGTATGCTGAAGGTTGGTGTTGAAGCTTGCATGACCTCTGCCTCAAACATCTGCCTTTTCAACTGAAAGTGCTCAGAAGTTTTTCTCATAATGCTGTTGTTTTTTAGATGAAAAAATATGTTTATAGCATTCCTTATTGTTTTGTTAAATGTTGTTTTATTTATAGGAAGATTTAAATTGTTATTTGACTTATTGCTTGCTCCCCCTTGTAGTGTATCAGGTCTTGGAAAGACTTAACATGAGTTTGAAGTTAAATTTGTACAAATGCAGATGAAGCTGAAGTAGGTGAAGTCGAAATCTGAACAATGTCCAGGAAAAAATTACAATGGTTTGTTTATTAACAGTATGCACATGGTTGTTTTCCATTAGAGTGATTCTGAAGTGTTCATTTCTCTCTTTGTCATGATGAAAATTAAAGCTTTTGAAATTTCTTCTAGAAAATGTCCTCTTCTACATTGTGGTGGTTTGACACTGGCCAAAATTCCAGGCCCTCATTAAAGTTGTTCACTCACCTCCCCTGCTACAGCTGGGAAGAGGAGAGAAAATTTAACAAAGGGTTTCATGAGTTGAGATAAGGACCAGGAGAGAACATTCCAATGGCAAAACAGGCTCAACTTAAAGATATAATGTGAAGTTATAACTAACAAAATCAGAGCAGGATAATGAGAAGTAAAATAAGCCCTTGAAGACACCTTTTTTCCTCCAGCCCCTGCCTCCTTCCCACTGACAGTGCAGGGAGACAAAGTGTGGGGGTTTTGGCCAGTTTGTCACCCAAGGTTTTCCTCTGCTGCACAGGGAGAGAAGTTGTTCCCCAGTGAAACTGTGGGGTCTCTCCCATGGGAGACAATTCTCCATTCACTTCTCCAGCACGGCTCCAATCTCTTGAGCAGCAGTCCTCCCAAAACTGCTGCAATGTGAGTCCCTCCCATGGGCAAACCATGCTCCCAGAACTGCTGTGGCATGGGTCTCTCTTCCATGGGGTGCAGTCCTCCAAGGACAGGCTGGTCCAACTTGGGAGCAAGACCTGTCTCTCCATGGGTTTGCTGCTGGACCACAACCTCCTCCAGGCATCCACCTGCTCTGGTGTGGGCACCTCCCCCATGGGCTTTGGGGGATCTCTGCATCCCCCATGGATCCCCGTGGGCTGTGGAGGGATCTCTGCATCCCCCATGGATCCCCATGGGCTGGGAGGGAATCTCTGCATCTCCCATGGATCCCCATGGGCTGTGAGGGGATCTCTGCATCCCCCATGGATCCCCATGGGCTATGGAGGGAATCTCTGCATCTCCCATGGATCCCCATGGGCTATGGAGGGAATCTCTGCATCTCCCATGGATCCCCATGGGCTGTGGGTGAAGAGCAGCTGCTTCACCATGGTCTCACCACAGCCTGCAGAGGAATCCCAGCTCCAGCATCTAGAGCACCTCCTCCTCCACTGACCTTGGTGTCTCCACATTGTTTCCCTCACATGTTCTTACCTCCTCCTCTTTTCTGGCTAGAATTGAAACTGTGCCCCCAACCTTTGTTTTGATTTCTTCCTAAATGTGTTAACACAGAGGTGTTATCACCATCCCTAACTGGCCCGGGCTTGGCCAGTGGTTCATCCATCTGCAGAGCCATCAGGGATTGGCTCTACTGGACATCATGGAAGCTTCCAGCAGCTTCTCACAGAAGCCGCCTGTGCATCCCCTCTGCTACCAAAAACTATGCTCTGCAAAACCAATACACACATGACTGCTCCCAACTTCTTCAGCCATCTTCACAAACTAGGGGGCCTAGTTGGTAGCTGTTAGGGCAATGTGGCAATTTAAAGACAATTGAGGTCTTGTTTTGACCTATTAGTCCTGGGACAAATAGATAATTTATTAACCTCCAGGCCCCAGCAGAATGAAAATTCTGTTTTGAGTTAGGATGCCCAGGCTCTTTCTTGGCTGAGCAATACAATCTTACTTCTGACAGATAATGCCAGAGGCTTGAAGGTCGATCCTTGAGGAGATTGCTGAAGGCACATTGGGAGAGAAGTGTCTTTCAGGATCTCTCTCTGCTGCTCAGCATTGGTCTTTCCTGCAGAAGGAGGAATACAGATTTCTTTAAGCACCTGTATCTCTGCAGTCAGCTCTGATGTCTGGTTTGGAGCTGTGCATCTGTACACGTGCAGAAGTAACTCTCACTGCCTAGGTGGCAGACATAGAGTTCTAATGATGTTTGTTACATATTACCCAGCCAAATGAGGCTGCATTAAATATTTTTACACAGAAATGTAATGTAATAAAATTAACAAGTGAAGAGATCATTTTGTTCTGCAATTACCTGCAGTTCCTTCAAGGTGGAGTTCTAAAGGTTTGAGTTGAGGTGACCCAGGCCTATAAATTTCAGAACCTTCCAGACAGTCATTTTCTATTGAGGTCAGGCTTTGTTTCAAGTGCCAAACACTGAGGACTGGCAGATGCATTAATTCCAGAGCTCTTCCTTGAATTCCCTGAGCTTCCACTGCAGCTGGTTCAAACACTTGACGTCTTCTAGTCCCTTACATCATGTTTGTTCAGTGTTAGTTTAACAAAGTGCTTAATCTGAAACTGCAGTCTGGTCTGTCTTCATGTGAAAAGATTTTCACACTACTTTAATTTGGAAATCTCAGCACAGCAATAGTTCTGAGTAGTTAAAAGAATCCAAGAAAATAAAGCCTTTTCCTTGTTCAATAATGACTTTCCGTTCTGTGAAGTAAGATAGATGCTGGTCAAGAGTGTGATTCAGCCCAAGGCCTTAATGTTGTCTGGAGTAATTTTAAGAGAAAAAGAATATATGAAAATACTAAAGGTCTGAGAAAGTGAGATATTGTGAATTTCTCAGGCACTTCCAAAACTCATACAGCATTGCTAAACAATGCCTTTGCATTTATGAATGTGTTAGTAAGTCTAATAAATGTGTATATTTAAATAAAGTTATTTTTAAAATAGCTTTGGTGTGGCATGAAGACACTTTTAATATTCTGTACTATTATTTAAGGCACATTAGTGCAGGATTCTGTATTTTAGATGTTTGACTTCACTTTAAGAGCTAATGAAATTGTATAATATTTTTATATTTAAAGAAATCTGTTTCTAGTACTTTTTCTAAGTGTCATTCACAAAAAAGTAACCTGGACTTTATTGACTTTTTCCTTTTTTAAATGGAAGATGTTATCTGAGTGGCTGTGTCTGGGTAACTTCAGAATTTGCAATTTGCATTGGAAAAAGTAGTCCAAAATCACATGATTAGTGATAAATAAGTCAACAAACTTCCCATATGTAAACATGGAAGGAATTAAAAAAATTACTCTGCTGCTAATTTTTTTAATGAAGTTATGAATTTCAGGAACTTTGCTATTACAGGTAGCATCGATTGCAGATGAAGCTGCACAATCAGAAGTGATAATTGATTCTCAAAAACGTAGGGAAATACTTTCAAGAAGGCCTTCATACCGGTAAGGACTTTTCATTTTGGTTTTGCTGGTTTTAAAGGCAGCTTATTCATTACAGCAAAACTGTCTGATAAAAGTCAGTTCTTTGATTTTCTTATGGGTATGGATCTTCAAGTACATAAAATTACTTACATTCTCTTTTTAGAAAAATTTTGAATGAGCTCTCCTCAGATGCACCTGCAATAGCGAAGATTGAAGAAGAAGAGAAGTCAGAAGATGAAGGAACGCCTTCTGGTATTTCTGCAGTGGCCATGCCAACCAGCCTGTATCATACTAACACAGGGCAATACCGTATGTGTGCCATGTACTATGTGATGATGCAGAGCATAGCATAGCTTTGTCTCTAGGAGTTAACTAATGCAGTAGGCATGTTTGATTTTCATGAAGAAGAATAAGAGATTCTGTATTTTTAAGTAATTATTATTAATTTTTTCTAACATGGGGATTATAGACTTTTAGTCTTGTAGTATTTGTTGGCTGCTAAATTTAATCATTCTAGAGCTTCTATGCATTAAAATGTGGAAGTGAGGCTCAGCTGAAAGGAAAAATGTTGACACTTTTATGTGAATGTTTAATGATACAAATCATTGCAGTTTCAAATTCTTATGATTTGTTATGTATTAGTGCTATTCATTGTATGAAATGGCAAGTAGAGTTTTTTGAAATGTAAGTTTGGAGTATGAAATTACTTGTTAAGTTCCAATTTCCTTTCTTAAAAGAATTATGTCTTTTTGTCACCAGTTTTTAAGTATCTACATTTTCACCACAGAACTAATGTAAATCATGGTTTCCAGCATTTGATACATCATCCAAATGCAAGTTAAAAGTTATGTTCACAGTTCTGTTCTATAGATTTGCTTTTGGATATTTTTATTCCTGTATTTATCGTAGCAGTGTTGCATAACTTGCACTCTGTGGCTTCTTTGGACATAATCAGTTATCAGTTTGGATAACTTTGTAATAACAACTCTTTAAAATCATGTATTTTATAAAGCTACACACTCCTACAGTTTGTAGGGGTTTTTCATGTCTTTTCATAAGTAGACATGCTAAAGTGCAGGTGTTTTTCCTGTGATATAATGACAGGAAGATTGCATAAGAAATGTTGTGGAGTTTATTTCCTGAAATGAGAAAACAGAGGAAGTCTATTAAAACACTGCAGTGGCATATAAAAGAGGATAGAATGGCTCTAGTAGTGTTCTACTCACCCTTAGAATTCTTCAGTTATTTTTAATTTAGGCAACTAACTAATTATTAATGATGCGAATACAGAATTTGCCTATATGATCTGTCTTTTCAGCATAGAAAGTAATTTTGCTTGTGCCCCTAGGCTGCTTTTCTTACCCTTTCTGTAAGCTTTAGACATAAATAAATGTTTGCTGTGTGATGTCCAGCATCTGAAGTGTTCTTTTCTGTGGAAAAGAATACTATCATCCTAAATTACTACTATTCAGTGCAGAATCCAGCATGTATTAATGTATTCTTGTATTCTAAGAAAAATTAAGTATTTTTCTTCCATTTTTGAATTGTATTTTTGATTTTGCTTAGATTTGATTAAGAATATATATATTTGCCATTTCAAGGCTTAAAAAAAAAGTGTAATAATGTCTGTGTATTACTTAGTGAGCCTGTAAACCTGTAGGATTTCTAAGAAATTTTAGAGCTTAGGTTTAATCGTGCCTTTCTCTGGGAAGCCAAAGTTGTACTTTGACCATAATGTCTTGCAGGAGGTGATTCTTAGGGGAATATATTTTCATTTAAACACACCTATAAACAATAGTGATAGGGAAGTGTTTCACTGAATAACAAAATTCACAGGTTTTTGTTTCTTGTTCAATCAGACATTTACTTCTGAAAATTAAGCAACAGAGAGCATCACTGACAACGTGAGAACAGAATCCACAAAAATTTAATTAAATCTCATGTGTTTTAATTTAAACTTGGCTATAAGCCAAGCTTGGGAGATTTCTCTTCTTTGCTGCTTTTTCTTTGACTAAGTTATAGTTGTAGCATAAAACATGTGCTGTATAATTAAGGTTCTCATTATAATGGAGCATTGCTTCAAAATGCAATGTCAGCCTTCATGGACTCTCTTGGTTTTGGCTCAAAAACTTTGTTTTGAGAGCTTTTTCTTTTTGGAAATAGGTTTTTTTTTTTTGCTGAATTTAAGAGTTCATTAATTAGATTTTTTTTTAAGTTCACTTTTGTAAGTTAAAATACACTTTTGTAAGTTAAAATACTTTGCCTCAGCAAAGTCTCTGTATTTTAATTAGGCCAGGTGGTGGCAAGGATGGTCATTGCCCTGTAATAAAAGGGGTCTTAATTTGGAACCTGCTGAAGAGAGCTTGACTGTTGACCCCTAGTATTTCCATATATGAAGCATGGATCTGAAGCATCTCTGAGCCATCCTGTTGGTTGCCTGTAATCCTCAGGAACTAAAACCAGGAGCACTGGGTGGGAATGTAGCAAATCCAGTGTTGATTTTAGACTGGATATGATGCAGAGGGTCACTCCATGTACCTCCCTCATCTTTGTGCCTCCTGTCAGTAGCTCTGTGCTTCTGCCTGTTGTTCCTGTGCCTGAGGACTCCTCTGTCCCTGGCCAGCATGGGCTGCCCAGGTTCTGCTGTGCAGGCACCCAGGAGTTTGTGCATTAAGCTTGTGCAGTGTCCGTGGCAGTGAAGAGCTGGCCTTGTGGTGTCACCATCTGTACTGTGCCCTGCTTTAAAAGAGGTGTTATGTTATTACATTTGCTGGTTCCTTTTTTTCTCTGCTGTTCTCTCTATTCCTGTAAAGGAAGGGCAATTTGAAAAGATCATTTTGACTGTGTGTTTATGTCTGGATGTCTGGGATGACTCTTTTTGGAAGAACTTTATAAGTAAATAGTTCTGGAAAACAAATGTATTTTTGTCTATTAACAGCATTGATGGCTGTTCTCTACTTACTTTTCACCAGGCAAAATGATATGTTGCCATGGTTTCCCAATACCTTTTTCCTTGGAGCTTCTTGGCTTTGGCTTTGGAAGCAGACAGACTGACATGACAGGATAAAATGTAATCTTTACCAGCTACCTCCATCAACATACATGTGATCTTTTTGCCAGGCAAATGGGTAGTTTTGCACTCTTGTGTAGGAGCCTTGTATTCTTATCTGACTACACACCTACTCTGTTGGCTCTAGTTCTGTCATGTTGGTTATTTAATACTGAAAAAAATTACTTCCCTCACCTGTGGTAGTGGTCTAATGTGTAAGAGTTGTTCGTTCAGTTGGAGTGTGTGAATCAGTCTCCCCATCCCCCTGCCTGGTTGTGAATATCATGATCTGCATGAAAAAATGCAGGGGGAATGAAAATTATTAAATCTTAATCTGTTTGAGTTACTTTCTGTCTTAGAACAAACTTTTAA
This sequence comes from Agelaius phoeniceus, assembly GCF_051311805.1. Taxonomy (NCBI): domain Eukaryota; kingdom Metazoa; phylum Chordata; class Aves; order Passeriformes; family Icteridae; genus Agelaius; species Agelaius phoeniceus. The sequence continues at coordinate 13,744,209 of NC_135265.1, read as the reverse complement.
CAATTGGAGAATTAAGAAATCTTTTGGGAAAACTAACTTTAGTTCCATTTCCAGTTTTGGAAGGGAAAAAGATCTGGGTTTTTTTTCTGGATTAGAGCTGATGATCATACTCAGAGGGTGGTATTAGTACTGTCCTCACTCCTAGTTGGAAGAGAAGATACCAGTTGCATCCATCCACCTGCATGACATTCAGCTACAGGGACTGTCCAGGAAAGTCCTGTACTCATCATAAAAGTCTCAGTTTTCAGCAGAGCTCCAGCACAACAAATCTGTGCAGTGGTTGAGATCAGGACACTGGATGGGGGACAGGCAGTATGTTGTTCTGGGAATATGGCAGGAATCAGTCCTGTAAGGGAGGCAGCTACTGGAGTTAATTCACTTTTGTTTATAAAGTACTGGGTTGGGATCTGAATGAATAATTGCTGGACAGCTGCGATATAATTGTTTACCCAGGTTCACTGTGGAGCTAAGAGCTTTTTATCAATCTGTGCTGATGTTTTACTGCTTAGGATGCCAGACTGTCTGGGTTTTATGTGGTAGGGTTCTGTGGGGGTGTAGATGCACTACCATTCCTGGTGCTAACTCTGAGAGGCAGAATTTGGCTCTTTTTAACTTGTCTGGGAGGTAGAGTTGAAACAAAACAAAAATCTTGTTGCTATTGTCCTGGACTTTGTGAAGAGTAGGGGATACAATGCTTTACTTTTGTTGCTTCTCTCTGTTTTGTCTTGCCTTAAAATGGGGCACTTTCTGCTTTGGAGACCAGACTGAAACATCTTGCACTCTACCCCTTGCCACACTCTTCCCCTTCTCCTCAATGCCTTATGGAGCCTGCGTGCAGCACCCAACCTACTGTTGCCAAAACAGAACATTTGAACTCAGCAATCTCTAAAATTCACATAGGTATCTAACAAATCCTGTATTGAGATAAGCAGAGCTGAACCTTCAAGAATGGCATCAAATACTGTAATCTGACAGTGAATTCAGAGAAGTTGGCAAGCCTCAATCTTTTTTTATGTCTGACTTTTATAGCATAGTTTAAATATCTTCTGGGGGAGAAAAGATTTTTTACTCTTTGGGCATTGGGTTCTCAGTGAAAGTTTCAGGATTGCTTTAATTAACACAGGAGATGTGGATTTGGCTGGTGAATCACTTGGTAAATAAGGAGTTGGCTCAAAGAGCTCCAGTCAATAGCTTGATGCTCAGGTGGAGGCCAGCAATGAATGGTGTCCTTCAAAGATCTGGGACCAGTATTATTTTGTATCTTTGGTTGGAGATGTAGAATCTTTGTGGAGATGCACCTTCAGAAAGTTTGCAGGTGACACCAGGCTGAATGATGCAGTTGATGCTCAAAGTTCAGTAGAGAGAAGGGATCCCATCCAAAGGGACTGTGACAGAGTAGAGAGGTGGACCCATGCAAACCTCATGATAAGGCCAATGCCCATCATCAATACACAGCATCCTGTGTATGGGCTTTGGGAATCCTAAATGTGGATATAGGCTGGGCAATGAGTGGATTGAGGACCTGGATGTGCTGGTGGCTGAAACACTGACTATGAGCTGGCAATGTGTGCTTGCAGCCTAGAAAGCCAGCCAGATCTTAGGCTGCATCCAAAGCAGGGTGGGCAGAAGATCGAGGGATGCAATTCTGCCCCTCCACTCTGGTGAGACCCCACCTGGAGTGCTGCATCCAGCTCTGAGTTTCCAGCACGAGACAGACATGGACTTGCTTGAACAGATCCAGAGATAGAGTTAGATGATCTTGAAGGTCCTTTCCAACTCAAGCCATTCTGTGATTCAATGATATTTCTGTGTTTAACAAAGGCAATGCTAATTTCAAAAGGAATATACAATTAATGATGTCTCTAGGGAATTGCATTTTGATAAATACTTGATTATGGCAAGAAGACAGTATGATTTTTATTAATGGGGAAAGTATATTTGGTTTTTTTTATATTGCTATTACATTGGGGGAAGAACCCTACTTTGTTCTGTTTCTTTTTTTACATGAGTATTGGGCTCTGTACAACTGTGTACAACCTGGTTAAAAGTTGTGCTAAACTTTTTCTTACACTAAGGAAAAGATTATTAGCGTTAGATATCTTTCTTTTCCTTTGTCTTTATGTCCTGGATTTTGTTTTCTGAGAGTCAATAAACAGCTTTTTTAAGATTTTTTTTAAATAACTCCTATGTTAGTATTTAAAACATCACTTTTATATGGCTAGGAGCTATGATTTTTTCCCCACATATTTAAACTATTTTAGTAGAGTTAATATTTGTGGAAATAGAGAGATAAAATGTGTCGAACACAGCTTTTTATCTGTTATATGTATGGTATATACTACACAACAGACTTTATATTTGTGGAAATCAGTATTAATATTATCTAAGTTTTATCATACAATTGATCCTTAAGCAAGGAGAGGACCAGGAGTCCGTAAGACAGTGTTTATTGCATGTTTTTTAGCATGTGTTATGTCTTTCTGTTGCCTAACTTCTCTTTTTTTTTTTCTCCTGTTTAGTTACCATATCTCAAGGTGGTACAATTCAGACTGTGACAAATTCGGGAGCTCCTCAGCCAGGTGCTACCATTGTGCAATATGCAGCACAGTCATCTGATGGCACACAGCAGTTTTTTCTTCCTGGAAGCCAAGTTGTTGTTCAAGGTATATTTTAATAGTCTAGTTTGTTTTCATTTTTTCATATTAAACAATTTTTCTTAAAGCTTTTCTTATTTTGTGTTGACATTATTGCACCATTAAGTAAAATACTCATAGCAAGATAGAAGAGTCTTAGGAAGGGATTCAGGTTCTCTGCCTAGTAAGTAACTGCTACTGTGTTTGGTTAAAAAGAGTGAAATAGCAGTATAACATCACTTTGTGCTTTGGATTGTCCTTTGCAGATTTTGAGACATGTTTAATTGGAATAAAGGTACTCCTACAGATTGAAGTGAGATGCTGAAGGTGCACGTCATTTAATATATGAAACTAATTTGTTTTTTTCAGCAGTTAATGTTAATAAAACGCAAATTCTGAAGATTCTGGGATATGTTTAGGGGAGAATTTCCTTTCAACTTATGGCTCTTGCAGTTACTAGAAAGCAGATCCTTTAATGAAGCTAGTTTTCTCACAGAGGAATGCTTTGAAGGTCCTATAAAGTGCACACATGACGTGATGAAAACCTTTGAAAATGGGAGATAGATTTTTCTATGGAGACACTAAATTAATAGCTATGGAGAATATACAGATTAAAAAAAAATATTGACAGAGAGAAGTAGGGGGGAGGGCTGTATGAATACTTTCTTAAGCCAAAACAGCTATCTGAAATAAGCCATGAGAAGAGCTAGGAAGGATTTAGATATGTATTCATGGAGTGGATGAGGATCATCAAATAAATGTCAAAATACATTGTTGTCCCAAGACTTTTCCAGAAGCATTTCAAGTGCTTTAAGACTATAAAATGAAAACACCTTAGCTAAATGTTAAGTTTTTATTGTTCAGAGAGTATTGTTACAACTTCCCAAAATGTTATTATGAATACATACTTAACAAAATCTTAAGACCCAAATTTGGCTGTCCCCCAAACCAATTTCCCACTCTAGTACTGCATGTTGTTCTGAGTATGAGTCTAATATGTTTTCTGTGTGTGTGCCTATACATCCCTTAAATCAGAGGCTGCCTCCATCTCTCCAGGTTCACTGTAGTATTTTATAGGTACTGCTTTGATTCTTCAGAGCTTTGGTGTCAGGGGCAGAAAGAATAACTTCTCAGCTGCTTCTTAAACTTCCCATCTGTGAAGAAGCACAGCATTTGAGGATTTTGTCTGGCAGCATTTCAGTCCTTGGGAATTCCATTTGACTGATTTTTCCCTTACAGACTCTCCATTACAGAGCTGTTCTCTGACAGGGCTGCTCAGTCTCAGCAAAGGGCTCCACAAGATGGAATTGCCCTTTAAGTGTTTTGCCTGTGATGGAAACTTTCAAAATGGATTCAGAGACAGTAACTGAATACCTTCTACATCATGTTTCTGGAAACATCTTGATACTTTTAACTAAATTGATTTGTTCTCTGTCCATGCTCAGAGAAGTTTATTTCCTGGAATTATCTATTCCTTTGATTCAAAGTCCAGTGCTTTAGTGAGCCTCGTAGCTCGGTAAAAAATGTGACATAACGTACAGGGAAAAGTACAAAGCAAACAGTAAATGAGCATGAACTTGGAGATGATGAGAAGATAAAAGGCTTCAACTTGTTCTGCATGCTATTGATATTAGAAAATCTTTAGGAAAAAACAAAACATATACAGTAAAATAAAAAGATGTATAAAAACATTGTGAAAATGTTTACAGTAATACAATTGTATGAAGGCAGCAAACCTGAGTTAATTACAATGGAGTGGGACAATGGAATAAGTTGAATATACAAGTGTCTGAAATGTCCTTATTACAGCACATCTTGCCTATGCCAGAAAGTCTGTTGGCATACAGGTTATGAACATTTGTCATTTATGTACACTTTGTAGTTGACTGTTCACCTAATATTGTGATAACATAGATTATAATAGAAAAATTATTCTGCTTAGTAATCCTACCACTTACATATGTATTTTTATAATAATTTTGGGTAGGCAGCATATAATTTATTTTATCATAGTAGAAGAAAAGACTATAACAAATAGCTGGAAACAGAAAAGATCTGTTTCAGATTCTGTTTCAGAATCTTTCAGATAGCATATGTATTGATTTTTTTCCTAAAGTATTTGTTAATGAATCTCATGTAATAATGGATAAGATCACATAAACCCTGTGTTTGGTATTTTCTGATAACCTGTGGTGTGGAAAAATACTAGGATAAAAGTGCCAAATATATTGATCCGATTGAGTTACATTGTATTTGCTACAAGTTTACATTGGTAGGCAAAAGAAGAGGGAGTTCTAGTGTCTGGGCAGTTTCCTAACACATTAAGGGTTAAGGATTTTTTTGCTAGCTGAAGAAGGAAGTGTTTTGATTATTAGTGAAAGTGAGTGTAGAAAAGTTATATAAAACTAATTTTGTTGGGATCTATTTGTATTTATGTTACAATGTTAGTGATATTTGAAATCTGTGGCTTGAACTTCTTGTGCTTTAGTTCTGATCTTCTGTACATATGATCCTGAAGTGCTCCTGTAATCACAGAGCACTGCTGTAAACACAGGATGTAAAACACAGAACATCAATGCAAACATTGATGCTTCCACTGCTGCCATCCAGCACAGTTTCACAGTTGATAAATTACCACTCTGAATTAGTTTAGTACAAAGACCTTAGAAGTTTGCTGTGCACTACATACAAACCAGTGCTTGGACTCTTTGTCTGAAACTATTTCATTTGTATTGAAATGAATGTATTTCATTTGTATTGAAATGTATTTGTAAATAAGGAGTAACTCTCTTACAGCTGAGTTGTTGTTCTTTTTAATTTATATTTTAAAGCAGAGTCAAGAGTCAAACAGATCTCTTGGACATATTTTGAAAAAGGAGGGAAGGGGGAAGAGGTAGCCTTTACCCAGAGTTACTGTTCTGCTTGTTACAGCATCTGAAACCACTGGCTTTAGGTTGACTTACTTCGTTGGAGTGTTCCTTAATAATTTCTGAAGCTTTTAACTGAAATTAAATGAGTGGGTTGTGGGTTTTCCTGCAAAGCAAGGAGCTCTAGCCTTTCATTTACCTATTTGTTACAGCTTATTAAGCTTTCCTGTCTTGCATGCCTGTCCAACAGAGTTCTCTGCCTTTTAGTGGAACTGTTCCAATGAAAACAACTGCATGTCTGTTTTAAATTTCCTTATTTTCTATCCAATCATGACTTTATCATTTGGATTCATTCATGAATGCTAGAGCCACGTTTTCATTTCTGTCAGTCAGTGCTGTGAATTTTCAGGTCTTTCTTAACAGCCTGCTTTGTGGTGAGTGCTTTCTGTAGCTTTATGAATAATTCAGGGGAAAAGAACAAAGCTAGGATTATAGCAATATGGAAGAGGAAAAAAAAACCAGGTTTACTGGAAAAGGAATTCTTTGGGCTGCAGTTTCAGTGAGCTGTTCCAGTGATGGAGCACGTTAATGACAGCGGTAAGCAAGTGAGGTCATTGTGATGTCAGTGCTCTTGCTTGTAATCCTGCACATGCTTGGTAGTTTGGAACAGTTCATGCTGAGCTCTGGTAGAGGAGCAGCAGAATCGTGTGTGCAGAAGTTGATCATGGCTGTAACAGGAGATGAAACAGGTAAAAATTTTGTTAGCCTTTGACATGGTGTTTTTGTATGTCTCTGCAGTGTTTAGTTAATATTTGTGGCATTTTCTTTTGAACCTGTTGCTGTAATTCTTTCATCTCTCTAAAGTCATGCAAATAGCTTCTAATTCTCTCTACTTAGTGTAGGACTCCAGGGCAATTTTAACAGTTTTGTTTGTGGGAGAAAAACTAAAAATCACTGTTAGTGCATGAGTTTTTGCACAGATTGATTCAGTAACTGTTCTTTATTACTTGATGCAGGATTTTGCTGAAAACAATCCACCACTCTACTTTTGCATTTTTCTTTATTGTGGTGATAGTCATATATGTTGCTGTGTTTATAATTGCTTTTGGTTTTGTAAAAATAACAACTGCCTTTTTTATTGAGCAATAGACGCTACAAATTTGATAGCCATGGGCTTCAACCTAGCGTGTAAATCAACCCTATGCTCCGAGTATTAAAAAACACTGAATGGAAACAGATTTGAGGGCAATCATTGAAGTACTGTAACGCCTGCTTGTTTTCTCCTGCACTGTTAAAATGGTCTGTTCCTCAGCTAATTGAGTTCAAAAGGCTGACGTCATTAGATTTCCTGGAATCGTGTTGCAGTAGGGAACTGGAAAAGTTAAACTCCAAACAAGATACACATTGACGTCAGCTCCAAGTCATGCTGCGATTTAGTCAGTTCCTTTCTGCCTCGTCAATTGCCTCCGGCAGCTCGGTAACATTAACTGCTTCCCTGCCGGCTCCTACGTGCTGCTGCTCACTGCTGCCGCACGTCGTTTCATTAATCCAAAGATAAATATCTTCTCAGGGTCGATGTATTTAATGCTCAAAGGGATAATGATTCATGCCTTGTGTAGCCAGTTTAGTGGTGAAGTTAAAAACCCCTTGATAATCAAGTCCCACCATTGTGACTCACAGAGGGGGAGAATAGGCGTCCAAATACATCGGGCGTTTTTTCTCCTGGATAGTCACTGAAAGAACTGAGTGCAGGGATGCTCTCTAGTGTTCAGCAAGTTACTTTTTCCAAGAGGTGATTGCTTTTTTATTTTAATTTTTTTTTAATGCATGTTTGGTTTTTTTCACTAGTTGTCTTTTGGCTTTCTTAATTTCCTTTATGTAAGTCTCAACTAAAAGCTTCAGGTTTTCAGTGACTTTTAATCCCTTGCATTTTAAGGGGTAAAAAAAAAAATAAAAATTACCCAGGGCAATGCATTAGGGAAATGGATCAACTCGAGGTTTGTTGCTTTGTTAACACTCTCAGTTCTGTTTCTGGTACCTTAGGAATTACATTAGACCTTGGTGAAGTGTCATTAGAAACAGCCAAAGAAGTTTGGCAGTCTGGATGAAGTGTGTGGGACATTTGTCTCAGATGCTGAAATGGAAGGTATTCTTCACTGTAATATAGATACATAATTAGGCTTAAAATAACTTTGAAAAAAATTAAATTTATCCCACTATGTTTAGAACCTGTTTCATCTTTCCAAAGGTCTTTTTCTGGGGAAGTCAGTTACATTGTAATTTCTTGAGCTAATACACAAAACATTTTTCAATCTTCAAAATATATTTTTGCAATGATATATAGGAAAATATGTATTATTGCACAGTTAAAAGATACTTTGTTAGTGCTATGCTATGCTTTTTTCTTGTTTCTAAACAGTGGTGTCTGGATTGGCAAGGTCAGTACCACCAGAATAGTTATTTATCTGTGTTCCTGTGCTGGCAGATTTCTAATTGAGACAACTGTCAGGCAGAGACTGCCACTACTGGGACCTGCTCAGACTAGAACATTTACCAGTGGTGTTTGCTGATCCCAGCTGAGATAGGGACTTGCTTTTGTTAAGTCTTGCTGAAGGTACATGATCACTCTGAGTCCTCTGCACAAAAGCTGCAGTAAGTTCTGTTTGCTGCCATCTGAGCTTAAGTCAAACTCAGACAACAAATTAGTTGGTCTTGCCAGGCTGAGGTGGTCTGGGTTGTGGAGCTTTCCCACCATGACTTCATCTACAGAATGGTTTGCTTGGATTTCTAATTCATTGTAGCTAAGGCAAATTAAGGTAACATCTCTTTAATAATACCTAGTGATGAGATAGGAAAAGATAGTTCTTACCATAGAGTCTGCAAGATGTATGTAATGTGGGCAGCATAAAGGTGAGCCTGAAGAGTTGCTAAAATTCCACTTTTATAGTTAGTGAGCTGAGGTACCATTCCATTGACATGACTGGGACTGCTAAGAAATGTGGAGGATTTGAAGGGTTAAGCAATTCCCCTGTAGATGTACAAGATGACCAAGCCCTGTGCTCAGGGCAGCTGCCTGTCATTGCTTACAGGGCTGTTCTGAGCTGATTTCCCCCTCCCTCTCTCCCTCCCACATCCCCGGGGGATTATCCAGGTCAGTTCACTGGTCCAGTTCATCTTGTAATTCCACAAACACTTTTACCCACAGGACTGAGGAGGGGGGGAGGTGCATGGGGTTTAAGCTGATAATGATTTCAGGACATGGCTGTGGAATTGTAGTCTAAGCACAACTTGATTCTATTTTTTTGTTTGTTTTGAACTAGTGAAGCACTTACATTAATATAGTAAGAATAATAGTATATTTTTATTAGATTTATTTTTCCCCCCCTATAGTTAACTGCTCAATCTGTCAGCCTCCCCAAGATATTTTTGTCTACCTTTTATTTTTCCAAGTTGACCTGGTGTCAGCTGAGATAGAGTTAATTTTCTTCCTATTAGCTGGTACAGTGCTGTTTTTTGGTTTTAGGATGAGAGAGGTGTTGATAGCTCATTCATGGTTTGGTTGTTGCTCAGCAGTAGTTGCACTCAGTCAGGGACTTTCCAGCCTCTCATAGTCTGTCAGTGAGTAGGCTGGGGGTGCACTCAGAGCTGTGGGGGATCACATCCAGAGCAGCTGACCCCAGATAGCCAGAGGGATATTCCATACCTAAGGCATCATGCTCAGCATATAAACTGGAGGGAAAGCTGGCCTGGGGCCTGCTGCTCAGCAACAGGCTGGCCATTAGTTGGTGAGTGGTAAACAATTGCTTCTAATTTGCATTAATTATTTTTCTTGGGTTTATTTCTCTTTCTTTTTGTTATTTTCCTTTTCATTACATTTATTATTTTATTTTATTTCCATCAAACTGTTCCCTTCTCAACCTATGAGTTTGCTCTACCTCATCCAGCTGGGGAGCTGTGTGGGTGGAGTGAACAAGTGACTGACTGTGTGGTGCTTAGTTGTAGGCTGGGGTTAAACTGTGAGACATGTTTTTCCATTATTTGAATAGTGCTTTGGAGAATTAAAGTATAAAATAAGTGTAACAATAGCCTCTGAAACATCAACTATATTCAGTTGCTTTAATGACAAAATTTGAATTTTTGTTCTATCATAATATAAAATATTTATGGAAGGAAATAGGTAAATACTTGCTCAGAATGTAAAGTGGAGTATGTTTTTTGTTTGGTTTTGTTTTCTGTCAGACAAGACACAAGTACTTAGGACTTCCCCAGTGTTTTTAAGTTGAGGTACATCACGTAGGGACAAGTACATCTGAAACAAAGAAATGACGTGAGACTGTAAGAAAGGTGTTGGTTTCCAGTCATATCAGATCAGCATTTGGCTTGGGGAGGGCACAAAACTGCTAAGCTGGAGCTGAATCTGAACTTTTGCCCTCTGATTTACTGTGCAGCTACACTCCTTTCTGTGCAACTGCCACTGCTTCCTGTTGCTGCTAATGCTGCAGCATCCCATGTGTGGTCCTCTTGCCCAGGGAACAAATCCCTGAATATCCTGAGCACTTGTCTGTTTCTTTTCATTGTAGCAACAGCAGCTCTCACTCCTTATCCAAGGGTTGCCAAACTGCTTTTGTAAGAGGAGGAGAGGCTGTGAAGCTGGTACTGTTGCTATCACAAGGAAGGAGGAGAAAGTTGTCTTCTGAAGCAAACTGAATCCTGTGCAGGGAGAACAGGGAAGCATATAAACCTCAGTTTAGATGCAGGGCCTTCTTTTTGTGGGATTGTGCAAACAGGAAGTGTCACTGCCAGAACTGTTTCTCAGACTGCTTTCCCCTTGTTGTATGAAGAGAGCCATGTGGAAGCATGTCCAGCTGGCTACTGGGGCCACGTGCTAGAGCAATTCAGACACTTGACAGTATGGAAATAAATGCTATTAAGATAAAAAATACAGTTGTGTCATGACAGATGTGTGAAATAATTTATGTATCTGGGATCCTGGATAAATCATTGTCAGAAATCTGTTATTTTCAGATATACTTTTTTTTTTTGCCATAGATTTTAAAATATGTTTCTTTTATACAGCTGCCACTGGAGACATGCCAGCTTACCAGATCCGAACTCCCACTACTACCTTACCTCAGGGAGTGGTTATGGCAGCCTCGCCAGGGACTCTGCACAGCCCTCAGCAAATGGCAGAAGAGGCCACACGCAAGAGAGAGCTGAGACTTTTGAAAAATAGGTAAGACTATACAATAATTCATGGTCAGTGTTGGAAACTACCTCCCCCACCCCCCCAAACATTATAACAAAGTGTTCTTCTTAAGGTCATAAGCACTGCCTGTAATTGATGAAGGGAAGGCAGGAAATTCTTTTCAGTCATCCCATGTCCTTCTAGCATAGAGTATTGGTTGTTTACTCTGTCCTTATAGCCATGGATTTTTAGTTTGAAAATATTAGGTGATTCAGAAATCAATATCAGATAATTTTTGTGATGATCCAGAGTTACACTTTTTGTTGCATTTTACTTCCTGTCCTCTCCCACTAATGACAGTAAAATGACCAGTAGGGCCTCTTTCATTTTAAAGCATCCCCACAAAGAATTGTTTAGGAAAATAGCTGAGGATCTCATTAGCAGCTGTCCATTAATGATGCTGTGAAGAGGACTTATTCAAAGATGGAATGATAATTATAGACTTTGCCAAATACTTGGCTGCTGGGATGAGATACTTTGCAGTGCCCCTGTCATTTTGTGAGGCCCATTGTGTGAAGTTGCTGTATATTTTTTAATTAGTTGTCATGGACTTGACTGAGTGTTGTAAATGTCAGTCTTTCTCTGTGCAGTCTTCTTGCTATTCCTTGGGGAGTCTGTCTTTTTAAAATGTGTAGCCACCTCTGTCATTGGCAGATTAATAGTAGAAATAGTCTGCTCTGCAGATCTCTAATACACTGCTTAGCCACTTGTCTTATAATTGAATTAATGGTATTGCTTTGCTCTCATGCCTGTTCTTTATTTTAAATTACTTACAAGAATCACTGCATTGTTGTGCCTCCTTTTTGTTTCTTCTTCCTTCAGTTTTAAAACTAATGCCTATGCTATAGCTCGTAGCTTGCTGGAATGTTAGCCTCTCACAATTTGGTAGTTTGTCATGTTCCAAGGTAGTAAAGGAGGACTCCCAGTACTTCTAATATTTCTTCTGGAATTGAATGCTTGTTTAGTCACTTGCTTCTGAGCGCACTAGCCAAAGCGTTTAGCTCAAATATTAGAGACTTTTGAGCAGAACTACAAAAATGGCTTCAGGCTATCATTTGCCAGCAACAAAAACTACAGACTCGTGTGGCTGTAATGTGCTCAGGCAGCCAGTTCTGAAATGCTAATAAATTGTATTTGTTTGGATTAAATTGTATTGTACATTGTTACAACATGCTGTGAGTTTTTATCTACATGTAAGCTTGGCATCTAGTTTTTATCTGAAGAGAGTAGTGTTATGTTTGTGTTTTTCTGAAAGTATATTCTCTGGGTTTGGTTTTAAGATTTTGATGGCAGAAGACAATGCTCCCGATAAACAGACAAAGTAGAATGTGGCTGGAAGAAGAAATGCTGCTTTCCATCCTAATGTTTAGTGCAACTCAAGTCAATACATCATCAATTACTCCCTGTTTTTCTCGATTCTTCTGTGTATTGGTTCCATCTTTGTATTTGGTGATGCTGGATGCGTTTCAAGTTCTAGATGCTTTGGATTATATTTTAACTATGTTACTGCTTTTGGATGTTATCCGATGTTCTGTTTGTGCAATCCAGCAGTTGGTGGTGGTGGTTGTTGTTATTGTGGAACCACAGGGTTTGCAGGTAATTGCATTTATCCAGTCTTTGCCATATTGTGGCTGTTCCTGTAGTCATTTGCCTTGTATTGGTTCCAGGGAAGCTGCCAGAGAATGTCGCAGAAAGAAGAAAGAATATGTCAAATGTCTTGAAAATCGTGTGGCTGTGCTTGAAAACCAAAACAAGACTCTCATTGAGGAACTCAAGGCCCTCAAAGATCTTTATTGTCATAAAGCAGAATAACTGTCTTTCATTTGGACCTCCTTTATTATGAACTTTAATCAAGGCATGAGAGGAAGCAATTCTACAGATTGCCATATGAACTTGAGAAAGAGACACTTGAGGCCCTTGTGGAACCCAGTTTTGCTTAGTGTTTTCAGACTGATTTGGGAGATATTCCAAAATTTGGAATTCTGTCATAGTCTCCATACTCTGCTGAGCTTTCTAATGGCATGCAAATGGCTTTTTTGTTTGCACTTTTTACTTCTGCTTTTTGCAGGGAAGCTGCTAAAGAATGTCGACGTCGGAAGAAAGAATACATAAAATGTCTGGAGAGTCGTGTTGCAGTGCTAGAAGTTCAGAACAAGAAACTTATACAGGAGCTTGAAACCCTAAAAGACATTTGCTCTTCCAAAACAGATTAGTAAAAATATTTATTATACTGTGAACTAAGATATGTCCAGTTGCTTTGTAAGACAATACATAGCCAACATGACTTACGGCTTTCTCTTTGTGTCATTTATAATATATTCCAACTCCTAACATTCCTGAATGCTTTCCTGCTTTTTATCAATTCATAGCTCTAATTTCAGGTTTTTCATGCACCATCCTTCTGTCTCCCAAGGAGCCAAATGTTAAAAAATATAACAAAGTAAAAAAGTGCATAATTTCTAAGAGCTGTTTCTTTGCCATGTATTTACAAATTACTTTTACATGTTACTGAGTGTCCTGCACATTCAAAATATTTTGCAATTGTTTTAGATGAATCATAAAGATAATGCATCCAGTAATACAAGAAAATCAAACAACCCAAGGTATCTCAGGAAAGAGTTTATAAAAGAATGTTATGATTATATGTATGTACTAGCATACTAGTCTACAGATGATTTTATGGCATATTTTTATATTAGTTGCTTTGTGGAAAAAAGTATTGTATTGCTGTCACTGAGTGCCATGGTTAAAGATAGTTTTTAATAGAACCATGTTGTTTAACCTGTGTAGTGTCTGATTTCCTTTAAAAACCTGGTTGAGATGCTTTAAAATCCATGAGTATCTGAAAGAAGACAAAGGGAAAAAAGCACACCTAAGCTCATGACATGATGCTAAATATATTGTAAATACCTGTAAGATGCTCTCTGTTATATGGCTGCTATTTACTTAAATTTTCTGTATTCTGCAGAATATTTGATTCACTGGAGGTCTGTATATTAAAATTTCAATGTTCATCCTGAATACTTCACATTCTAGATCCTGAACACCTGTAGATAGTTGCCTGTAGTGAAGATTGATGGTGCAGTTCTTTTCACAATTTCAGCAAACTACTGAATGGTGGTCAAGGTGTCCTAAGGAAGAGAGCTTTCCAATAAGTAACTATTTGCTGATTCACTGAGTTCTGGAGTAGCCTACAGATGAGAGCTGAAGATTTTTAAAATAAACCCATGTTTAAACCAGATTACAGCTCTCGTAAATGCAGTATGTGCCAACTTTCCATTGTGCTTTGAAAAAACTAGTGTATATGCAAAGTTGCTTCTGGGTACTTTTTAAATTCAGGAGTGATCTAATTGTTTGGCCAGTACAGTCTATGAGCAGAGTATTTGGGAACTTTGCTGGAACTAATGGCCTTACTGATGTGGTAGGAGGAGAGGCCTGTTTCCTACTTAATTGGCTTTACTGAGGGTGTGTGTGTGAGAGAGTGTGAGTGTATGGAAGGGGAGGAGGGGTGGAATCATACTGAAGTCATTGAGACTTCCTAATTTAATTTAAACTCAATTTGCATTTAACCCTCTTCACTCTGACCCTGTTGGGGTGGGTTGGTTTATGTATATGATTTTTTTATTCTTTCCTAAATTACTTGAAATACACAGGATAATTTTCTTGACTATTTTGAAAATCCCACTAGGTACCTAAGTTGACATCATTTGTAAGAAGAGGTATTCTCTCTCACTTCCTGCAGCCACATCAGTTGGTTTAAGGAGGTAACAAGATACCTCTGACCTCTAAGGCTCTGATGCAGGTTTGGAACAAAAGTAAAGTAAACTTTGAAATATCTTCTTTGCTGTGAAAATACATCTGAAGTGCTAAGGTCAGCAAAAGTCAAAGGTTCTGTTCATGTTGGACAGGATGAATGCAACCTGCAGATCCATTTTGCAGCCTCTGTAGTGCAACAAGTGAGTTGTTTGTTGTGGCTCTGTCTGTTTTCTGTTACAGGTAGGCATTGCTCCTGACTCACAAGGGATTTGGAAACTTAAATAGAGAAAAACTTGTGTGTGTGGGAGATATGTCTCCAGTAAAAATTCCCCTTTATCTTCACGATAGTGTCTGGTTCTAACTACAGTCTGGTACTAAACTACAGTTAGAAATTTGATGGGAGGAATCCTTGTCTATTCCACATCTGTGTACTTGGTACTCATTTCTTTACTAGTAGAATCATAGAATGGTTTGGGTTGGAAGGAACCTTAAAGATCACCTAGTTCTAAACCCCCATGCCATGGGCAGGGAAGGAAGAGTTGGAAGGAACCTTAAAGATCATCTAGTTCTAAACCCCCATGCCATGGGCAGGGATGCCACTCACTGCTAAATCACGTTGCTTAGAGCTCCATCCAGCCTGGCCTTGAACACTGCCAGAGATGGGGCAACCACATCTTTACTGAGACTCTTGTTGAGTGCTAATCTCTGAGTAAAGAATTCATTCCTAATACCTAATATCAATCTCTCCTCTTTTCTTTATAACCACTGCCCCTTGTCCTGTCATTGTCTACCTGTGTAAAAAATTCTCTTGCTCTCTCCTGTAAGCCTCCTGTAAGTACTGAAAGGCTCAGTGAGGTCTCTCTGGAGCTTTCTTTCTCCAGGATGAAATAGCCCAGTCATCTCAGGCAGTTTCCATTGGAAAGCTTCTCCTACCCTGTGATTATGTTTGTGGTGCTCCCCCAAACTGGCTCTAACAGGTCCATGGCTTTCCTGTGCTGGGGCCCCCAGAGCTGGAGCAGAGTGAAGGGGCAGAATCCTCTCCCTCACCTGCTGCCCACCCTGCTTTGGGTGCAGCCAGGATGGGCTCAGCCTTTGGGACAGCAGGCACACACTGAAGCACCGATGGATGTGGTGCAGGAAAAAGGCCTTTTCAATACAATAGTATTCTTTATATAGAAACATCAAGTGAATCTGAGTTGGTTTATTAAAAGAGAATTTGAGCACTGCCCAAGCTTTGATTTGGCAGAGCCAAGAATTTTGTTTTTTCATTATCATGAAAAAAGGCCAAACAAATTGTGGTTTTTTCCTTCCTGTTAGAAAACTGCATTTCTGTGGTCTGAAACTCCTTTCTTGCTGAAACCACACACAACTGCAAATTTCTTTAAGAGAGACAGCTAGAGGATTGGCCTTTGAGGGAATGTGTGTGTACACAAGCCTGCATGGATTTTCATTTTTTTTTTCAAAATAGATTTTCATGTAGCTCAGGTAACATAGTCTCTTGTAAAATGTCCTGAGCTTCCTTGACTTGTGGGTGATGAGGAATGTAATAGTCAGCTTACTCTTAAGGTACAGCTTTGAGTCATAACTGTTTCCCTCTTTAAGCAGATGTGCAAAGAGAAATCTCTATAGACTACCCAGACAGATCTCTCTTGACTCTCTAAAACAGCCTCAGCTGTTTTGGCCAGTGAAGAAAGGGATTTAAATAAGTATATTATGTGAGTACGTGTGGATTTTGTTTCTTTGGGAGGACTTTTTGATTGTTATTCCCACAGATTTTGCTGTTTGCAAGAATAATTGCAGATATTTTTTTTTGGCTGCACTGATACAGTCCTGAGGAGTGCAAGTTGTCTCCTGCTTGGTTTTCCTTCTGTTCTTGTCACATATAATTGCTGATCTGTACTGCTACCCTGCAGACATCAGTGTAATAGCTAAATTCAGTGTGATCTTTTTCTGAATTAAATATCACTTCAAAGAAAACTAAGGGGTCTGCTCAGCTTCTGGTTTGGATTGACTCATTTTGCCCACAGTTTTTTCCTGTTTCATCCCTTGGTATTTAGTGTGTGGGTGTGTACAAGGCAAGACTGTATCGAGTGCTGAGCTGTTAAGCAGCTGACAGAAGTAACTGCCTTTTGCTTGTCAGCCTTTCTGTAGAAAATATTGTCATGTGGGGAGGGGGTCTAGTTTTTTTGGAGACTTTTTTAAGGCACTATGAGGCCCTTGTGGATGAGAATAACAGTGATCTCATTATTCCAGCAAAAGTGTTCTAGTATTTGCTTGATTTAATAACTGAGGAAAATAATTTAGGTAAATTCTAGAGCAATTTGATAGTCTGTCATGCCAACTGGAAATGGTGGGTAGCAAAAATCAATTTATTCTTCTTTGTCTAATTAATTTTTAGTCTATTTTCACAGGTTTCTCTTTTTTCTTAATTCTGAGTTAGAACTTCCTTCTTGCAACAGGCTTGTTCAATAGAGTATGGAGCAAAAGCTGTGTGTATGCACAAAGTCTGAGAATGAGTAGGGTGTGAGTTGAGTGTGCTGCATGTAGACTAAGGAAAAAAAACTTCATTGTATTCTGTGTGACTTGAATGGAAAAAACTGTGAAGGAAGTGTCTTTGTTATGGTAACTGCTGAGCTTTTTCCTCTCTTTTAAGAGCCTTTGTCAGTGAAATCAGGTGTGATTAATCCATCTTGTGAATGGAATTATGGCTATAAAAATGTCACAATTCAGAAATCTGGTTATCTAGCCAAGTCATTGTTTTTGTTTTGTGGCTTCAAAAATACGATTTCCAAACAACCTTGAATGAGGCTGTTAATATTCTCACTTTTCATGCTTCTCCCCTCCAGCCCTTCCCAATGTAGTTCTACTCACACCAGGTAAAAGCTGCTGCAGAGCTGTTTAACAAGAGCTGGACCAAGGATGTTGTTTTTTCTAAAATAGTTCTCTTAAGGATTTTTTTTCCCCTAAGCAAATTATTTATCACATTTCTAGCTTCCATTAATTCTTACAGAACTGCAAAACCTGCAAACACGTTTTTAAGTTTAATGCATACTGAGGTGTTTTGCTTGATGAAGTTGATTCTGAAGAACTAGGTTCTCCAAGATCCTGGTTGTGTGAACTAAAAGCTTTCTGAAGTTTGTCAGCTGGCAAACAAACAAAAGAATACTGAAATCCTTGACACCCCTGCATTTTTACCAGTGAAGTTGTCAGTTACTTCAAAGATCCAGACATGGGCCTGGAGCTGCAGCTTTCATGACAACTGAGTGGCCCAGATCTGTTGAGATCTTCAAAGCAGACATTGTTCTTTTTCTCTCATTTGAGGCCTGATCTAATTAGCTTTTCTGAAGTGTACCTATTGGAAATGGTCCTAAATGAAATACAGCCCCAGAAAACCAGGAAAAGTTAGGTAGATTGAACACAGTGTTTGAAAACAGTGCTGTTACAGGGTATAACACAAGCAGGTATGGTAAGTTTGGATGTGAGACTGTTCATTTTTTAATTTCTGTATTTTTTGTGCAAAAGCCCCATTGGTCTCTGTAGGGATCAGAACTCTGCAGTATTGAGCACAGCATGGAAAGTGTCAACATTTCAAAATCTGTTCCACTTTCTTTTGTTGTATCTTATGTAAATTTTTACCTTCAGCTCCTTCCCTCACATTATCAGACCTGTTCCATACATTCTTTGTTCTTTTCCATTGATGATTTTCATTTTCCTGAAATACTAATGTTGTTTCCTGTGAAATGACAGTTGCTCATGTTTGTATTGCATTTCTTCTAGTATGTTTTGAACCTGGTGGTCTACAGCAATTAAAGTTCATAGATGTGTCAAAGATCTCTCAAAAGTTCATGGAAAGAGGTAGTTAGCAATGAAGGAATGGACTTACTACAGGAGAAGTTGGAATGTAGGTTTTTTTAGATTCAAGAAAACTTTCTGGGAATTCTCTCTATTAGATTCCAGAGGATTCCTTCACTGATTGCCCACGAACCATAGAAAGTGAGGTTTTGTTGCTGACAAGTATTTGTATTTTTTTGGAGGATATTTGAATGTCTATAGATCATAATATATTTGTTTAAAATGATAATTTGTTTATAGACAAAATGTATTTTATTAAAAAGCTTGGATACCTTGCAGACCTAGGCTGTTGGGTCTGATGTTGTTTTCTGTGTCTTCAACGAGCCAGTGGTAGTTGAATAAAGGACAGTGCAATGTATCCTGATAAAATACTTGCTGGATGCTCCCCCAAATTGAAACAGTTACTGACATACTTTCTTTTTTTCTTTTCTTTTTCCCACACTTCAGCTAGGCAAATATGTTAAAAAGAGACTAGTTTTGAAATACACTATTTACCAGAAAAATACCCACTGCCTATACTCTTACATTGTAGTAGCTCTGAGTAGAATCTCATAATTCAGGCTTAAATTTGAAATGCTGGTAATTTCTGACCTTCTGGGTAAAGTTTAGAGCAAAAAAGACACCTTTTTTTTCCAGCTGTTTTAGAGTGACACCTTGTGGAGTATAAATGTCTGCACTTTATTTTCAAACTAATAAAGCAGCCAAAGGATGTTCCAAAAGTAGGGAATTTCTTGTATCCTATGGGGAAGATTTGGGGGGTGGGGTGTTCTGTGGGGACAGAAACTCATTTTTCCTGCTGTTCTTGTGTTAATATGTATTTAGAAATAAATTATTTTAAATTTGATAGCCTTTCAAGAGGAAAAAATTATATTGACACTGTTTCAATTCATAGTCTTTCTTACCAATAGTCCCATTTAATGAAAGACAAAATGGGAGTTATTTAATTTTGATTTATAATAATAATATTTATCTAAATGCTATTTTAAATACTGCTATTGAAGCACAGCCATTATTAGTTCTAGATCACCGAAATTAAATACAATAAAAAACTTAAGTATCTTCTGAGATCTAAGGATGTGAAGGGAAAATGAAATAATGTGGCTTTAATCCTGGCAAATGGAAATACCATTCTGGAATTGAAGGGCGAGGTAAAAAGGGGGATTGCAGAACAAAGGAAAAGGTAAAGACAAAATCATGAAGAAAAGCATTCTTCAGGATACGTAGATTCCACTTTTCTAATAAATTGCACAGTTCTGCATTACAGCCATGACTATATAGCATTCTGTCCCCCACAGATGCTCTGCAAGTGACCATGTGGATAGTTCATACATGTGTTTTTCCACAGCACCTGTGAAGTGGGTGAACTGAGCACCTAAACAGAATTTTTTTTACTCTTTCAAGAGAATTAGCCAAATACATGAGATGTGATGTCAAGATCTAGAGCAACAAATGCATTTGCATATGGTAAGTTTATAGGCCTATTCTATGAAAAATGAAATATATGTGGTTTGGGAACTGTTGTTATTAAGAGATTAAATTAAGTATTTATATAATTTGACAATTAAACCAGTTACAAATGCCATGCAAAATTTTTTTCCAGTCCAGAATATTAACTTGGTCACAGTTAAGCTTGTGTTGTAACAGAGACAGTCTGAAGAGGGTCAGTATCCACTTTCATTGTAGTGTATGACTGCAAAGCTTATAAAGCTGATTTGCTGTTCCAGCTGGTTCAGTGTAGCTGTTTTGGCCAGTGTTAGATCTGGTTGTGTGTCTCTTCCCCAGACTAGAGCATCCCTGAGGTGTCAAACATTATGCTCAAACAACATCTAATATTAGCTCATGCTGTTGGAGTAGATCAGTTGGTTTCACAAAGTCCTTCTGCTTCCAGTTTATACACACCCTCACACCACCCCACTTTCAAGAATGAAACAAATAAATGTTACATTTCTTTAGCCAGTATTTTAGCCCTGGAAATCCTTAGGTGTTCTGTTTGGTCTCCCACTTTGCCATTAGCTCCCTAAGGATCAGAAATGATCTCATAACCCAGCTGAACACTTGTATGAGCAGCAGAGGTCTCATTGTGCATTGGAAAGGTGTGAGAGGAGAACAGAAACAACTCATGCAAGTGTGCACAGCAGCAAACATGCAGGCCTCAGGTCAGGAGGCATCTCTGGAGATACATTTTACATTTCTACCAGATCTCCTCTGTAAATGACTGACAACAGAACTCTGCTTTCTGCTGCTCATTTGCCCAAAGCCCAAAAGAGAACTTGCCCAAGTTATTACTATTTCTGGAAGTATTACTTTTTATTGGCTCCTTTTAGTTTGTTTTTCAAAGTTTTTTTTTCTTCAGACTGATGACTCTTCTAGCAGAGCCTAGCTGCCTCTGGGTAACAAAATTCAAGTTTGAATTTTTCTCTAGCAAGATGGTCAGCTTCCACCTGTGGCAAGGGAACTTGTTATTCTTTTTAATGCAACTTAACATGAAGGGAACAGCTATAGAAATGTCCAAGAGCTTTTTCAAGTGTACCAAGGAAAAATAAAGGTATATGCTCAAACTTGAAGGAAGGAAAAGCTTCCTTCAAGCATGAAGGGGGCACTCGCACAATAAAATTATCAAAGCTCTACTCTGAAGTTTCATAACAAATTTTAGGCATTTCCTCATACTCCTCTGCCCCCTGCAAAGGTTTTGAAAATACAAAGTATAGCTGTCCAGCCAGTCTAAAGAATCTGAAAGAATCAGTTTACAGCAGATTATGTAACAAATCTGATTCTGATGCCTGCCTCTGCTGAAATTGTAAGTAAATAAACCTAGTGCTTTCATGGCTTCATTGTGCACTGCAGAAAGACTATATTTAGGACAAAGGAAAGCATGATTAACAATGTCCACATAAATTTTGATTAGGATATGGGGTAGTCTTGTCTGTCTGAATTACTCTTGGAAAAATCTCCATAAATAAAAAAATTACTAAAGTACAAGGATTTATGCAATTGCATGAGAGAAATTGTGTATAGATCAAACAGAAAATATGAGTAATTAGTGTCACTTATGAATGGGACAATGGTTAAGTATGTAGGTCACTTTTTAGAGATTAGTTATCTGGGATCTTGGACAGATGCCCAGCAAAATGAAACACACAAAATGGAATTCCTGATATAAAATAATCCTATTAAAATATAACATTAACTTTGCAATAATGTCAAGAAGTGGTGTCAGGACAGCAGCTTTGTTTTAAAAGACAGACTTGATAAGGAAATGAGCCTGTCAAGTGAATAGAATCATAAGCACAGTGGCTAAATACATGATGAATGTAGTTAAAGATTTTATTCCTAATGAATTAATCTGCTTTGTTGCTTTAGCAACATAAAGTAGGATGCAAGATATCAAAAATACAGAGAATGTAGCTGATATGCCATCAGGTATGAACTTTAGGCCAAATCAGCAGGTTTTGTTTGCTCAAGTCAGTCAATAATTGTAGCAGAAAGCATAGTTAGACCTTGTAGCATATAAGCTGAAAAAAACAAACAACACCACCCACCAAAAAACAAAACAAAACAAAAAAACACCCAAAACCAGAAACCCAAAAAAACCCAACCATCCCAGCAGAAAACAGGCAAAATTAAGAAAATTAAGGAATATACTGCCACAAGGGGGCTGGAAAAAATAGTTGTGCCTACTGTCTTAGCTCAGTACTCAGTAGGAGTGGTACAAAATGAGCATTTGTGAAGCTGAGTATGTCCAGTGATGAGAGAGGCAGACCTGCCTGAAGGGCAGAGCTGGTGCACAGCCAGAACTTGGCCTGCAGATTTTCTTGTGCCTCATCACTGCAGAAGTGCTAGAGGGTGAAAACCTTGAAGAGCATCCCACACTGATGGTACCCAGGAGAACTGCAACGGCATTTGTGAACCTGCTATGGGAAATAGCCCTATCTTAAGGTCCACATACTAAATGGTCCAGTAAATTGTTGCATGTCTAAACTTCAGATATCTGGTCCCAAATCTGGTAATTGGATCTCTCAGTGTGTACAAGCTCTCTACATAATACATGACTGCTTACATTAAAGTTCAGAGAAGTTCATAGGAGTAGGTATAGAAAGTCCATCTCCTTTCTTCTGATTCCTGGATAAATTAACTCTTAATTGCTTGAAGTGATACTTGTCTTACCTAACAATGAAAATCTCAACTCTAGGTATTTCTCTGTAGACTAGTTCTGTATTTCAGTGAGATGGCAGGCAGTGTTTCTGTAGTGCAGTCCATAACTCTGAGGGTGAAGTTATTTGCTCTTGCTGAAGTCCCTCTCCTTCTACTAAACAAACAAACAGTTCAGAGGGGAGCTAGGAACAGACAGCTGGTTCTTTTGATTGCAGTTAAGCAAGATACACCCAACCCCAATGTTACAAATTCCTGATTCTTCCCAAGACAGATTAACTTTAATCTTGAAGAAAAAGTCCTCAGATAAGCAGCTGTGGTAAGGAAGTGGAGATGGCATTATCAGAATAATGGTGTACAGGCAGCAGACCCTGACCAGCATGGTAGCTGAAGACTTGCCAAGAGAGGTGAGATAGAAAGTTCTTTGGCAGGGGAGGAATTGGATACATCCTACACATCTGGGACAGTGATCCTGATTCTGTGCCATAGAAGATGTGCCATGAACATCCCAGGCATGGATTATGTAATTTTAAAGGGTAGTAATAGTTTTGTTTGCTTCATATGTCAAGCTTAATCTGAAAGTATGAAGTAGGTTTTGCAACTTTGAGGCTAACTGAAAACCCTGATGGTATCAGGTTGTGTTAGACATTCAGGTTGGGTTGAGTGTAAGCAGCAGCCCTGTCAGCACTGAAAAAATTGTAGCTGCTAACAGCAGCAAAATTGTAGCCATGTCAGGGGCTCTTAAGACCAAGATATCCAAGTTCATTTGCATCCCATTTTAAACAGCAAAACCTTGACTTTGGCAAAATCTGGCCTTGTTGCAGTATGCTTAGGCAAATATCATGTTCTCCTTAATATTTCTGTTTTGGTGAATTTGGATATAATTAAGCTTGAAGTACAGAGATATCCATGACCATTAAATACTAGATAAAGATTTTTTAGTTTCTCTTTACTCTTCCTTATCAGCTAGTATATTTTAACTTATTTAGCATTAAGTAAAAAATTATTTCTGAATAGTTCCTAACCTTTTGAATGTATTGTAGAAATATTTTATGGGTATTTACAGAGCTGAACAATTGCATAAGAATACAAGAAGGGCTTAAGCTAATATGTGCCTCTGCATCTCTTGGGAATGAGTCAGCTATTCATTTGGAATTGAAAATACACAATCCCAGGAGGATATTATAAAGTGTTGTGGAGCTATTTTGTTAAAATTTGTTGGATTTTTGTCAATAGCTAATTTTCAGCATTGTTATGTAAATGAGAATTCACTGTTACCTGTGAAACAGTCTCAGATTAAAAACTCGAAATTCTTCACAAGACTTGTTTTTCTCTTTTCTTTGTTAGGGAGGTTTAAATTTGAACATTGTACAAATTGTATATTGCAATAAAGTTCCCTGACCCAAATTTCTAGTCTAACCTAGATAGTTAGTTTATGTGGGTTCCCGATGTCAACTTCAAAAGTTATGTTATTCAGATGAACAACATAAATTAATAATCAGTGCATATCTGAAAATGTTTGAAGATATTTTTGTCTTCAGTTGCAGCTCCATGTGCCACTGGTGCTGACAGCTTTAGGACATGTGTGATTAGTTCTCTGTGCGGACAGAAACCTATTTTTTTGTCCTGTATTTATACTTTCAGTCTTACCAGCACTTCACCAAAAAATCCTCATTTACAGAGTTGTTATGGATCTTGCTTCTCTAGTTCTCTCTACCTGACCCATTCAATCCCATCTGGAAACCAGTGGTTGCCTTAAGCTCTTGCAGTTTCTGTGCACCTCACCTTCTCTTTATGTAATTTGATTTGCTTTATGAGGTAGGATAGCAAAGGCTTTTAATTTTAATTCAACAGCTCAGTTTGTTGAAATAGGACTGTTAAAATAGTTATCCCTAAAAATGTGTGGGTTTTTTGGTCCATATAGTTAAATTGCATATGTAAAAGGGTTCCAACGCATATGTGCAGTAACTATAGACTTCAGGATACTCAGATCAATGGTGAATGTAACATGGCATAAAGAGTTGCAAAACTGAGATCCTTATTTGCCAAAAAAGAGATGGAGGTGTATATTCCTTTCTCAGAAAATCTCACAGATACTGAGTTAGTCTCTTCTGGCAACCCATCAGGACCTCAATACTTTCTTTAGCAGTGTTTTTCCCTTTATTATATAAAGGAAATTGATTAGTGATGAAGGCACTTGCCTCCTGCTATGGCTGGCTAAAAAGACTTGGTTTGCACTGGAGTAATGTTTCATATCTTTTCTCATAGTAAAAAAAACCAAAACAACCCTAAACTCAAATCAAACATAAAAGGTCAGTGAGGGCTTCTTTCTTCACAGCCCAGGAGTGTGAAACCCCAGAAGGAGAGAAAAACATTGAAGTTCCCTGTGATATGTTCCACTGGTCTCTTCTGATCTGAACAGACCATTGGGTGTGATGAAAATGCCATCTGTTTATGGCTTTTCATAAAATGAGCTCTGGAAAGTATGAAATGAGGTGAGCATGATACCCTTTTGTTGGAACCTGTTCTGATACCACAAATGTCATTTAACTTATATCCATGATGCCCATAATGCAAGAGAAGGTGCTCCTGTGTGGTAATTCCTATACTCCCCATGGATATGTGATGAAGGAACAGGACTTAGCAATTAAAATGGATTTCAAAATAAGAGAATGAGCAGAACAGAATATCTCATGTGCACTTCTCTGTGCAACATACATTAAATGCTTGGAGCTTAGAGTAAATGTGTATTTTGTAATGCTTAGTTAATGGCATAATGCATCTCTCATTGTGATGTTTACTTCTGTGACTTCAGAATCTCAAATCTTTGAACCTGTGACCTAATTCCTATTTCTACTATAGCCAACAAGGAATAAGGATAAGGAAGAAGGTCTAACTACTACACCAGTAATAAAATCCTGATACTTCAGTCTGTTGCCTAAGCTTCCTGTCCAGTGCTTGGGGATGATAGTCTTGCAAAGGAAACTCTGTAAATCACATTGGAGTTCTGCTGCGTTGGGTGGTTATTGAAGATAGCACAGCTTTATTGTGCAGATGTTTGAGCTGAAAACAGCATTAGTTCCAGATCTTGTAGCGATACAATCTGAAAAAATGGAATTCCAGTTGCGCAACATTTCTGTTTCAAGCCTCATTGGAGAACTGGGTTTTGTGTTTATTCAGGCTTAGTGTTTTAATCCACTTGTTCTACAGTCAGATAAGGTCTTGTACCACTGGGGCCTGAAGGTTTGCATTCTATTTGTTATTTGTAAAAAATGCATTTTTACTTTGTAGGAGTGACTTACTTTCTTTGACTTTGTGCTGGTTTTGGCTGGGGTAGAGTTAATTTTCTTCACAGTAACTGGTATGTGGCTGTGCCTCAGGCTTGTGCTGGGAGCAGTGCTGATAACACAGAGATGTTTCAGCTATTGCTGAGCAGTGCTGATACAGCACTGAGGCCTTTTCTGCTTCTTGTGAGGAGGCTGGGGTGGCACAAGAAGCTGACCCCAGCTGACTGAAGGCATTTCCATGTGCTGATACCATGACTCCACAGGGTGCCATTCTCTGCATATAAAGCTGGGGGAAGAAGGAAGGGGTTCAGAGCAATGGTGTTTGTCTTTCCAAGTCACCATCACGTGTGATGGAGCCCTGCTGTCCTGGGGATGGCTGAAAAGCTGCCTTCCCATGGGAAGTGATGAATGAATTCCTTGGCTGCTTTGCTTGCATGCACAGCTTTGGCTTTACCTGTTAAACTGTATTTATCTTAACCCATGAGGTTTTTTCACTTTTACTCTTCCAATTTGTCCTGTATCCCAACATGAGGAGAGTGAGGCTGCATGGAGCTGAGCTGCTGGTTGGGCTGAAACCATGACAGGCTTGTTAGCTAAGTACAGAAATGAGGCAAAGTTCACTTTAAGTGTGTATTCCCCAGAGAACTGCCCTAAAAACAGGATGAAGACTGGAGATACTGGACTCCCATGCATACAGGAAAGGATTGGGATATGCCTGAGTTGGGATTTATGCCCCAGGATTTATGCCAAACCTTTGCCTTATGCAGATTCCAAGTTCTGCAACAGAAACTTGACAGTGGAGGTAGGAATTGTTTCTCTATTAAGTTACATTTATAGACATTCCAAAATTACACTTGCAAATGGACAATTTTTTTTCTTGAGTATACAGGGTACAATAACCAAGACAGCCACTACTCATCACCGTATGTATTGCTTCAAAGATGTAAATGATGCTCAAATGCATAAAATAGAGGTACTAAAAAGGGCCTGTGATCCTCCTTTGAATGAAAAGAGTCCCTGAAATGCCTTGACAGAGAAAAGAAAGTAGGATTTCCCAGATTTCAGGGGCAAGAAAAAGCAAGAATACTTGGTATACACAGCTGTGAATATACAATGCTGTAAACTTTTCAGGAAATGTGAAAAATCCATGTACATAGGTGACAGCCAGATGACATGGCCAATGCATTAGTCCAATAAGAACATATCTGGGTCTAGAAATCGCGGACACAATCTGAAAAACTTTGGCCTCTGCCTATAAAAATATTTCTAGCTGAAGTCCCAGATGTGTACAGTAAAAGGTAAAAGAAATATTTTTGTAAATAAAAGTATTAATGAGATATGTGGAACAATACACAAGTACCTTTGTCTCAAGAATGCTCAGAACTAAAGCTGCCCATTCTTAACCTAGACTTCAAGAATGAAGGAATTTTCTCTTATTTCAGGTAGAATTCAGTAAACTTTGAGAGAGTTGCAGGGAAGCTAAGATTTAATTCTTCCAGGCTATGCTTGTTCAAAAAAAGTGTGAAAATAAGTTTTCTAGGAGTCTCATGCCAGTGCTTCACATACAAATAATACTCTATAATCACAAAGGAAGTTAGGAACAACTGAGAGAGCCTTGCATTTGTAGGTCCCTCCTCAAAGGGTAAACCACTCAAATTTATTATAATTTGCTAGATCCTGATGTAACATACTTTTGTTGGTTTTGTGAAGGTAACAGCCAGATAAAATCCTTCTCAATCTTCTCTATTAGCTCCTCTTATGTTGAAGTAAATTGCTAGAAGTTAAGATTAGCATGACATTGCAACTTTGGAAGTAGAATCAGGTAGCTTGCAATTTTCACATGTCTAACTAATAGTAAGTTGGAATGGGTGAGTGTTTGTGCAATAGCTGTTAATATTTTTTTTTGAGAAGTGGCATGAAGAGAGATTAAATTTCACTTGGCTATATAGCATCTTATTTCCATGAACATTGCAATTCTAATTTTCCTTTGGTATAGCAGAAAACTTTGCATCAAGTTCAAGTATTGCACCAGCAGAGACCCAGCAACTTGTGCTTGTGAAACGAGGTAATTCAAAATTATTATTTCCAGCAAGATAGATAAATATGACAGAGTAATAAAAAGCCAGTGCTGGTTTTAGCATCTGTATTACATATTTCTGGTTCTTGGTCTGTGCTCAGCAATGCTGTCTGATGTTCTAGGCTCTTGAAGTGGAAGCAAATGATATAACCAAAACAAAGAGCGCAGCACAGTGGAAGATTTCAGATAAATGGCTGAAGCTACAGTTGTCTGGCACTAGTCAAATTCACATGATTAAAAATCCTCTCCTGCTTTTATTTCAGCATCTTAGAAAAAACATTGACATGTCCTGCAAAAGCAACTGGCAATATAGGAGTAGTGATAGGGAGGATTCATGAGAATACATTTGCTCTTGGAGCTGATTCCCAAATTTAGGCTGCTGTCTCAGTCACTTAAGCCCCTTGAGTGAGACTGTGACCCAGAAAAACAGCCCTATCTTTCCCCAGTCACGTATTTCCACTGCTTCTCCTGAGCCAGTAATAATGTTAGCACAATTCCATGGTAAGCTGGGTTAGAGACTAGCTGAAAACTTTGCCTAATTTACCTTCAAGCAGAACAGGCTGATTGAGCTTCCTGTATGGCCATACAAATAATAATGTGGGCAAGGGAGAACAGACATGATCCTGCATGTGGGAGATCAGGACAGCTGGTTTTATAAGAGTGAACACATGATTTAGAGTGAGTGTCAGTATATCTTGTGTTTTTGAGGAGATGAATATAAAAATTGGGAAACTATCCTCAGGGGCAGCAAAAGTTCCCAACTCATGTGCATAGAGAAGGAATTGCAGACAAGGATTTTCCTTTCTCTGGTTATGTCCTGGTCCCATGGAAAGGAAAGGGGGACAGTTTTGAGTCTTTCAGTGTTGGCCATTTTGAAATACTTTGTGTACCATTAGTAGGATCTGGAAGACATTCTGCATATTGGATGCATCTGTAGTAAACTGAGATTTTCAGTGGTGTAAGTGAAAATTAGGCTGCTGGATCTTGTTTACTTTCACTGGAAAGGAGACCTTTACCTCCAAAGCTCAGAGTTGCAAGAATCCCTTCTGAAATGATCCTCATACATTTGTTCAAGTGTTGCAGCCATTGGGCCAGGGTGATTTGACTCTTCTAGGGACAGACTCTACTATGCAGTTTTTAGTGATGCACTATCTACAGGGGCCCCTGACACATTTACTTCTCTGATGGCACCTGTAAAATTGTACATTAAGTTTAAGCACATCTAAAAGCAGGATGGATATCTTGGAGAGTGAACACTTGCAGTGAGACAGTTAACTCAGTGGTTGTATTTCTGCTTCTCCCAGTCAATGTTCTGGGAAGTTTTGCTCTGCAAAGCTGGTTTAGGTTTTTTGGTTTGTTTTTGGAACTTTCAAAAATTCTTATCAATGGGATTATGCATGATTAAGGGTATAGATCTAACTCAAAGAGTCTGTCAGCCCTAATGCTCTAGATGAATGATAGAAAAATTATTTTGCATGACATAATGTATAATTTTTTCTCCTTTTGTTTGCTGCACTGTGGCCAGCAGCATGATTTATCCTGAACCTAAACGCTTTGCCAACACATATTTGATTAGAAATATTAGCCATTACCAAGACACATATTTTAGCTATGTGGGCAATCCCATACCAGCTGTGAATTCTTAAAATAACTCAGTCTGAACAACTGGGAAAATCATGAAACCAATTAACAAACTCAGACAAAATACTGTTTTATGCTTATGGATAATCCACCATATTAAACAGTGAAATGTATCTTTGGCAACTTTATTTTAGACAAAGACAATTAAGGTTGAGGTTAGAGACTTTGTAAGCTTGAATATATAATTTAGAGTCCAAAGATTGCATTTCACTGGTCTCCAGACTTTAAGGGACAGCTGCAAATATCTGACCTGAATTGCCTAAGCACTCCAAAGAAGGGAGTTTGCTTTGCAATCTTGTACCAAATTTTATAGTTCATGTAACTCACCCAGTATTTGAAATTATTTTAACTGAGAGATTACAGAAACAAACAAGTATTTTTTGATGTGTTTTTGCTATTTATTGGAAAGGTCATTCTGCAATTTTAGGAGTTTTACTACAAAATTTGAAGAAAATGGGCATATGCTTATAGACAGATATTCTGTCCTGTGTTACACAAGATATTTTTCTGGTTTTCAAAATGAATTTGAGGAGGCCTTTCTTTTCTGTTTGGAGCTAAGCTTATCTAGAGGGCTACAACTTATAGTCATAACTTGTTATATGCTTTTATGTATTCTTTAGATCTTAATTGTCAAATTATGTGACAGTTCAAAGTTCCTGGAATGTAAAAATGTGGTGTCTCTAAATCATTTCTAGTTAAGTAGCTTTAAAGTAAAGAGACACTCATCACTGAATTAATTGGTGTTACAGAAGTGTCACATGCATGAGCACAACAGAAGTATGCTGCAATAAACCTGGGGATGCACTGAGCTGGACCTAAGGAAATCCCTGTTTCAATGCACTCATTTTATTTCCTGAATAAATTTCCTTAGCACTCCCTAAGGGGCATTTTTTGAGTGACAGCAGAGGACACTTGGGTGAAGTGTTAGCTGAAGAGTTCCAGCAGTGAAGGGTAGCATTAACTTTGAATGAAAAACAGCAAGCTAGTTCCTCACTTGAGATAAAAATGTCTTCATTAATTATGTTCTCTTTAATTTGAAGTATAATTCAAATTGACCAGATTCTTCCCAATGTTAGTCAGCAGTTTCCTACAGAAATGGCTGTGCTGAGTTCCCTGTTTAACCACACATTGCCAGATGCAACTGCAGGTCATGGGGCCTGCTGGCTGGTCAGCTGCTGAAATTCCAGAGCTGCCACAAGGACTGCAGGACACTGAAACATATTATAATTATTTCCTCATTAAGAGTTTAAACAGTATGGCTCATTTTGCCTTTTGATTATTTACAATACTTGCACAATAGTATAATTGTATTTTTATTAGTTGCACTTGGTTTTATTTTCATGTTTGTTAGGACACTTTATTTCACCATAAAGTCCTGCTTCTTAGCTACTTTAATTCTTGTCACTTTTAACTGTGTGAAATGGATTCCCAGACAGCCAACAGGAAGTGTTTTTGGGTCAGCAGCTAATTTTCCCAGGCCCATTTTGCAGACTCTTGTGATTTATACCAACTCTATTTATAGAGGAAAGACTTTTTTTAACCTATGAACTTGTTATCCTCATGTTGGCATTTTTTCTATCAGCTGATGTATCTGCTTGTTGAGTGATGGTGACAGCAAAGTTAATAAGCTACACAAGTGGCAAAATGTATTGCAACAGACAAGCATTTAATAATTTAATGATGGTCTAGGCACTGCCTGCATCCTGCAGTGTTGGTGTGCATGTCAGAAGCACCATGGGAGGACAGCACATCTGTGATTACAGAGTATTCTCTCCATTTTATTTACTTGGTCCCCTTTCCTGTAACACATGAACAACTTCCTGTTTTAAAGATTTTAGTCTTAAAAAAACCCTTTCGTATAGTGAGGTTCTATGATTCCCATTCACTGAAAGGGATATGAGATATGGGGGTTAAGTGGTTTTCAAAATTCTTGCAGAGTCTGCAATAGAGCAGAAAAATGAATTTGGGTTCCTTGACTGTGGGCAAATCTCTGGGTGGTTATTCTCAAAAATAAAACAATCATTAGTCCTGTCTCTGTGGGTTTGTAGTTTAAAATGTGATAACAAAAACCCATGAGTTTCACCTGACTAAAGGAGAAAAATTTCTTCTTGCCCCCCTTTCCCCAACAGAAACTTAATCTAAGGATCATGCCAGGTTTTGCTGTATTTTTAAATGTTGACATGGAAGCCTCAATTTCATTTCTGTAGGCTTGCTTATGTCCTGGACACTTTTTCATTGAGAGGGAAAGAACTCTGGAATACAAAGAAATAATGTTTTTATTACTTTTATTGATTTTGTAGCCTTTCTACTCAAAGAACATTGATATCAATGACCACTGATGGTGGACAGAATTCACAAGAAAAGCTTTTGGCCTTTTTTCATGTATCATTTTCAGTCTTATATTGTTTTTCAAAGGAAAATGTCCTGCCTAATCCCACATAGGACCTGAGGAAGTGGAACAAAATCTGTAAGAAGTACACACTCAAAATTACATATCTGTTGATCATTCATTAAGTACATGAATTAATTTTTGGTTCTTTAAGATACATATTTCCATTTTCTGTATTTTCTAGACGTATACATGGAGGTTTTTGGCCTCTCTACAGTTCCAATTGAGTTCCTAGAGATATTCACTCACAATTGTAGTACCCTGCTAAAAATCAAAAAGGCTCATGCCTGGACACTTTTCTGTTGAAAACTTGGATGCTTCAATTTAATTTTCATACTGAGAATTTTCTCACTTTTTAATTTCACCTCTTGATTTGAAAATTAACTGATGAAAGTCTCTTTTCACTCAAGACAGATGTTAATACTTAGGGGAACTTAGCTTGAGAATGTGTTTCACAGGAATAATTCTTGAGATTCATCTGTACAGCTCACCATATTTAGCTTGATTCCCTGTCTTTGAAACCTATAACTTTTCTTCAGATCTATCCTTCAAACAAAACACTTTTTTTATTCTACTTTAAAAGGATGGTCTTCTGGGGAGCTGTAAGATAAAGCAATAAATTTCCCTCATATTCTTCATACAGAGAGTTCAGCCTGACACATGATAGACACATGATCTTCTGGTGAGCCATGTTTCAAAAGACTTCAATCATTTGCATATTACCCTTTATTAGCTCATATTACAGGACTTTTAAGCTCATACTACACAAAAATGTTTTTAACTGTGAGCTACCATAACTGATACTCAAAATTACGAGGTATTGACAGTTGGTAAAAGTAGGGGATGTTATTTTCTCAAGATGAATCTGACAGAAGATGGCTTTGTATGAACATGCTGTCCCAAATTGCTGGGCCTGGTTCAGTTCTCAATCTTGGTGGAGATTAGGCACAGCTTCATTGAAACGAAAGAAGATGTATTTGCCTAGACTTGTATGTAATAAGAGACTAACACATACCCCTTTATAGAATGGGATCATTCACAGGCAGGACAGACTAAAACACAGTAGGCTCTTATTCATACTCCATGTAGACTCTCTAGCTAGCAAAGTGCTTTGTGGCAGCACTGCCTGGTTTTACACATTTTGTTTTGTTTAGTTAGGCTTTTCTCTACAAGGGGTTTTATTGTTCAAGAGGGGGCACTCCCACCCTTGCTCATAGTCAAGTCATGGAGTAATTACTGCTCTTTACATGCCAAGATCTCAGACCAAGAAAAGGCAGCCAATCCTGATAGAGGAAGACACACACTGGCACAAAAAAACTAACTAGGGAGACAATGAAGAGAGGAAAACACAGAGTGAGCCTGTATGGGATTGTGCTCTATCTGCCTGTGACAGTAGCATCAGGGGCAATGTTGTTTTTCCCCAGTAGCTTTCCAATATAGTTACTCCATTCACTGATGAATTGAGAGTATGTGAAACTGTGCCAAAGCTAATCAAATCAAATTCCACCCAGCTGGTTAAATCCAATTGCCTGTGCCTTCCTCCACAATGCAAGGGCATCCATGGTACACTGTGCTGACCTGCCTCCTCCCTCCCAAAGCTCACTGCACGTCTGTGCACTGTGGGTGATCTTCCCCCATAAGCGTAATGCATGGGTTTCTGGCTTCTTCTGAGTGCAGATCTTATCTTGTTCAATCCCTGGAGAAACAATAAAATATAAAAGAACAGTTACATATATATATGTGTGTGTGTGTGTACATATATATATATATATATATAAAAAAAAATTTAGCACAGTTGCTCTTCAGGTGTTTCCCCTAAAACAATGAACAGTCATCCCCAGCTTGTGGGGAAACTGCCTCATTCTGCATTGATTTCAAGCTGGTGAGAAACATGGCATTAATAAAGAAGATTGTAATATAAGATAATGTGCACTTTCCTGGGCTATGTATGTTTCAGGCAGTACTCCAACACTCACTCTCTGGTGTATCACCTTCCTTCTTGAAGCAATTGTTTCCTCCTGTACAGTAAGTGGCAATAGGCAGAGTCCTCTGGTTGCCACACTTCAGAGTAGGAGTGTGACTTAGGGCTTTGCATTGTTGCCTAGAACAGTATCCCTTCATGGGCTAGCATGAGACTAATATCCCAGTATATGCACTCAAGTTGAATACATTAATCAAATAGCCCCAGTTTCTGCCTTGATCTTCAAAAGAAATCTTTATTTACTCTTTCTCCATTTCTCACTGATTCCAGTAGGGCACTTGATTCCTGAGAAACAAATGTGCCATTGACCAGAGGAATAACTCCACTGATAACATTTGTGTATTTTTAAACCAGGTCCCATCTCTTACATACTCCTTGTTAGGTCTGGGTGTCTTTCCTGTGGACAGTAGCTGCAGCTATCTGCCATGTATAGAACCCTCCACCTCTCTCTGGTGATGGCTCAGGGGTTGGGGCTGGCAGATAACTTGTGTCAGGCTGATAGGATGTCTTCTGGCAGGCACTGGATTTCTACCTCCAAGAAAGAGAATACTGTCTTAGCCCTGGAAGAATCAACACCTTCAGCAAAGGGGAAATCTGCCACAGGAACAGTCTATGCAAATACTTGTGGGAAGGAATCTAAGACATGATCCATGAATGCATTCCCTTGAGGAGCAGCACAGTAAAAGGCTTTGCCAGACAGCCTGGGTCAGAATCAAGAGTCATGCATTCTGAACTTGCCTTCAGGAAGGAAGTCTGCTAATACTACTGAATTCAGACTTGTAACAATAAATGCAAATATTAACAATAAGACAAAAACTAACAATTGTCAGAGGGATAATAACATTCCTCAGGTGTGTTCATGACTGGCTTTAACTGATTTGGAATTTATTACTATTGTCAAAAAAATTTAGCTATTATAATCAACAAAGTCTAGGGTATGATTCAGTTGACCAGGCTGAACATTTGGACACGGGAATGTTAATTTTAAGCTTTTGCTTAAACTCCAGACAATGATTAGCTCTGTGAGAAAACTGACACAATGGCATTTGAGAGTGGTTGTACACCCAACCTGTGAGTACAACTCCAACTAAACATCAGATGGCAGTGTGGGGAAGGCATTGTGTGACGTGAATTTCTCAGGCTCTAGTTGAAAGATGAGCAGAACCAAAAGATCTGGTTATCACCACTCATCTATCTTAAGGTTTTGAGTTTGTTTGTTGTTTTGTTTTTTTTTTAATTGTGCTTCACAAGTCATTTGGTTTGTGAGCAGGAAATACTTTTGGATTAAATAATACTTGTAATTTTAATCTGCTCAAAATAGATAAAAAGCTTATATAAGCAAAACACTGACCTATATCTGCTGGTTTGAAACACATTTTTGGGCAACATTCCAGGAAGATTTCAAGCACAAAATTTAATGGGTCACGTAATTAATTTTAGCCTATTAAAATCCATTGTCTTTTCTACAGTGGAGTGTCTTCTGTGCAGTGGAGATGCTACAGATTTAAAATATTTTTTGTGCAGGAATAGGCACTTTTTAAACAAAGGTATGTCAGCACTGACCAATCGTGAGAGCCTTGGCCTTAGTTTAGGGAGCTTTATGGTGTTCCTCAGCTGATGCAGTTGCTCCAGAGGGCAAACTCATTAAAATACTTAAATCATAAATCTCAAGAACAGAATAATCTCTAATCAAAGAAGGACAAACATTGATTTCTAAGCATGTCAGTAAGGTACAGTGAGCTGTTCCTGCTTTACTGTATGAATATTTATCAAATAATGCAGTTACATTTGCATCATGCACTTCAGATAGCTGAAATAAATAATCATAATCAAACCCCAAATATGTTTTCATGGTATATATTTCACCTTTTCTCAGCTCTTACATACCAGCAGGAGACCATTACCCTAGAGCAGCATCCCTTTTCTTTGATTTGAAATATGTATTGTAGCACCTTTGTCATTATAATGTATTTCAGCAAGCTCCTAGAGTGAAAAGAGGAGGAATAAAGGTAAAAATTTAGAATGAAAGACTGTGAGTAAGAAAATAGGTAGCTATACAGAATAATAGAACTATGGATAGAATATAGAATGGTTTGGGTTGGAAGGGACCTTAAAGGGCATCCACCTAGTGACCACATAGTCACATCTAGTGATTCCATCTAGTGACTACATGGTCACAGCCAGTGATCACAAATTTTAAATACATTAAATTACAATGTTGAGTTTTATAATATTAGTTTTAAATAAAACACAAAGTTTAAATCAATCCTTTCTAATAAAGAAAACATGTCTTTTTAAGCTCTACTTAAACATTTAGAGAAACAAGCTTCATAACCCATCTCCATCATTATGTGGCCTGTTTTGTTTCAAAGCTTGTGAAAATTGCAGAATAAGTATAAACTGCAAGTTTTGTCTAAGATTTTACTACAATAGATTTACAATTGTTACAAGTTTCTAAATAATCAGGGGTTATGAAATGTTTATGAAAAAATGTGGTGGGATTGATAGTGCAAGGCAACAGTTGCCCAGTTAGCATTACCAAAAAGTACTTCAAAGACAATGGCACTGGTGGCCTAGGAGCAGTCACACAGGTTGAAAAGGCCACAAATGAGCACATGTCCCTGATTGCTACAGGAAGGTGGAATTTAACAGGGCAGCTCAGGCAAGTCTTCTGCAGAGATCTCACTAGCTTGAGGTCCTTTTGTAAGATGTGGTAAGCCAAGTGCTTCAGTAACATCTGACTGTTCTCTTGTGTATATACTGAGATGATTGGATTCTTTAAAAATTGTGTCGAGATTTTCTGATTGTTGCTTATGCCCGTTTCACATTTAACCTCCCCTGCTGCCAGGTTAAGGTCAGGCCTGGTCTGAGCAGGCTCAGGCTCAGCTGGAGAGCAGGTGAGCTCCAGTGGAGGGGCTGAGGTGCCCTCAGCAAGTGATGACACAGTGCTGGAAGGCACTAGTTAGCATGACATCCTCCTAGACAGCATTTCTAAACCAGAGCTCAGCTAAGCCTTTCCTTTTGTCTGGATGCAAACTACTGAATACACTAATACAAAAAAGATGCTAAACCTATCCTTAATTTATCTTGACTTACTCAGACACATAGGGACGATGCAACTCCAAATCTACTGATGTAACTCCAAATCTACTGCCCATCCATGTTTGGGGAGGGTGGGAGTGTCCCAAAACTAGTTACAGAAGACATCCCCAAAACAGTTTGATTTTGAAAAAAACTCACATTATTTTTCATTCTTCTTGATTCTTTATATCCCACTGGAGTACATTTGCATCAATAAACATTCAAAAGGCTGTTGAAAATTAAAAATTTGATTTTCTTTGCAACGTGTGATCTGAAAAAAAAAAAAAGTAGGATAAGAACTTAGAAGTCTTTCATGTAATCATCTGACTTGAGCAGATCTTGTGAAAACATCAGATATCATGAGATGCCTGATAGATTAAGTCATGGCTCCCTGGACACAGGGCTGTAAGTCAAAGCATCTTTTATAAACATAGAAAAGTACTTTTCTCTTGTCAAATTATCAGTGTATCCATTCAACTACCATGACTCAGACCTCCAGCAGTCAAAAGATTTGCTTAGATTACAACGATTTAAAGAAGAAAAAAAAACCACAACAAAAAAGACTAATGAAAGCCATGCACCATCCCCATCTTTTACATTACTTTGAATAGGGCAAAAGTGGATTTTTGACTGGGAAAGCCCTAAACACAGGGAAGGTGGTACAAAGGGGCACTTAACACCCTCTCATTTCTCTGTGGCCTGTTATCTTTGGAACAGTCAGTACACAGGAGAGTTTAACAAGTTCTCAAAGAATTCGTGCAGCCCCTACAAATCTCTGGGACAACCAGTGACTCTCTGTGGTGGGATGCGCGTCCTCACGGCCGGGCAGGCTCGGGGCCAGCCGGGCTCAGGCTCCGGCCTGGATCCGGGCAGCCGCGGGGTCCCCGCTGTGGACAGGAGCTCGGGGGGTTCCCTCGGGCCAGCGGGGCGGCCTCGGCCCGGCCGGGCCCCTGAGGGGCGGGGAGGGGAGCGACGGGCACCGGCGGGCAGCGCCAGCCGTGCCGGCTCCCTCCGGCAGCAGCGCGCGGAGCCCCGGGCTGTGGGAGAGGGTCCGCGCCCGTGTGCGGGACGCTCGAGTGAGGAGGGCCGGGGACGCAAGAGCCAGCGCGCCGGGAGCCCCGCGGCCGCGGCTCGGGGGGGCTCCGTCGGTGGCTGCCGGGGCGGCCCCTCGGCCGAGCCGGGCTCCGCCGCCGCCTCTCCCGCAGCCCGCCCGGCGGGAGGCGTCTCCGCCCGCTTGAACCGGAACCGGTTCGCGGGGGCCGCCCGGGGCGGCTGCTGCTGCCGCCGCCGCTGCTGCTGCGGTGTCGCTGCCGCGGAGGCTGCGACGCTGCCGCGTGGGTGCGTGCGCGGAGCGGGCCCGGCGGCTGCGCGGGGGCGGGGGAGGATGGGGCTGTGCCCCGGCGGGCCCCGCGCTGCCCGCCCGCGGAGGAGGGCGGCTTAGCTGCCGCAGCCCACGCCGGCGGGCCGCGCTGCGGGGCCGCCTCCGCGGATGAGCCGCCGGGGGGAACCGCCGGCGAGTGCAGCCGCAGGGCACCGCAGCCGCCGCCTCCTCCCCCGCCGCCGCTCCCTCTTGTCGCCGCTGCCGCCCATGGCTTCCCGCCACCCCCGCTGACCGGCCGCCCCTCGCCTCCTCCCGAGCCGGGCCGGGCCGGGGCCGGGCAGAGAAGATGGGGAACACCACGTCCTGCTGCGTCTCCTCCAGCCCCAAGCTGCGGCGGAATGCCCACTCTCGGCTGGAGTCCTACCGCCCCGAGGCCGAGCTGAGCCGGGAGGACACGGGCTGCAACCTGCAGCACATCAGCGACCGGGAGAACATCGACGGTGAGCGCGGGCGGGCGCCCGGGGAGCCCCCGCAGCCCTTCCCCTCCCCTCCGCTCCCTGCGGCGGGCTCGGCTCTGCCCCGGCCGCCCCCCCGCGGGTGGGGCCGGGCCGGGCGGTCCCGCTGCCCCGGCACCGTGTCCCTCCGCTGCTGGTCCCCGCGCCCGCGGGGCTCGCGGGGATGCCGCGGTGCATTCCGCCTCCAGAGCTGCTCCTGTCCCCGGGGAGAGCTGTGCGGGACCCTTCCAGCGGGGGCTGGGAGCATCCTCGCACCGCGCCGCATCCTCTGGCAGGGTGCAGTTCTGCAGCCCCGGGTCTGCGCTGCCGAGACCCTTCGCCCTTCAGAGGATCGTGAGGTGACATTACGGGCAATCCCGGCGGGCTCGGGCACCGGGGCTCGCCTGTGGCCCAGGGGAGCGTCCCTCGCCCTTGGCAGGGCTGGCTGTGCCGAGCTCACGTCACCTGCCGGGATGTCACCTGCCAGGCCTCTGCAGGGGTGAGCGTTTAAAGGACAAACCCTGCCAGAGATAAAAGTGGGAGAAATGTTTCCCATGACAACCTTCTCTTCCAGTGACTTTTTCTTCCGTTGCTGTCATGATGAGGCGCAGTGCTCATCATGAATACTGCCTTGCCCTCTCTTTCTCTGCAGAGATATTAAAAAAGCCATGTTCCTGTTGGTTTAGTCGTGACTGAATGTGGTGCCATTCGTGCTGGCCAGAATACAGCTTTATTTTAAAGATGTGGGCTGAGTTAATATATACATGTAATTTAGTTTTTGATTAGCTGAAGTATTTAGTCCTAAAACTTTACTTGCTAAAAGGTCAGCTATCTCATGGGTTTGTTCACTGACCAAACCCATGAGGCTTTTGGTAGAAAGCCAGAAAGAAGGACTTTGGTGCCCTTCAGTTTGCCGTCCACATTTTTTTCACAGCTTATTACATTGTGATTTTAGTGTAGAATTCAATGTTCTGTCACTTCTTGGTCCTGGTAAAGTTGTGAATCCCGTGGAATCATATAGGTACCCTCACTGGTTTCCTTCAGTGAGGTACATTCTAGAAATAGGAATGAGGAATGTTTTTCAGATGTCTTTGCTACATGCAGCTGAAAATGGAGTGTAACAGGATCAGTAGGTGGAAAAAAATACATAATGGTCTGATCTGAGAAAGCCAGGGAGATGAAAGAACCAATTGTTGATCTGTGAATGATTAATTCTTCCAGCATCAGTGGTGTGCAGTGTAGCAGGATGCAGCTCTCTCTGATGGTACGGATTTCTCCATCTATAACAACACAGGCTGCAGTAAACTTTTTGGTCAGAGATGTGTGGGTTTTATGCCTTGTTCTCAGTGTGCTTTTTTTTTTTTTAATGGATGGGAAGAAAGACTTTGATGGAAATAGTAAGTGCATGTGTACTTGTTAAAATGTGCATACAATGCAGATAAGTTCCTGCATCTGAGCAGATATTTGCAAAAAACCCCAGGAGATCTTTATTGGTTGGTGGTTTCATTTGTTGCGTCAAGGTGCATATGTGTTCTCTTTCTCTTCTCCTTTAAAGTGTGGCATGTGTCAAGTGTAGAGTTGTAACCTGTTGTTAGAACACAGAAAACACCTCATGCATTATTTATATTTACATTTTGTTGGTTTTCATCTGGGGCCATTGTCAGTGCAATGTGACAGTTTCAAATGGGCACGCTGTCTTCAAATTTGTGAACAGTTATGGGTTTTCTTTTTATGCTTTACTCTGCTCTTGGCCCTTTTTATGGATAGAGCCTGAGAAGTAAGTTTTCACTGGGGAGGCTGATGGGTAATAGATGTCTATGCATTCAAAACAACTGGACAGACTGGGATAAAACAACTTTCTGAAGTGTGCTTTGTTGCAGATCTGTTACACTGGAGTCATACTCATTGACGGTCTCTTGGTTAAAGATGATGACTGAGTATTAAATGTAATAGGGTGATTCTTTGTTTCTGAAATTTTATTTTGTGTTAGACTAGCTATTATGTTTTTGTTGTTAGATTGTTTGAAGTTGTATGGCATAGAGACATTTATGGACGTGACATTGGGGTGAGAAAAACCCTTCACAACAGAGACCTCTGATGATATTTTTGCAATTTTAGAATGAAAGAACAATAGTCTGGTTATCTGTGTTGTGAAGAGAGAATGCTGGATGTTTATTCCTTAGTGTTCCTGCAAGTCATAAGGGTTCTCAAATTACTAGTGTTGCCAAATGTGCCTTTTTTTAATTAAATGAATGATGACAAAGACTAATGCACTGAAAGGAAACTTTTTTGACACTTTCCAGTAGGAATTAGTTTTATAACAAAATACTTCTACATCACTGGTACTTGGCCAGAAAAATCTCAATTTCTGTAATATTTTACAACTGTTTGTAAATTGGTTTCTGAAGGAGAAGGGGAATTTGGAAAGAGTTTTGATGAGGAATTTATCAAGAGACTTATTCTGGAGAATAGCAAAGTTGAATTTACCTCTCTTCCTCTTTTTTCTTCCCCTCAAATTTCTAAGAAGGTAGTGGACTTCTACAAAAATCCACACATGCAAAATTGCCTCTCTGAATATTGTAGAGTACCCAGAATGCTTTGGTTTTGTTTGTTTCTCAATGCTTTTTTGTTTATTTTATTGCTAGTTTCTACAGGCCCATGATCATGAAGGACACTTAACAGAATTTTAATGTTTTTCTCTTTTGAGGAAGGGCAAGAAGGTAACTGTAACATACAGAGATTACCTTCTGTTTTTGATGATTTATTGCTTAGGGTGAGCTTCCACATTTTTCAGCGCTTCACTTTTAGAAGTTTACTTTAAAAAAAATTGTGGCAGTGGATTCAAACTCGTAGATTCCTACATCTGTTTGCCATCAAGACCTTTTTTTACAGCAGTTAATGGCAGCCATAAGTAAAAATGGTTGAGACCTTTGTGTGCCAGATTCTGTATCTCTGAGGATGCAAACTCTGGCCTGTGCAGGCAGCTTGGTGTGTGCACGGGGTCAGTCCTCGCTGCCTGGGCTGGCCAGAGCCCTGACTCCACCTGCTCTGTGCATCATCAAGGCACAGTGGGAGCCAGTGGTGCTTTAACTTGGGAAAAGGCAGCATGTGCTCAGGTGTGATTGCTCTGTTTGGAGCATGATTTCTACAGTCAGCTGTTCAAGTATGGAGCTGTAGTGAGGGAGTGAAAGGAAATGTCTTACTACAAATACAATGGTGTGAAGCAAAGCTGATGCCGTACAATGAAACTGGCCAAAAGGCTGTTCTTGAAACAGAGACTAGATGGAGAATTCATAGGCTATTTCAGGAGAAGATGGTTCTTAATGTTCAGCTTCTCCCCTTTTTCCCCCTTCACCCCACAAAATCAGATTTATTTTTTTCCCTTCTTGGTAAACTTCTGCTAATGTCAGTGGGTCATGCATTGCTAGTTCACATAATGGCTTGTGCAACTGTGCATCACTGATAAACCTTTGCAGACCTTTTCATGATGGGTCAATCATGTTAATTTTTTTGCTGCATAATGTACAGGCTCCTAAGAATGGACTGCTTTTTAGAAAGCTATTTATTTGTTCATTTATGTTTTTTTTTTTTTTTCCTCCAGCTTCTTGGAACTGGCATAAGAGGGTCTCTGACATGGGATTAGTTACTATTTGTGTATTTCTTATCTACTGGGTTTTATAAGAGTTACAAGATTTTAGCAAAATAGAAGGAAGTTTTAAAATGCCTGTCCCATATACCTAATGGAATTTTGCTGAAAGGAATACTGGTGTTTTCAAGAGCTAGGGCATGATGGGTTGCACATTGTGAAGGAGCTGACCTACTTCACAAAAGTCAAGACATAAGCATTTCAGAAGCAAATTAAACATCCGTGTGCTGCACACAGACATTCCTGCTAAAACATGGATTGTAAAAGGATAGCTCTTCTTTAAAAACAAAATCTATTTGGTTTACAGAAAATTCTCTTTCAAAAAATGTTCTTGTTTAGCCAGAACTCCAGCACAGAGGTGATCTGTGTGTTTTTCAGTACTACTGTTTAGGTATTTGGTGTTATCTACCTAAGCATTTGTCAGAAGTCATGTATCAAGGTACCCCTGTATTCTGATGCATGAAAAAACTGAAAATGCAGCCTGCTGTGGCCTACATTGGTGAACCTAGGCCTAAACTGCATCTTGCTAATGATGCCTCCTGCACAGCTTTCTTTTTTCTTCTGTTACCAGTCTCATCTGGTTGTTCTGTCTGTGCCCTGCTTCTCCTCAGAGACACCATCGTGTCGTACAGGGCCTTCCTAAAACCTCATTTTTGCACTGTTCACATCAAAACAATAAATTTACACCCTGCTAAAATTTCATATTTAGCTGCAGAAGCTTTCAGAGGTACACATACTAAGGCTAGTCATATCTGAACTTCTAAGAAATTTTATTAGTGCACTGCCATCTGATTAGTATTTTCTTGGAAAGTGAGTTATACAGTCTTGGCTGGGTAAATTGGTACTTGAAACAGAAGGAAAAAACTTCAAATTATAGGTGTCAGAAAATGGAAGGACTACTGTATTTTGAGATGTTTTGGACAAAAACCATTCCTGGTGGGACACCATACTTAAAGGCAGCTTACTGATATTGTGAGTGCCTTTTTCTAGCTGCTCTTGTATCCTGGGGCTGGAAGGGGAATCAGGGAGCAGTGTCAGGCACTACCTGATGGCTGTCCTTGGCCTTGTCCTGC
The DNA here is from genome assembly GCF_051311805.1 of Agelaius phoeniceus. Taxonomy (NCBI): domain Eukaryota; kingdom Metazoa; phylum Chordata; class Aves; order Passeriformes; family Icteridae; genus Agelaius; species Agelaius phoeniceus. The sequence continues at coordinate 13,700,717 of NC_135265.1, read as the reverse complement.
CAGACAGCTGCACATCAGACACAGTCTAAGTATCTTCCTTGCTTAACATCTTTGCAAGAATATGAAATACACTTTGCAAACTGAAAGCATATATACAGCCTATCTCTGAGCTTTCCATGTAGAAATGAATCAACATTACTTTTGCTTCTTTTCCATTCCTTTGGACTTGGATAAATAGAACTTCTAGAATATATTAATTTTCTATGTGCATTCTGACATATGGAGCGATCTTTTTCACTTCATCCTGCAGAATATTTAATATATGTGCCATATCTCTCTGAAATGTATGTAAAGAGCTGGTAAGCATTAATAAATATTTTAAATCTAGAACTATGGGTGGACTAGATGGACTGTTCCAAGCAGTGTGCCTAGGTGGTGCCTTCACTGAAGTAGTTACTACTTCCAGTATCTTCTGTAAGGAGAACCAGCAGTTTGTAAGGAGTTTTATTCCTTACAAATCAGCTTTAAAAGCAAACATTCCAGAATTGCTGAAATGGACTGTTGGGATGTTAATTTCCTTAGCTGAAACTTTTTGCAAAATTGACCAAAGTTCTGAGATGGTTTTACTGAGCTCAACTTAAGCTAGCTTTTGATGCTGATTTTGTAGGCCCCTGTAAGAGCATCACCAACTCTTGTGCTGCTTCTGGGAAGACTGGTTTTAAATTTGGAGGGCTCAGTAGCCTGAACTGGGTTGAGAAAGAACTTAGTCTTCAGGCCAAAGCTCCTGCTTCTAATCCTTAACTAGTATAGAAGCTGGCTAAAGAGCCATGGTTGGAATTAATGGAGAATTACTAATGAAAACTGGTTGGAGAATTTGCACAGAATTCTGGTTTCCCCCCCTTTTGTTTTAATTTGTTTGTTTCCTTTCTCTTCATGTTTATAACATTTTGGGCCTGCAAATTGGAAAGGATTTTTTAGATCATTCAGCTAAGACTAGATTCTCAGATAATCAAGATTCACATTTTCCATGAACTGGTGTTAGAATCGTAGAACATTCTGAGTTGGAAGGGACCCACAAGGATCATTCAAGTCCAGCTCCTATTTATTTACTTCTCTCTCTTTATTTCTATGGAAATGAATGCTGTTTCTTTTAAGTCAGGGTAATGCTGTGACCATGTTGCTGAAATACCTTTGGTATGCCATCAATAGGTGCAGTTTGCACTGCAAAACTGTGTCCTCCTCCTGTAGCTTATGGTGGTTTGAACAAAATGTATCAATAAAGTCAACGTTTTTGGTGCTGTGAGTGGCACTTTATTACTGTCTTTGTTTGCATGAAAATGTTGCAGAAGACTGAAAATGTTGAGTGCTCAGACAAGGTTATGGAATAGAGCTAATCCCAAGATTAAAAGCGAATTTTCATCCACCTTGTGTAATATTTCCCATGCTCTTTTCTACTGTGATTCTTAGAGGGAGAATCTGCACTGTAATATCCTTCTCTCTGCAATCAGAAGAGTCAGCCTTCAACTACTGACTCCTAATTTTCTTTTCAATAAAAATCCACCCAGCCTTAGTTAAAAAAGTTGTATCTCAAACTTTTGCAAAATGATTCTTAGCTGTGGCTGAGATCCAGAAGATGTCAGATGGGAAGTAAAAGTATTTACTTTCAACAGTATTGAAACCAATATGAGAATGTGTTGAAATTTTAAGAGATTGTTTTCTTTGCTGTGTTGGTATTTCATTAAGAGTGGGAATTGATGAATTGTTCCTTCATCTGAACGTTGGATTGTAAGGAGACAAAACTTACAGAAGATACAGAGTACTCCAGGGCTTTGTAAAGTCAGGCTACACAAAGTGGTGTGATAAAGATGCAGTTTTACTAAGTGAAGATGTAAGACTTAATGATATAAGGGTTCTTTTCTAGATTCAGAATTGCATCCAGAATTTAGAATTACTGGCATGCTTAGAATTGTTTCTGTTCTGCATTTTATCCCTGCACATCAGTATTCTGGGAAGTGGTACCTTTTTGTTGCCATGTTGTTATTTGGTTTATGACATCTTAAGGGACACTTCCAACTGAAAAAGATACTTATTACCATCTTTGTTCCTGGAAAAAATACATTCATTTCAGATATTGAAAGTGGTACTGCATGGGAAAGAAGCCGTGCTTGGTCAGCAAAGATATTTCACATTGCTATCCTACACCACTGTGCAAGCTCTCTGTGGAGGGGGTAATTTAGGAATTGTCAGTAGATGAGGCTGTGTATGTGAAATGACTGGCAGCAGTTACACTTTTGTACTATTTATCAATAGTTTCATTTTAAAGCTAAATATATGGTTTCTTTATCCTCCTTCCTGACCTTCCCATGGAAGAACGTTGCATTTAATTAGAAAATCCCAAGTTTGGGGCTTGTAGCTGATCCTGAACACAACAGACCATGCTTCCCTGCTTTGACTAAAAGAAGCTTTCAGGCTGTGGTCAGTGAACTTTACAAGCAGTAATAATATCTGTGAAATACTTGGTGAGCTGTGTTGGGGTGTAAAGTAACGCAATTGATCTAAAGACCTTGAAGAAGGTCTTTCAACATTTGAAATTAATTAGATCTCTTCATTCCTAGGCTCATATTAGGAGTTTTAGATCTCATCTGTTTTTATCTAGCTTGAAAAAAGTTGTCTCTGTGGTATACATGCAGTTTTCATTCAGTAAACTGTAGTCTCTCCTAATTTGGTGTGGGTCACCCCACACTTGCTCCTGTTCAAAGAATGCTGTTAGAATAACCAGTGTGAAATACAGGTTGGAAAAAGAAGAGGTTACAATTAACCCTAAAAGAAATTTTGATTTCCAGACAGTTGGCTTGCTTATTATAGAATGGCAGTTTCCCATGTGTTTGGGAGGTAGAACCACAGCTATTAGGAATTGGGATCTTTAAAATCTTTTTTTGTTCCTGTTTGTTTTGTTTTCTCTTTATTTTGGAGAACTTTGAAAGACTCATTTTGTTTTTATTAATTAAGTTTATGAAGTACAGAACTAAAATCAACAGAGTTAAAATTAATAAGTCCAGTGGCAAAATATTTTGCCTAACAATTCATAGTATCATTCTGCTTTGTTTGTAATTAGGGAAAAAACAGTTTCAGATTTTATTAGAAAGAATTTTATTTCTAGTTGCTGGCAAAGTTTCAACTGCTGCTATAGGGAGAATCTTAAATCCGTTGGATCTCCAAACGCAGTAAAATCTGTTGAGGATGACCTTTAATGTGAAATTCTCTGCCCTATTCACTATTACTTTTAAAATTAGCATTGTAATTAACCACTTGACACAGTTGTTTATACATGTGGTTCAAAATCCTAGTATTTCCATTTTAAAATAGTAATCGGTGATTGATTTATTTGCATCTGGAGTGAACAGTTCCTGAAAAGGGATTCTGAAATTAAGATACATGAGCTTTTTTCTGGTTAGTACCATGATATTTCTCGTTAAAATCATACGCAGAAGATTTCAAAGTTCAGATGGTACAATAAACATCAAGGTAAAATGCAGTTTCACAAGTGAACAGCAAGATCCTTTGCATGTGCCTGTGCTGTGAGCTGTGTGTCAGTCCCACCTGATGCTCCCTGTGAACGCTCAGCTCTCAGTGGCACCTCCTTGGAGCTGCTGTTGTGACTGTTCCTGGCTGGCAGAAATCCGCATGCATTTATTCAGTCAGCCAGTGGAGGCTGAAAGTGTGTGAAGAGTTTGGAAGTGCAATTGTGTTTTAAGCTTTCAAATCACACTTCGGCAGCTAAATGTCCTCCTTTCTTCTAGGATAATTCACTTGGGGTAAGTGTCTAGAATGCTGCATTCATAATATTCAGTTACTGCCTCTGTGTCAGACGTAGAAATTTGAATTGTAATTGTATGGAGGATTTTCTGTACTTTTTCATGGGATTAGGGACAGGAAGGATTCCTGTAACTGAGATGGTTTTAGAGATCAAGCCTGTGATAAAAAGAATAAGAAGTAGGAGAGATTTAACTCTTTGTTTCATGGAGAAAAAGAAAACAATGCCACCTTTGAAAGCTAAAGGAAACAAAGAAATAATTCAAAATTCCACATATAAGCAGTGATGCAAATTCTGAATCTAGAAAGTTGTTTCCCCTGGGCAAAAATGGATACTAAAGTGAAGGGGACAGTGCCAAGTTAAATTAGACTGGAAATTAATGTTTTGTGAAAAGTAAGCTCTCGACATTAAATCACATTTCTTTAAAAAATGTTATGGTAAAGAATTATTTTTGTAACAAGTATTTGAGTCACAGTTCACGCAGTCCAAACGATAAGGTTTTATATTACTACATAAGAACCTCAACTCATATTATACAACTGCTCTCATACTTTCACATATTTGGTTGTATGTGGGGGGATAGACTGTAAGAAAATAAAGATAGTGCAGACAGTAATCTCACCCCTGAGGAGTTGCAGCTGTACTAATTACCAGAGATTAGGAACAGGCCTGCCCTTAACAGGCCACAGCTGTGTCCAATAAGGATGAGTGCTATAAAAGAGGGGGTTAGCTGGCTGGGGAGAGTTGGAGTTTGTTGGCTGTGCTGTGAAGAGAGATGGAGTTTGTTGGCTGCATTGTGAAGAAGAAGGAGTCTGTGCTGTGAGGAGTTGCCCATGACAAATCACCAAGAAGGTATGGGGACGTCGGCAATAAGATGGCAACAGTTGTGGTTTTTTTTGTTTTTGCCTTTATTTTTCCTCCTTACTGCATGTTTTGATTTTGAATATAAATTTGCAGTTCAATTGCAGTGAAGTTAGCTATGATTGTGGGTAGAAAAGGAGAAGAGAACTTAAGGAACCACTTCTGTAGTTCTTTTGTCTCTGATTTTGTGTTGATTATCTCAGAATGGGTTCCCATGGATGTACCAATGTCTTTGTTAATGTAGGGGAGGAACAAGTGTACTCATGCTGACTGTACAGGGTGGTTATTCGAGTGAGGAATGGTGCTGGTGGCTGCTGCCAGGCCTTGGTGCTGCAGAGCAGGAGCTGCCAGTGGGATCCCTGCACCAAGGAAGGGTTTGTGCAGCATGGCCTGGCTGTGGCCCCTGTGTGCTCCTGTCCCTGGTGGCTGGGGTCAGCTCAGGGCCTGCTCTGGTGCTGGGTAACTGATGCAAACCCAGTGTGCTGTTTGTCCTTGGGGTATCTGTGAGCTGCAGGAAGCTCTGGGCTTTGGCAGAAGAGCAGGTCACAGGTAGCAGTTTCTGCCCCCAGTTGTGGGGGCAGAATGGAAATTTGTTCTCAAGGTCTTATGTTTAACAAATGTATTGGAATATAATCTTTTGGAAGTAAGAAGTTAGCTTGTGTCTTTTTGGTGTGTTTCTAGTAAAATGGTAAAAGCAGCTTTGAGCTGAAAGATCAATATATTCCTTTTGGATCATTCTTCCAATGATTTTTGATGATTCTTCCATCCTTATTGCTTTACCAAGACTTTCTGATTTTTATCTCCTTTTCTCTCTTCCCCTTTGTTTTGTGTCACTCTGTCATAGTCTGCCTTACTTGCCTCCTGCCTGTGCTCAGCCCAGCCTTCTTCTACCCACACCACACAGGTGTCCTGTCCCTGGTCTCATCTCCTCCTAGTTGACCCCTTCTGTTTTGCAGTTCTTTTGGAGTGATGAGGAGTGCACAACAATTACAGTTTGTTCTAGAGCAGGGTCAGTGAATATTCCAGGCTGGCAGCATAGCTGTCAACACTGAATTCAGAGCCCTGTTTTATCTTACATCACGATATCATTTCAACATTTGCTGCACATTCCTACTTTCCTCCCTCTCCTACATGTTTTACAGACAAGCAAATAGTCCTTGTTCTCTTGGATCTGTGTGATGGTTATCCACAAATTAGTAAGATTTCTGTGTTTTTGCGTTGTGTCTTTGGACTTCCAAGTGCATTTTAATATCTATAGTTTTCTTAATATCTTTTGGAGATTTGTGGTTTTTTTTATACTGAATGTATGCCCTGAAATACAGGTTGGGATAACAAATAAGCCATGGTGCATGAGCTGCAATTCTTAAACAGGCTGTGAAGCTGTGTAGGTTTTTTTTCTTTTTAAGGAGCATGGAATGCATATACGCTGCTTTCTCTGAATAACAATCTGAAAAGAGAATTAGTCAGTAGGAGTCTTAAGATCTGCATTTCATGGAAGAAATTTCCTGGTAATTACCATCTTGGTAATTGATACTCTGCCCATTATTCAATGTGTCCAGCTGTATGTAAATCTTCTCTAACCATGTGTTTTTGCATTTCTTTCCTCATGCAAATGAAGAACCTTCTTGGTTTCTATCAGGGGACTCAAATCTGACTGATTTGGCGTGCCCTAAGTGAAAGACAGGGTCTCTTGCTGGAAGAGGTTTTCTTCCTATTGAAGGAATGGCAATGTGCTTGAGCTCACCCTTGTCCAGACCAGTGGGATTGGTGGCTCTTGGTGGCCTCTTCTGGCCAGGGATAGCTGGCAGACCAGGTGGCAGGGTAGGAAGGGCAGTTGTGCTGTCCCTGTGCCCTCCTGGAGTCCAGCTGAGTCCTGTCCTGCCACATAGTGGTGGGACCATGACTGGTGCTCCTCCTTCCCTTGGTTTTGTTAGTCTGGGCTCTTGGCCATATGAAGGTTTTTGTTTGTAGGTCAGAAGAGATCTCTATCCCTGCTGTCCACTTCTAGAAAGTGTTTTGCAGAAGGCTGCTGACATGATCATGTGTGCTTGCTGTGCTCCCCTTGCTGGCTGTGCCATCATCTCCACCAGCAGTTCCTTCACTCTGGTGATGCTGTGCTAATCAAAGCTGGGGGGAATGTCACATGCTGAGTCAGCACACTGTCAAATGTGGCTGTAGCTGTATAACTGGTCTTATTTATGCCATAGGAATTATATTTTATTGCAGCTAGATTTCATGAGTGTGCTGACTTACTTGAGCCATTGCCAGTTCTTACACAGAGGTTTTAGTCCTGGTTTTCATTGAGGTAAAATAGCTTTGATGTAGTTATACCAGAAATAAGCTGTTACAGGTAACTATCAAATGGAGGGTGGTATAATTGATGATGAAAATGCTTTGGCAGGGGTGCAGCAGTATATAATTAAGTGTCAAGTGTCAGTTCAGCAGTGCATATAAACCGTGTACTCAAGTGCATTGCTGGCTGTAAAACACATTTGCAATGGTACTAAAGCATCCAAACTTGTTGCTATCAAGCAGTTAACTCCTATGATAAATTTTCTAACCAGGGCCCATGTGAGAATGTCTTGTTGAAGTAATTCAGAACATGGAGCTTGCTCTTGCAAGACTCTTAGTATTCAGCAAGGCACTTGTTGAAAGAGGATATTGCATCTAATTTCTAAATAGTCCTATGAGCTTCCTATTGCTTGCTGCAGATCTCTTTCCTCAAGTAACTAAGGTACTTTTTTCTTTGTATCTGATAGAAAATAATAGGGCAAGTATGCACTGGCAAAACTTAATTATTGATGTCTTCTAGAGAGTTGATAATCTCTACTTGGAACCTGGAAAATAAATTTTACCCAGGAGCCTGACTGCTATCTGGAAAGATCTCTGTGGCATCTTTCAAGTAAGATTTGACAATATTTACTTATTGTTTGGGGAGAAACCCAAGACTTGGTTCAAAAAACCAGTTTTATGCCACTGCGAAGTGGCATTACTTCCTGCCTTGCTGTTTGGGTCTGGTGGTCTTCTTCATGCTCTAAATTTTTCTTGTATCTTTTCCTTTTGTCTTCTGTTTATCCCTTTTTGGCAGGGTTTATTGTTTTGCCACAAGTAACCTTTCTTACTTATTCTTATCCTATAGCAAACTGAAGGTATTATCCAGGACTCGGCCATGATAGCATTTTTTGGTGCCATAACTATATTGGGGTGTATTTTCTCAATGGAATTTCAAATAGATGGGGGGGAAAAGTCTGAGTTTCCTTCTGATAATATACAGCAGCTATGTCCAGGCACATGCCTTTGTGTTTTAAATAAATAGCTAGTATATTGGTAGTTAGCATTAATTATTTCCATTAGCTTCATTCCTTTGATTAAAAGGGATCATTGTCATCTCTGTGGTGGTACACTGACCTAGTAAACAATGGAGAATCAGGAATTACTTGCAAATGGAGGTTGTTGTTGTGATGAAAAACACTTTATGTGCTTGTGCTTATTAGTATAATATATTAATAGTGGGTAACTTATGTGTTTTCAAGCTGAGACAACAGTAAGAAATGTTCTTGGCTCTCTATTTATCAGAAATATGAAGTTAACAAAAACCCAAAAGGATTTGAGATAGGAACAAAGAAAGCTGAAAACTACTTGAATATTAAATAGTTTGCAAATACTATGCCTGACTCTTGGGAACAGAACTTATTTTTAAGTTAATATATGTCCTCTTCCCCTTAATGGAAATTTTTTTTCCCCTGGTACTAAATATTTTTAGAGACAATATCTTGATGCTGCAAACTAGAATTAAAAATATCAGTTGGCATCTTTCAAGCAAAGGAATTTCCATGTCAACAAGTAATATTTATGAGAGAATGAAAAGCCCTTAAAGCATGTAGAAGACTTACACTGGGTGGGGAAATAATTGTTTTATTCACTGGAACTGCAGACTGTAGTACAAATTGCAGCATCCCTAATTTGCTTGTTCCAATACCCTTCTCAGGGAATTTAGTAGAATTACATTTAGGAAAATTTGTCTCTTTATTTTCCAAGGTGATGTATCTTGAAGTGAGATCTGAGGTTTGGCAGTTTCTTCAGGGTGTGGAATTTTTCAGAAGCCTGCAAGAAAAGAAATGGAGATGTTTTCTGCTAGTTTAGACCAAAGAAAAAGTTAATCTAGTCCTTGTGGTAAAAAGAATTTAATTCTTTGCTTCCTTAAAAATAATGCTGGAAGATTTGAAATAGATTTTGTTTTAGTTATGGGGTTATTTGGTTTTTTGTGTACATGTACATATGTATACGTGTGTTTATGTAAATTTATTTAAAACCCCTCACAACTACAACACTTTGGTAAAGAAAATTCAGGGTTCTGGGTGACTGTAGAAAGTCTTGGGACATGGATTCCTACCAGCAATGTGTAAATTAAATAAAACTGGTAACAGCCAAAGACTGACGTTGCTAATTCCTTTACAACTCCATACACTGTACAATTGCTCTTCTTGACTTCTATTGCTAATTCTCAAAAAAAAAAAAAAGGGAAAGAGAGGGGAAAAAAAGATGAGAAACAACCTTCTTGTTTGCAGTCAAAACCAAGGTACCCTTTGGGGTTTGGTGCTTGGTTCCTGGCTCATGTAGGAGTCCTTCATTCTCACCAGTCCTGGCTGAAGGTACTTTATTCTGTGCTGACTGTTGAGATGGGAAGGGCACACACTGGGAGGTGCAAGGTGAACAGCACGTGGTGGGCTCACTTGGCTGGGATGTGTCCAAGACAAGGCCAGCAACCTGGGTCTTCCTTTGAAGATTAAGTTGGCATTGAATTATATACATTTGACTTGCTGTTTTCTTTTAGAGTGAAGTTCAGCAGAGTCTCTACTTGGAGTTTAATTTATAGCTGTTTTGATATTAGCTACAACCTTGAGCTGTGGAAAAAATCCTTTCTACCTTTTCAACCACCTGGGTTTTTGCAAAGGACAATTTTTTTTACTGTCTCAAATATTCTCTGTGACAGTGTATTTAAAAGGTAGCTGACCAACTGGTCTCCTGTCTCCCTCCCTGCCTTCAGACTAAGGGTCCATTCCTGCCCCTGTCCTTTTCTGATGAGTATTTGCAATGTGTATATTATGCTAAGAGACTCACTAAATGAGACTGACTTTTAGAAAGCCAAACCTCTTGATTACTCAATAAAGTTAAAAAGCAAATGCAGAATAAGCCTTCACTAAGTTTTATTTCCTTCCTTGAAGTGCCTTACATACTTGTCTTCAAGTGTTGTGTTTGCATATAGCAGAGAATTTGAGAAATCCCAGTTGGCCCAGGCAATGTCTCTGGCCAGCAGCAGCTGCTCAGATAAAGTGCACAGGACCATCTGCACTGTGCTGTGCTAGAGGAGCTTTACAGAACTGGAGAATACCTGTAAACAAATATTTAAGAGGCAAGAATTACAACTGTTTTTAGATGTGATTGATTTTTAAAGGGAAGATAGCAATAGTCTTAAAAAAAAATTGCTTGTTTATAAACCTCTGTATTAGGTTTGGGTTGCTTCTGGTACAGGAAAGTCAGTTTGTCTGTGGGATTGTTTTGGAGTGCCTGTATTCCCAGGCATAAGGGCACGTGCTGGGGTCCTACAGAGCTGTGCTGGTGTGTGAGCAGCAGGCATCCTTACATATTTGATACTTTAATTTTATAAGGCCTAGGCTACATTGATGGTCTAGGAGCACACAGTGACGAGTTTTCAGAGTTGACTAGAATGCTAAAACTTACTAATTATTTTTTGTTTACTTAATTTTGTTCTTAAAAAAATTGTGTTTTCGAAGGGCATCCAAATCCAGTGGAGTTTTCAGTGTGAAATAGGATTTTAGTGCTTGTGCTGCACAGTTGCATGCCCATAAAGGCTGATGTTTGATTTGGACTTAAAGGGAGGAGCAAGGGGGCATCTTTCTCAGTCAGCTATAGAAATAGGGTAGGCTTTCTAAAACTCAGTTATTAGTATATTTTAGCCTTGGCCTCCTGATGTCTGAAGGAGCTGTGTGCAGTCTTATGGTTTCTTTAGGTTTTTTTTTTTTTTTTTTTGCATAGAATACTGGGAGTGATTTGAGTTTTGCATGTCCTATAGTTACACTTTGGTAGGAATGCTGTGGGGTCATCAGCTGTGCTTTATGGTCTGGGCTTTCCTTGCCTAAGCAGTGTGTGAAGGGGAAAAGAAACTGGAAACTTGCAACTCCTGTTAACAGTTACAGTTTTGCTGCCCTGTGTATTGGGGAGCATTGTTAGCATACACTGAAAAGAAAACTGGATTTATATTGGGAAATACATTGCTAGTGGATAAAAGGAAGTGTTTTCTTCTAGGAAAGGTGCTTTCCAGAATATACTGCACTTGATTATATGGGCATCTCTAGTAATTGCAAGAATTGTGTACTTGAAAGGTAAGTAAAAGTCAGAGGTTAAACTAAAGTTGAGAACTAGCCACCAAGTTGTGTATATCAAGTCTGATGATGCCTTGAACAACAGATTAAGGGGAAAAAAATTCTACCCCTCCCCTCCCCCCCAAATTCCATACTGCACTTTTTCACAGGACAGATATTCAAGGAGGAAGCAATATTGCAATTTGAAACCACAGTCAAGTGCTCATGCATTTGTGGTGTTACTGTTTCAGTTCCCCTTCATTTCCAATGAATAGAAAAAACTCCTGAAAGATTACATTTCACAGAAGATTAGTGTTCAGAATATTCACTTTACAATAGTCAACAGGTGACGTTCTACACCATAATTTTTATGGATTTTATCTAAAGCTTATCCAGAACACTGATTAAGAAAGTAATTTTACCTTGGCAATTTTGGTTCAGTTAAATAGAAAATATTTCGTTTTTGTACATGTCTGTTTGCATATCTTGATTTGAAGCCCAATGAGGAACCCATCAGATAAAACCTCTAAAATGTAGGTATCAGTGTTTTCCAACTGCCCCATACCCAGCTCATTTTGTGAGGTTTGAAATCTTGTCCATTTTTAATGTGTTCTGTCATCATTTTCAAGCTGTTTCCAGTCATTACTGAAATTCCAAGAAAGTCTCTACATTGTCTGATGCTTGAAGAGTCTGTCTATGAAAGTAAATAGACAGAAGGTGATATTATTCTGTGATCTCTATTATTGCCTGCTGTTATCTATTTGTAGTCACCGCCTGTGACTTCACTGATGTCTCAGATGCTCGCTTCTGTTTGTTTCCTAAATGTAAATGTTTTTAAACATGTAATAATCAACTGTTTGGCTTTTTACCATTTCTTGTATCTAAAGAGAGAACCAGCTGATCAGTACCTCCAGTGCAGGTGTGCTGTGTGACATGGGGTTTTAATTGGAAAATGGGCATTTTAGCAGTGTCCCTGCCCAGGGCTATTCTCTGGGGTGGATTCTCTATCTTGCTTTCATTAGATGTGTGCAGCACTGGCAGCTGTGACAGGGATAAGGTACAGCAGCACATTTTGTGTTTTTGCCTGGAAGTGGCTATATTTAATTGATGGATGAACAGCCAGAGTCCACTATTGGCAGTAGTCCTGTTATTGTTTTTTTAACTAGAAATTGTTCAGTGATGGGCATTGAAATTCCAATGAGGCAGATGGAAAGGCAGCAGAAGGCTTTTAGTTTTAACAAAATTGAAGTCTGCTTTGGCAGGAATCTCAGTTCTTCTTTCTGTTTTAACTTTGTCATTAGGGAGGGGAAGAAGGTTGCTCTAGTTAAAGAAATAAAGTGCAAGCAGGTGCTAGTATTGTTAATTCTGGTTTGTGTTGATCCTTTCAGCTGTATCTGCTAACAAAGCTATATAGGCATTTTCTCTGTGAAGCTGCTCTTCTGTCATTTTGATGAGATAACTTCATCTCTTTGACTATTAGTATGCAATGCCAGTTTTAATTGCGTTGCCCTTGACATAATATTGATGTTTTCATCATGGATTTTCATGCTTAAAAGAAAAAGTTCTGTTACTCATGAACAGTGCTTGTTTTCTACTTTAGCTGGACTGCCTTACCAGTTCTGACTGCTGTGTAGAAAGCCCTATAGACTACTAAAGAATTGTCAGCTTTCTGGATGACTGTTCTTATTTCTACCTTGCTCTGAATAGTTCAAATATTCTGGTTTTGAAATGAATATGTTTTCAGAAGCTGCTTCTTGCAATTGAAGTACTATTAATTTACTTCCAGTATTTTCCATGTCAAGTCATCTTTTATAGTCCTCTTGATTATGTATTTTCAGTTTCTTTTCTCTGTTGTGAGCAAAATGCCCTTATGCATAGGGTAATTACACTATGTGATGCTGTGCTCATTCTTACTTTTTTTAAAAAATTGCATAATCCTTCTAGTAACAATGACAACCCCTACATATTCCTACTTGTGTATTAATGTGAATTTTCTTAAACTAATGGAGAATGGTTTGGGAGTTGTGGCCATTTATACACTGCAGGATTTTGAGAACTAAAGGATACATGTAAATACAGCAAGAGGCCAAAGCTATTCTTGTAGGGATTCTAAGTAGATGCAGTGTCTCTGTCCCTCCCTGTCTGTATTACCATTGCTTGATATAGGAAGTTAACATGGATGAATATTTACAAAGTGGATGCATCACCTTGAAATGTAAATGTGCTAGGAAGTGAGACCAACAATGTTTAATTAATGTTTTAATGTTTCTTAAACTGATCCAAACCAAGAAATAGATATTTTATTGTAATTTGGGTTTAGGAATTGATGCTTACTCAATTGATGCCTCATCATGCAAATTAACTTTTTTCACAAATATGCATCTGCTGGTTTTCTTTACTATAAATGTGATGTGATAAATTATTTATAGATGTTTTAGTTTCAGATAATTATGTTTCCAAAATCTCCCTGGAAGGATTGCAACTCAGATTGCCAGCAAGAGCAATGACAGTCAGAATTGTGTACCAAAGTTAGAGAGGACCTGCTGTGCTTATTATTCTGTTTAAGTAACTTGCTGGGACAGCACTGTGAAATCAAGATACAGGAACCCCATCTTTAAAACCTTGTTTACAGTGTTTAAGTGTGTGAAAGATTTGGCTGGGTTATGATCTTGTCCCCTTTGAAGAAGGCAAATGATTCAGTAGACTTCAAGTATATTATTGAATGGCCTTTTTTTCCCCAGGGATTTTGAGATGTTATTTTTAGGGAAACACCAAATCACATCTGTATGCCTTAGTATTTAAATTTTTAAAATACCAGTTTTGTATTCATTAACAAAATTGCTGGAAACTGCTTTTTTATCACAAAGGAGTGGAGCTTCTCTTTTTAAGGTTGCTTTAGCCTGTTGCTGGATGCTGTAAGGCAGAGGTTGTTCCTTTTCTAGCTAAACTGAAGTCAGAACAGAATTGCAGTATGCTGAGAGCAAAACAGCTTCAGGGTTAACCCTGGTCTCTGTGGGCACATTGATCCCTTGGAGTGTCTGTGTGTGCTTTGTCTAGTTCTAATTTTTTCTTCAGAGAACTTAGACTGTTTTAAGTCTGTAAATAAATTAATCCAGAGAAGGAAAACAATCTGTCAAACAATAATTACCTGGCAGTTATATTTCTCCACTGAAGTCCCAAATTCTGATGCTAATTCCAGCTAAACCTGTGACACCTGTGCTCATTTATCTCAACCATGCAATCCCTTTTAAGGGCTTGAATTTTCCTTTCTAATCTGCCAGCTCAGATCACAGTGTCCCCTTTCAAAGCCACTCATGTCTGCTCTGAAGTTGAACACTGATATCATCTGGGGCTGTGGCAGGCTGGAGCCCCATGGGTTTTATCTCTGTCTGCCATAATGTGCCTAGAGTAGGCAAAATTTCTGGTATGATCATATTTTGTTTGCATTCTGAAAAGACTGTGTCAGTTGTTTTTTTTTTCTGTAACCCAGTTAACCAACAGGTAACCAATACAGAACTACAATTTTAAAATGTTTCTTGAGCAGTTGGTACAAAGCTGCCGTGTAAATACTGGACTTCAGAAATGTGTGAAGGACTTCAAATTTTATAACATTTGGGAATTTGGGAAATGGCTGTGCTGTTTATCAAGCAGTGGTACTGTGGGACATAAAATATACTGCATGCTTTGGTTTTATCTTGGGGGAGTGCTTGCGAATTGTATATTTGTTTCTAAAGTTTTATGGTATGAATGAGACAGTGGGCTTGAAGTCTGCAGCTCCATGAAGAATTCCATGCCCCAAAGCAGAAATGCAGCAAATTTGCATCCTCTGTGTTAGTCCTGCTTCTTGGAGATTTAATTTTTCAGTCCCTAGAAATATTAATTATCAGAGCTGGCTTTGAGATCTTGGCATAATTATATGGGGTTTCTGGCATGCTTTAAGAGAGAAATTGGTTAGTCTTTGCTTACTTTGCAGTTGCAAGCTCCTTTATGTTTTGTCTGTGAAGTCACTGTGTCACTGTTGCAGGAAAAGGGCAATTAGGCTGGGTTTTCTAACACTACAAATTGAGTTTTTGCTTCTTCCCAGTGGGAATCAGTTGGGGATGAGCTTGAAATGAAGGTACTGTAAAGCTCCAACTTTAGGGCTTCCCATATCTGAGTCTTTATCATAAGAGGATTGGGTAGGTTCTCAAGTTCCTGTAAAGCAAGAACAAATCCTAACCCAGGTATGTCTCTTCAGAAAGGTGAATGGATAACTACTAGAGGCTGTATTTAATTTTGTATAACAACAGTCTTGACAGCCAGAGGGTGAATAAGTTGTTTGAAACAGACCTACAGCTTTCAGATAGCAAGCAATTGCAGTATTCTGTCTAGAGGCAAAAGTAGATATTAACCGTTAAAATATACAGCAGATAGAATAACCAATGTATTAAAAACTCTTAAAACATTATGTTGGGTTTGAGTCTCTTAAACTTTATGGTTTTTTTTCTGTTGTGGGAGTTGTGGAAACTGAAGGATTCCAAAACTTTATGTACATGTCCCTGAATCAGCAGCAGCATATGCCTTTTCTAAAGAGGAGATTTGGTTTGCATTTCTCTATATAGTTTTGTCTTGAATGTGTTAGAAATATTTTCAGAGGCCTTTCCCAAAGCTATGTAACACCTGCCATTTTTTTACCCAGAACCATCAATACATTGTTAAACATAAGCAGCCAGCTGAGTTAGTCCTTCCTGTAATTTCCCATCTGATTTGTGGGGCTAGCTTGTTTCATACATACTTGTTCAGTTCTGAGATATTTCAGGAACAGATCCCCATTAGTGTTTCAGTTGCAACATCAATAAAATTTTTAATGGTTTGACCACTCATATGTTATGTCACATGTGGAGAGGACTGAAGTATTAAGTATTAATAATAGTAATTAAGTATTTTCCCTCATTCTGTCATCTGAAAACAGGAGTGCTCTGTAATTGGACTTCAGGAGTCATCTGGTGGAGGACTCTGCATAGCTTATTCTTTAAATTTGACAAGGTTGTTGTACTTTTTAAGAATGAGAATTTGCATCTAGGAACTGTTTCCCAGTGGATGGGAGGAAATGGATCCAAATTTGGACTTTCTGTTGAATTTGTTTTCTACGTGTTTTTATGACCGGGGAAGAGTAATTTTAACTTACTTTCTCTTTGCAGAAATGCTTATCTTCTTTCTGTAAATTAGTTTAGCATTTTACTAGGTGACTTTGAATAGGCTTCCTCCTTCTCTTCCTGTCCTCAAATAACCTCTCTTTCAAGTTTGGTGCATTTTAGCTTCATTTTTGCTATCAACACTTGTAAATAATATTATTAATTTCAGTGCTAAAGGGACAGTGCTGTTATATTTGGACGTACTAGTCATGCTTCCCCTTGGCTGAACACTGTGATGGGCAAGAAAACTGTCTGTGCCTGGCTGATCCAATGTAGAGCCATGGCCTGAGCAAATCAATATTCTCCTTTTTCTTAGAGATGTAACTGGTTTTTTTTACAAGTTACAAGTTTTCATTTTCATTGCTTGCTGCTCAGTGCTGATGCAAACCTTGGAGCCTGCTGTTATGGGCTAACATTGGGTAACATCATAAGGATGTATGGCTGGCCAGTGGCATGTTACAGACACGTGGGAGGTTGTCAATTAATTGTGTGTTTGTTGGGGAAAGTGTCTTGTAAGAGAGAAGATGTTTTCTGAAGAAGTGTTTGTCTGGAGGGCTCCCTTGCTCCTGCAGATTTATTCAGATATCTGACCATTTTTGCAAATGGTCATCCATTGGCTCTGGCTGTCTTTTCATTACAAGTTTTTTTGAGTTTGTTCTCTCCTCTGTTTTCTGTATAAGATTTCAGCAATAGTGTGATGTTGGAGGAAAAAGACAAAAATATAACATTGCTTGTATTTTTTGTCTCTTGTCATTTAGTTCTCTGGTTGAATTCACTGTTGATGGTGGATCAAGAACTTTTTCCTTCTTTGTCAGGGTAACTTGACAAAACAGAGGAATAGAAATGAGTGAACTAAGATGTACCATTTTCTAGTATGGTTAAGTTGAAAACAAAGGAGGAATACATTTGTACTAGGAGGTGGAGGTGAAGGACTTAAGCTTACATCATCTCTAAGGATGTATTTTACTGATAAGCAATGAGGTATGCCTGTAGCTTGAGGGCTGTATATGATACAACATACATACATATTTCAGTGGATGCCAACTAGTGGAAACCTCTGTCAGACAAGATCACATGTAGAATGCTGAATGCCCTGTGTAATACATTAAGCAGAGACTTTTGTTTCTTCTTGGTTATAGCTAAACCAGTCTTAGGTATAGTTTGGTTCAAGCCTGGCTCCACTGCATGCAGACATTCTCCCATGAGCCAACTACATTTTATTTTTTGTGGTTAAACCACAAAGTGTGTGGTCAACGGAACTATTTATCTTGGTTTCCTTCATACTTATGGAAATGTACCATGAGGATTTTACTACATAAAAAGGAGATTGCAAATTAAGAGGTGTGTGATTCCCCAAACCTTTCCTGTTCCCCTCAAATGGGAAGTATATTGTTAGGGTTACGTTTAAATCCTGTCTGAAAAGTAAAGATTTCTATTAATCCGTGCAAATGTCAATGTCTCCTGCCCTATCTTGAGTGGGAAGACAGAACAAATTTGAAGTCTTGTGGTTTATCATCTGTCTGAGATTGAATGAAGGACTGTTAAGAGGCAGTCACAGCCCAGTAAATACAGTCACAGAGATAATTACAAGTTTGCATAGCTAGTTGAAAATAATTTTCCATTTGACAGGAATTTTGGTATTTACTCTTAATTCCTGCTGCTTTCCCATATGCAGTTTAACTGAAGTGGTGTTAATTATGATGCTGGATAATGAACATCCTGCAGGCAATGGGGTGGTTGTTCTGTTCCTTAAACTAGCACAAATGGAGACGGCTCCAGCTTTCAGCTGTGCTGTGAAGTTGTCAATGCTTTGATTTTCCTACTGCCAGTCTTGTTCAGAGAAACACAGTTTCTTCTCCCATGTCCTACTGGGAAGTCAGCTGGTCCAGATTAAATAAGATGAGTTTTGGTCGTATGTGGACTTGGGCTTTTGACTTGCACCAACACCACACTCAGTTTATTTTACACTTCAAAGTAAACTCTCAAATATCTTCCAACCCACACAGTTCCCACCACATGGATCAATACCATTGTGTTTTTTGATTATCAGGTTAATTCAGAGAAGCTACTTCCAATAATTTTTCTCTTTCGAATGACCGAGCCACTGTATTTCTGTATTTAGGGTTGCAAACTGAGTACTAACATACTTTAATATCACAAACTGTTCTTCAAGCTTGAAGGTACTTTCCTAACACTTACTTCAGTAAACTTAGTATTTGGGGTTAATAACTCGAGGTTGTATCAGGGGTAGATGCTGCTTAGTGACATCTTTCTTTTTATTCCTCATTGGCAAATACAGAGTGTTAGTACCCTAGAAGAAAGTAGAAAACATGTTACATATATATGATGAATGGTTTGATTGTTTTTTCCACCAGTCTTCCATCTCTTCCTCCTGGTTTCATTCCTTCTTTTCTGCAGCTTCTGTTGTTGTCAGATCCTATATTTGCTTTTAGTAGTGCTTTTGCTTGTGTATGAGGGAAGCCAGTTTGGTATTTTTTTAATAAAAACAGAGCTTCATGCTTTCAAGGCCAGGTGCTTGAAATTAATCGTTTAAATTAAAGGAGCCCAATTCTTAATGTCTGTGTTGAGTGCATATAATTTCTGTGAAAATTGTACATGACCAGTATTCTATCCCTCTTTGATTTAGGATACTCATCTTAGGGAAATGTTAGACTTTGAAGCAACTTGTTATGTTTATGTTTTAATAATATCGAGTGGCAAACACATATTTGTTCTTATTTTTAAAAGGCATAAATATGACAAAAGCTAAGCTTTTTCACTCTGTGATGAGGCTTTCAGTCACTTTCCTCACTTTACCTAGATTTGATAACTCATCTCTGGGTTGTTTGGTAGCGTTTGCTTAAATGTTAGTGTGCAGCAGGAGCAATGTGTGTAAACTGTTAAAAATGGTAACTTGCAGGCTAAGTCAGGAAAGCACAGGCCAGCTTCTGCTGAATGGGACCAGGATGTCACCTTCTGTTCCAAGTCTGCTCTTTTTGTGTGTCAGGCAGGTGGCTGGCAATGTCTTTGGTAAGTGGTCTGCCCTCAAGATTGCAACATAAATAACTCCATTAAGACAAAAGGAGGAATAGAATTACAGCATCTTCCGTCTATTCACAGTAACGTAATTTGGCTGTTACAGTTCTTTCTTAATGTACAGTCAGCTAGGAAAGTCTGCTAATGCCCTCTGCAGCCTGGGAATTTTATCTCCTGTCCTTTCTCATAGATTAATGGAAATGGGCTTTCCAAGAGCTGTAAAACAGATGTCAAAATTGCAGCAGAGAGCAGTGACAAACTCTGCCTTCTGTGTTGCCTTGTTATTGTTGGATCTCAGCATGGTTTCAAACCAGGATGAAAGGAGCCACATCAATATAGCAATTCCTTTTGCTTGTGGTAGGTGTTTATTTTAAGTGTTGGCTTCAGAATATTTCTGGTACATTCAGGAGTCTGTCTGTTAGAAGAGGAGGAGAGAATTGGTTTGGGTGCGTAGCTGCAGTGTGTTAGCGAGTCTTGTGCCTTACAATGGCTAACGTGGATGGTGGTGTGTAGGAAATCAAAATGCTGCCTGCAGTTCCCCAGCTTTCCGTTCTCCTTGGCTCTGGATATTAAAAAAAAAAAGTTTTGGAGACCTTTAAAAAGAACTTAGTTCTTAATTAGCTTTCGTTTTTATCGTTCATTAAAAGCTGTCATATAATTCCTCCCCTCAAAGATGTAGAGCTCAGATCTTAAGGGATTTGTTAGTCTGGGAGTTTGCAGTTTGGAAAATGTGCAGAGGTAAAGTATGGTGCCAGTTTTCTTACTGTTAGAGAGTGTTTTTTCCCTAGAATTTCTGCAGTCTAGTCTATTCTTCACATATTATTCTGAAGCTGATGTTTTTAGGGCTTGGGTAAGAGGAAGATAGCACTATAGAAAGACGGTGAAATAAAAACAGGCTTAGGAAGTATTCATAAGGAGTGTTCTGTTGTGAGTAGCCTGAATTTGTGTAGTGCCTTGGTTCATAGGACATCTACACATATGGGGCAGTTATGGACTAGGTTAATAAGAGGTATTTTTATCCTCAGTGTCAATATTCAGTGTCTTGTTTCTCTTAACAGTATCAGAAAGAGTGAGTTGTTACACTGAAGGTGTACCTAAATCGAGCATTCCTGCAGCTGCTCAGTTGTTTCATTATGTTCTAGCTAAAGGCAATTCCATTGCAATTTCATTTCCATGCCAAGTCATTTCCATTACTTTGTTCCTACTTAAAATTTTTTCCATTCTTTTAAATTAAGATGCAAGGTTTTCTGAGCCTATATGGCTTATTTTTATTGCTATTTGTATCAGTCTGAGCAGGCAAGGGCTCTTAAGGAGTGTTATGTTCCATGGAGATTAGATTGACATTAATTTACCAGGAAGAAAGAAAAAATACTGAGAAGAATTTACCACCCATGCTTGCTCTTTTGGCCTTTAACTGAAACAGGACCATGCTACTAATATGTTTGCAAAAGTTTTCAGCCAGCCTGCAGATAAATACTGGATGATTAAACAGGTTGTTACTTGTGTCAGGGATCTCGGTGGCTGTGCCCCTTTATTGGCAGTGAGGCATGTGCCCTGTTTCTACAAATAAAATGAAACATCAATTTGAATTTACAGTATCAAGGATTGTTTATACCCATTACTTGATTTTTTTTTTAAAATTAGTTTCTGAATTGCTGCCTTAAGAAATACCCATGTGGAACAGTGAAATAGGTCAGGGGCAAATGCATGGGAAGAAAACTAAAAATGTCCCATGCTGTCTTGCTGTTGTATTTCTGAAATTTTGAAGCCACCCTTGCCTAGTCTTTGCTCCAAGGGGATTGACATGGAGATGCTTCAGTGATTCACCAATGCTTTGGAAATGGTTCAAGTATTTTGAGGCACTTTTCCTTCAGGCATCCCATGCTGTGCAGCAGGTTCAGATGTTTTGAGACTGTAGGAAGTCTCCCTCTCCCCATCAGCTGAGAGGTCAAAAAAAAAAATCTCTGTTGTCCCCAGGTATACTTCTCCAGTCTGCAGTTCAAATTATGGTACAGGAAAGTATTTCTAAATTCACACTATTGGATGGAGGAATATTTTGTGGAAACACTGTTTCAAGTGAGTCCAGAGAATTTTATATTGCTCAGATAAAATGATTTATTTCAGTACTGGGCAAATCAATATATATTCAATCCAATATATATATTCATATATATTGGATATATATATCCAATATATATTCAATCCAATATATCCAAGAATATATTCTCATATATTCTTTTTTTTTGTTCTTATAGCCAACTTAAATTGATGAAAGTGTTTACTCTTAAAGTATAAAGGCATTCAACTTCAATTTGAAGACTGTAGTGAGTTGACCCTGGCTGGATGCCAGACACCCACCAAAGCCTCTCTGTCACTCCCCTCTGCAGCTGGACTGGGGAGAGAAAATATAACAAAGGGTTCATTGGTTGAGATAAGGACTGAGAGGGGTCACTCACTAAGTACTGTCATGGGCAAAACAGGCTAGAATTAGAGATATTAATTGAATTTACTATTAACAAAATCATAGCAGGATAATGAGAAGACAGACCTTAAGAACACTTTCCCCCTTCCCCTCCCTCCTTCCCAGCTCTGCTGTCTCCCCAGTGGCACAGGATGATGGGAATGGGGGCTGTGGTCAGCTCATCACCCATTTCTCAGGGTGCTCCGGGAGAGGAGCCCTTCCCCTGCTCCAGCCTGGGCTCCCTCCCAGAGGAGAGAGCTCCTCATGAGCTTTTCCAGCATGAGTCCAGCGCAGGGGCAGCAGTTCTCAATGAACTGCAGCAATGCAGGTCACTCTTGCACAGGGTGCAGTCCCTCAAGGACAGGCTGAGGACACAGGTCCCACCAGGACACCTGCTCCAGTGTGGCTGTGCTCTCCATGTTCTGCAGGTCCCTGCCAGGAGCCTCCCCTGCCCTGGCCTGGGTCTCCTCTGTAGGCTGCAGCTGGATCCCTGTGGCCTTGTCCAGCACCACATCCATGTTGGAGCCAACTGGGATTTGCTCTCTTGACATGAGGAAGCTTCTAGCAACTTGTCACAGAATCCACCCTTGTTGCTGCTCCTGCTGCCAAAACCCAGCCATACAGACCCAATACAAACACTTAGACCAATTACCACAATAAATAAAATGTTCAAGATCCTCACAGGTAAATGTAAGTTTTATCTAAATGTATTTATCACTGTTTCCAACTATTAGGTTTTATTATGGCTTTAATAATGCATTCTATTGTATCTCCTACACAATAATGCATCTGTGCAGTTTTCACCTAAATTTATTTTCTTAAGAATTTAATGCTCATCAAAATACTGCTGTTAGTGGTTCTTGGGCTCTGAGCTTTCTCACATACTCCTCTGACTGGTTAACTTAATGATTGCCAGAGTGGTAAATTATGTTTTTATTTATTGTCTTTTATTCCACTAAATAATCAATGATCAATTTGGAACCTAATCAGTAGTCTTCTCCATCTAGCCCTTTTATTCAACCACTGTTTTTCCCCACTCTTCCAGAGGAGCTGGCTGTGTTCTGCTCTTTTTCTGTCCTGTTTGTTGCTGCTCTGATGACAGTAGATGGGAAGCTGTGCATCATACAGCCTCTGGGACATAATTTAGCCATAGCAGGGCTTGTCTGTACTATAGCTTGTGACAGCCTGCCCTTCATGTTGGTGCATGATGTCTGCTAGGTATGCCATCAACCAGCAGAACCTGGGAGAGCTGTGACACCAAGAAACCCCTCTGTTACTTTCCAGTTTGTAAACTGAAGTGAGCTGGAGACAGTTTTCTAGAAGGTGGCTTGCAAATGGGTTTGGAGGGATTGTGGAGGTGTGTGTGTGGCACAGATGTGGGCAGGCAGCTGGAGTGAGCAGCCTGTGGGCTGCCTGCTGGGCATGGCTCCTGCCCAGCCTGGCTGGGAGGGCTGGCACCGTGCTTTGGGCTCCTGTTGGTCACCTGCAGAGCTCTCATCTCCCAGGAGATGCCTGGCCATGGGCAGCACTGCACACCTGCTGAGCCCTCAGCAGCAGGGCCCTGCCTGGGGCACAGCGGGGAAGGGAGGGGTTGTGCCTCTGCCCTTGGGGAGCGTTCAAGCCGTAAACACCCACATTTGAGGTGACAAAGACAAGCCAGGCTGGTTCGACCCCTCAGGGCCCTGCAGGCATCCCCGAAGTGTCCCTTTGTCCCCTTGCAGCAGCACTCAGGCTGTGCAGTGGGTGGGTGGGGATGCTGCCCAGCACATCCCACCTGCCGTGTGTGCGTGCTGCCGTCTGTCACTGACTGATTTATGAAAATCCTGTTGCTAGGATTTGTTCTCCTAAGAAGCCGAGAGGCTTCAGAAAGGAAATGTAAGCAATAACTGTCTGATGGCTGTGGAATGTGGTCTGGAGATGGTTTACCAACCATCAAGGTTGCATCGTTGATTGGTCTCATGTGGTTGTTTTTAATTAATGACCAATCACAGGTGCAGCTGTTTTGAGGCTGTGAGCAGTCACAAGATTTTATTATTCATTCCTTTCTTTGCTAGCTTCATGATGTTTCCTTTCTCTTTCTTTTAGTTTTAGTATATAATTTTCTTTTAATATAATATAGATCATAAAATAATAAATCAGCTTTCTGAAACATGGAGTCAAGGTTCTCATCTCTTCCCTCATCCTGGAGACCCACAAACAACGCTCCACTGTCCTGTGGGGCAGTCACAGGCAGTGGCTCTTCCTCTGGGGTTAGGCCTCCACACAGTCAGGAGGAAATCCAAGCACTTGGATCGGTTTACTGGCAAGCTGCCCTGCAGGGAAGTTTGGTATTTTAATGGTGTTTCTGCCTTAATTTGGAGGGAGGTTATATTTTATCTACTTTACTGATCAGGTGGGAATTGTTGTACAATTAAATGCAGCAATATTGAGATGACAGGCTTTTTTAAAATAAAGTTAAAAAAACTAGAAGACATGCAGTGCTAATGTAACTTCTGTTTTCTTGGGTGTGAGGCTTTTTCCTTGTTAGCCTTTCATTCCAATTTTTTTCCTAATGAACTTTGGTATATGAAGAGCATGCAGCATAGGCAAGCTCAAAGCTTCTTGCTTTTCCTAACCCTGTACAGGCTTCTACTATGCCTTGATAGACCTTTGGGATTAATTAGTTTTCTTAAAAAAAAAAAAAAGCTATGCTTATTACACTAGGTTTGAATTTTGCACTGAGGTTTCATTTTAATGAGGTGACTGAGGTGTAGGAAGAAAATATCTGTGACATCTGACCTAGCTATGTTTTCTGTAAATATAGTTTTTATAGGACTAAGCTGTAGATCAATGCAATATGCAAGTTGAATCTGCTGTATTAGCTGTATTGTTTTTAAAAAAATAATTTAAACAAAAGCTATGTTTTTCTTAAAATTTGAAGCAAACTTCTGCATTCTGAACATGCTTTTATTTTTCTGTTTAATTTTGATGTTTTTATAATGTCTTCCTTGGTTGTGGATAGATTTTGGAAGATCATGATATAGAAACAAATGATACTTTACTATTATGTGATCTCTTTAATATGGTGCTAGTCTGGGCCTGTGATGTTAATGTTTTTAAGATGTACATTAACTGCAAATGGTGGTTGGTAATTGTGGTTTCTCTTACTTGCCTTGGAAATGTCTCCTGAATTGCAATTTTTCCTTGTGATTTCTTAGTGTCACTGCTGTTGCACTGCAGGTGACAAGAGTGAGGAGTGCTACTTCTCTAGCACAGCAAATTTCTGTCCTACTTTATTGACAGCATGCCTGAGACTAAGGAAGTACTGAAATTTTGAAAAAGGTTTGCTCTCCTGAAAATATTAAGACTCTAGTACATAATGTTCTCTCAGCAGTTGCCTTTCTGATAAATAAAAATAAGCAGTGATTCCTGAGGAGGACAAAAGCTATCGTAAATTCCATTAAGATCTGAACAAATGCTTCTAAGTGTTCTTGGAAGTAATAATGCAAAAGCAAGTCCCCTGTTACTTACCATATGGCACTGCTTTAGATCTTGCTGGGAGGTCTTGACTGGTTTATTGTAATGATTGCATAACCTCTCACTTCAGAAGCTTGTTCACATTAATAGCTGGCTGAGGGAAGCCTGGACCTTTATCTTCTTTAGGACTTCAGTTTTTAGCTTTAAGGGGACTCACTGCAGGAACTCAAACTAGCTTGCCTTCTCAGCTTTGTTGTTGGAAGCAGGAGGACTCTTCATCTGACTAAGCAATAATTGATTTGGTTTCTTTCTCCTCCTTAATCAACGGTGGATATGTTTTAAGAAAAATTTAGGGTGTGAGACTGCAATTTGGGTTTTTTTCTTAAGAGGTGGGATGGTTTGCATGGGGAACAGCTGGCATAAGGAGTGGTTGACTGCCTCTGAGGGCTGAATTTTATTGAAAAGGATGAGAGATCAGAATGACACTTTTAGAAATATTACCTGCTAATTTTCTACTTTGCATGTTTTTGGATTGTATGATATGCAGCCTAATTATTACTGTTTTTACAAGAACTGCTAATAAAGGGGGGTTTTGGGTTTTTCTTCCCAAACTTCTCCTCCAGTTCAGGTTTTTACATCTCTCAGGCAGTGGTATGCTCCCTTTTCCTTGGGGGTTTGTGGTAATTTTGAAGCGTAATCAGTATTGTTTCTTTAAAGATTCCCCCCAACATCTTTTCTCCAGCTTTTCCTTTCCATACATCTTCTCTAATTTAAACAGTGTTAGGAGTTGCCTTCAAGATTTTTTGTGTACAGTGTAGGAGGAAATGGACTCCAGCAAATTATTGTATCTCTATGTGCTCTTAATTGTACTGGAAGGACTGTGAGATGTGATTTCAAAGTCTGACAAGACACCACACTAATTGTATTTTTTGCTTTTAGACTGATTAGTGCAGTGAAATGCAGACAAGGCGATTGGGAGTGGGGCATTATGGGCTGCTGTCTGTGTGCTTTGTTCTTGGGTGACATTTAGGATCATTTCTTTTTGTTCAGGGATGAATCCTTTGCTTCCATAACACAGATGCACATTAAAGCAGTGTCATCAGAAGTACCCTTACTTTATCTTGATGTTTTTGTTGGATTTTATTTGTGTTAAAATATATAGCAGAGTAGGTATGTAATACATTTTTACTTTGCAAGGTTGGTAAATCTGCCTCTCTGACTCTTGTTGAATAATTAACTTTCTCACTAAGGGTAACTTTTATATTTATCTTAGACAGTTTATTTGATAGAAATACTTGCACTTTAAAGACTTCCTGACATAATTAAACTTGCAGAAAATAAATCAAATAAACTATTAGATGCACTCTTTCTTATATGGGGAAGATACTTCCTGCATTTGCTCTCCTACTGTCACACCTGCTTTTATTGTAATTTATCCATTTCTGTAATGCAGTTTCATCATTGAATTTGTTGTGGAATTACACATTATGTCAGTAGGGATCGCCACCTCAATTACTGCCAGCTACTACAGCCTTTTCCCAGATGAGAAGCACTAGCCATGGCACAAACACCATTAACCAAGCAGTTTAAAGATTTGGGTGCATGTACCATGGGCTTCTAAGGTTGTGTGACTGGAGTTTTTAGCCCAGCACTAAATCTATGCTTCCTTTCATGTCCAGTAACAAAATTTTATCTAGTAACAAATTACACTATAGTCTTCCTTGGCCACCACCTTAGACCTAGATTTAATGCAGGAGCGTGTGTAGATGGAAGATGGATTTTGAAATTAACGTATTGAGCTTCTCCACTACAAAGTGAGACCAAGTAAACACGTAGTACTTGCTCATTGCTGGTTTTTAGCCCTGGGACTAAAATCTGCTTCCCCAGGAAGCTTCATGTTTCCTGCATCTTCAGGCATGAGTTATTTGAGCTTCTGGTGTACATACCATTAATGTGCTGTTTTGTGTCTTATGTCTCAAGAAACTATTTGCCCTGCCTGCTCTGTGTGGAGGAGTTGTAGCCTTGTACAGCAGCTTTGTGCTGGATCTTAATATCTGCTGACAAAGTCTCACTGTGAATGTTGCCATTGTATTTGTCCTAGGCTTCCAAGTATATAGAGTCACCTAAGTACTCCTGGTGTGGAGATACATCTATTTTAGCTGAATCACACAACATCTCCAGTAAGTCTTCAGTCTAAGTGGGATGGTTTTATTTTAAAATGCTGGATTGTGAAGAAAAATGATCATGAGGCAACCAGTGTGCCAGCATCCCATCTTGTAGATCAGGGGGATTCTTCAAAACATTCAGCGTTCTTCTTTGAATATCCAAATACCTTTAATGATACTTTGTGGCTTCCTGTGCTTCAGCATGAAGTGCAGGTAGGTATATAAACATTATATTTGTTCTGTATATAAACATTATATTTGTTCTTAATTCTGTGTTTTGCAATCCAATTCTTTTCCCCTTCTGTAAGGGTTATTCAGGTAACTAATCCTCCTTTCTTCCTCTGTGTTCAAAAATGAGTTTATGCTGGGTGAAACAGGCTGTGTAATGGGCTGCCTGTGCATCCTGATGCTTACTTGAATTCACTCTTCTCATAAAGTATTTATTATTATTTTAAAGAAGGAACAAGGATTGGGGAAATGTATACCATATTTGGGTATGGAATCTACTACTCTAAAGAAAATGGACTTAATAGCAAGATAATGATATTAAATTCTTGATATTTAGAAATAGTAAATTACAGTGAAAACAATCAAAATAATCCTCATTTTTTTTCCTCATGTATTTTTGGATAGTTAAGGTCAAAGCTATTCATTTATTTCTAGCTATTTTTATGTTTAGTTTAGTTTTCCCTGACTAAATCACTTTGTCAAGTACTGCTTTCCCCAAAATAAATGTTTTTTTCCTGGATATCTATAAATAAATATTTTATATATTAAATAAGTAGGTAGTCCCATTGGCTTTTGTGCATTAGTGGTAATTGGGCTGTAGTGCTGTCTGGGTAGTGTCAGTGCACTGCCAAAAGTGCACCTGAGGAGGTTCTGAACTGGGGTAAGTTTTCCTGTGAATTGTTGTTTTCTGTCCTTTAATAAAAGTATTTATATTGCATAGAATGTATAGGAAAAGAAACAAGTGTGAGGACTCACCAGGCTTCCCAGATCTTTATTTCTGTCACTCTTTTCAAAAAAAGCTCACCTTGTTAATGGTAAAGGAGTGAGCTGCAGCACATGCGTCCCTGTGTGCCCGGGTCACGGGTGTGTCAGAGCCAGTGGGGCTGGCACAAACTGCCTTCTGCATCTGCCTTGGCAGCAGTGAGCAAGGAGCAGGGTTCAGTCTCCAGTAATGCACTGTGGGGTTTTGGGTGTGGGGTTTTGGTTTTTTAATAGACTCCAGCTCCGTCCTGGATACAGGTGTGCCTGTTGTATGTTCCTAGCAATTGTTTCCTATAAATACTTATAAAATGTTGTGTGCTAACAGTGCCCTTTTGATACCTACTCTTCGTTCTTGGTCTGTGGCACAAACCTGCTAATCTGTTTTGCCTCTGGTTTGTTATTTGTCCCCATATCTTCTGAGTCGTCTTGAGAAATGAATTAAGTGGTGTTGATAGAATTGGGTAGGCTGTGCCTTGGGGCTGTGAATTTGGGGTGCTAGAGATGCTATTTATATTTCTCTTTGCATGGGTTCCTTGCAGAAGTGTTTCTGGGGAGTTTTCCCCCAGAGGGGCTGTGTTTGGGCACTGCTGCAGGAGGCACTCACCTTCAGGGAGAGGTGAATATATACCAATATAATATCAATATACAATTTGCTAACTGACACCATGCTGCTGGAATGAGTACAAAGCACTCAGGTTCCTTATTGTGGCCGGTTATTTGAAAATTTTTAAACAAACAAACAAAACTCAGACTAACTACACCACCCACAGTGTTTTTGCCATTGTTTTGAGGTCTTTGAGTGTATTCATGGTCATTTCCAGCAGCAGAAGATCCCATATGGAAGTGTTCCTTCAGGGCAGCAAAAAGCCTCTGGAACATCAGGCTCCAGTTGACCATCTGTGCAGGCACCTCCCAGCAGCTTCAGAAGGGGCTTCCATGTTCCAGTCTTTATTTTTATTTTTCCTGACTGCTTTTTCCTTATGTCTGTAGGGCTGGGCAGTTCTTTTTGTCTCCCATTCTCTATTTTTCCATGGGTGCTCCCTGTTCTGTGGAGGGGAGGGCTCAGCAGAGCCTGCTGGAGAGAGCAGTGTGGGTGTTGGCTCTCTGCAGTTTATTGCCACAAACACTTTTTGAAATGTTTGCTTTCCTCTGCATTCTGGGTTTGATTCCCTTGGGCGTTTTTCCATTATTAGAATGGTAATGGAAAATAGTTTCTGTCCTCTCCTGGTGAAATTGGTGTATCTTGAAGCAGCTATTCATGTCTTTGCTCCTTCAGGGTTTAGTAATTAAAGGTTTAAAGTCTCTTACGTTGTGCTGCTCAATAAAATTTTTTGTGCTGCCTTTCTCTGATTTTCTTTAGATTTCCCTTGGTACCATTCACTCCTTTCTTTTGGTAAGGTACCTCCATTTTAGCTGGAAAATGATCTCTCCTACCTATAGCCCCAGACGTTTTAATCTACATTTATTGTTATGAGAAAGGAGCCTTGATTCTTGTGTGAAGGTTATTTGTAAGAAACACCAGATTTCTTTGGATGGATTTGTTTGATTTCTTGCTTTTGGCAGTTAATTCTACTTGAATAAAATGAGGAACATTTTATTTTTTCATGTTGTACTCTCTTGTTACAATTTCAGTTGTGCAAGGCTCAATATTTTACTCCGAAAACCTATCCAACAAACATTGCATATTTTTTCTGTCCTATACTTATATTCAAGGATGCTTCTTATTCTGAGTCTTTTAGCTAGAGAAAAATTACCTTACTTATATATTTGTGACAAGGATCTGTTTGGTTTATGCCAAGTGTGGTGTCCTATGGAGTGGGCCATGGTGCTTGTCAGGTGGCAGAGATGCCTAGAGGTTAGTGGTTCTTAAGATGGAAAATATGTAAAAAATATTAAAATACCTAATTTTAAAAAATAAATACTTCTGCTCCTAGAAAGGAAAATGATAGAACTAGAACAAGAGGGATGATTGCTGGTGGGGATAATAGGTCTTTTCCCTTATCCTGCCTTATTTAAACAAGGGCTACTCCCTGCAGTTTGTGTCTGGTGTTTAAAGTGCCTGGAATGTCTTGATTTGGTTTTTGCCTTTTCTTTGGTCAGTATAGGTCTCATTTAAGTTATGGCATCCTTCTGAAGTACTGCAGAGGGACAAGCTGGGTTGATTTTAGGTGTTCAGAATTTGTCATCCCCTTTTTTGTGTGTGGTATGAAACGTTTCTTTTCTGTCTTTTAAATTTAATAGAATTCAATTATATTAAATAAATATAATAAATATAAGAAATTACTACTACTAATTATTATAATTATTAATTATAATAATTAATAATTATTATAATAAATTACAATAATTTAATTTCTGTATAAATGTGTTCAATTTTCATCTGGCAAAATTTCACAGTCCTTTTGGGCATCATGAAACAACTGAGCTAAATAAATTTCATTCAACTTTAGAGGCACTCTTAGCTCATCAGGGATGTTTTTCAGGGATTTCACATAAGTGGTTAATTTTGTTGCCTTGCTCTGTTTTAAGCAGCCAGTATATGGAGTTTGCATTTAGAGTAACATTAGTTCTTACCTTTTAGAATATAATGTTTTGTGGTTCAATAGTTCATCTCCACAGATGGGCAAATTTGCCATTTCTAAGCTAAGTGAAGCTTAGTATAAGGACGAAGTTAAAGGAGTAGATTAAAAGAGAGAAAACCAGGTTGTTTTCTTTTGTTCAATGATGCAATAGAAGGGATTTTTAAAAAATGCTTCAGGAAGGACTTGGCTGAACTTCAGTGCACTGAAAGCTTGAATCTCTAAAGATAGCTCTCTGAAGCAGTAAATTTGTCCTCTGTCCATGCATTTCACTACTTGGTCAGCCCTGAGAGCAGGCAGCCTGGCTTTTGTAAGGAAAACTAAAGATTAAAGATTGGTGACGTGCAATGTAGTAACAGATGATGGAAAGAATTAAGTCAGAACAGTTCAAACAAGATATTAATAGAAACTTTTTTTTTCAAAATATGGTCTGCAAAATGCCTACTTTTAAGGCTTCTGTTTTTCTGTGTTTATTTTAACTGTCTTCTTGAAGTGTTTTGTGAGATGAAGTTTTTAGCTCAGTTTATGGGACACAGCTGTCACTAAAGTGTTCTGCCACCCCCAGCAGAGAGGTAACATTCTTTAATCTTAGCATGTTGAATTGCTGCTCTGAAAGGTAAAAAGTTGCATTGAAATTGTTGAAAAGTGTATTTGATGCTAGAAGGTAGTATTCTGTGTCAGGTGGAAGTCCTTGCACAACCAGATAACAATTGAGCAATTTATTAAAATGTCATTGGCTGCTGTTCAAGGCAAACTACAACAATAACTGAGCTTATTACAGTAGTGATACTGGCTTACAGCACTGCATTTTTGTTTTCTTAAGCTACACTGCTGCCTTTATCTAGCATTTCCTCTCATATTATGACCTTCATTTGCCCTGTGGAAGGCTTTCCTTGCTTTTTTTCCCCCCTTAATTTGTTTTTTGTGTGAATTGCCAGCTGTGGATAGGCACCCCTACTTGCCCATCTGCAGTGTGTGGGGTGGTGAAGAGTCCTTGGTCAGTCAGTGGGAGGTTTTTATGTGTTTGTAGGGGTGCCAGTTTCTGGTTTATAGACCTTGCTAAACAGGCACGTTCTGACCCTAACCATTGTGTGTTTCTGTGACATGTGTGATTTGATTTCACTGCACAGGCCCTGGGTGTTGTCCTGTAGCTGGCAGGAGTTGGTCATGGTGCCCTCACTGCCATCAGGACCAGCCCTCATGGCTGGGGGCAGAGCTGTGTCTGAACTTGCCTGTGTGCCTTCAGTCTTCTGCTAAACTTCCTCACTGTTGTGGGGAGTACATGCTGCAGGCCAAGTCTGTGTGTATACTGACCCCTATTTAAGTGAAAGTGAAATTTGGACTTTCCTTGAGTCTTTTTGCTGGATTGTCACTACCTCCAGAAGCAGAGACTGAGTGTCTCATGGAAGGGTCTCCTGGTGGCCTTGAAGGTAACAATTAAAACCACATTGTTAAATGTGAAGAGAAGGACAGGGACATTTTCTTTTTCCTTATGATAACCTGTTAATGCATTTAATTTATTTGCCAACAAGCTGTTATGTGACACTTCCATTTTCTTAATTTCTTGAGCAATGTGTTATGCATAAACCTGGTCCAGGTTTACTGTGCCTTGAACTACTTTGGGTCATTTGGGTCTGAGGTTTCCAACTAATGTTTTCTTTTTGCAGTTTTCCAGCAGTGCTGCTGTCCAGGTGAGGTCAAGTGGTGAAGGCTGTTTTGGGAAGGCATTGTGTGTCCTGATGCACTGTTCATGTGCCTGTCAAGGGCAGTTATGTAAAACCCCTAAATAAGCAGGCATGGCTTATGACACAGCCTTTTGCAGCCCAGGAGGAAGAATGTAGAATAAGGCTGATCTTAGGCTTTTGGAAGTATGTTATAAACTGCAGAAATATACCTCTAGCAAAAAAACAGCAGAGGGACTCTGGAGCTGTCAGCTCTTCATCACAGCCTCAGGGTCACTTGGGGCTTGCTCTGCGTTTTTCCCACTGACCCATGGTGGGTTCTGCTTCTCAGTGTGGGAGAGTACCCATGGGACAGCCCTGTCTCTCACTTGCCACTTCTGTCAGTAAACTGCTAACAGAGAAGCCACCTGGAGATTTTCAATTGGTGATTTTTCCCTAGGGATACTTTATTCTTGAAATTCCTTGGATTGCTTCATTTTAACCCACTGGCTGAGTAAACAGCCTCCTTTGCAGTATGTATGGCATAACATGGAAGTGGTCCTGCTGCTGTGGATGCTTTAGTTTCATCAGGACTGCTGACCAGCTCCTGCACAGTTGATAATTGGGATTGAATGGGAATAAAAGCCGTAAAAGTATTTATTTCCCTCATAATTGGGTAAGACAAGAAAAAAATTTTATTTTAGAAGAATATCTGTAAAGGCTGGATTTTTTTGGGTGTTTTGTTTGTTTTCCTTGTAGCTGAAGTTGTGCCCTGTTTAGTGGAAAAATGCAGTTGACACTTAGGTGCTTGTAAATATGTTTTTTAAACATTTTTTTTTGGAATGAATGGCAGGTAAATTTTCAGCTTTTATGCCTTTATCTACCCTGCATAATGTGCAACACTTCTGTGGTCAGCAACTTTGGTCATAGGCTCAAAATGGTATAAAACAGTAATTCCTTTTGCAGGTCTTAAGCATGCCTCTTTTAATACAGAGTTAAACATTGTAAGAAAGCTCTTATTATATTGCATTGAGATAAAAGTTCATTACTGTCTGCTTAAAATAAATTGTGGAAAATACCCTTGCAGAGATAAGTCCTAAATTCATCCACCCTGATGAGGTTGCACAAGGGCCTCCATCATCCACAGCATTATTTATTTTTAAATGCACATCTGTCTTATTCAGAGTCTTTCTCACCTCTCTTCATTGTGGGAAGCAGCTGTTTCAGTCTGCAGAACCTTTGCTGTTTTTATAAATAGCAAACAATTACATAGCTTCTACACCCATCTCTTAAAAATTTAACTACTGGTTTAATAATGAATATTGCCTTAGGAAGATATGTACCTTTTCTGATAAAGGTGTTGTGACCCATTTTAGTCATTTGGAAGAGTGTCAGTGTAGTTTTAAAGAGAAAATAAAATTTGAACGACATATTTCTTATGTATTACATTACCATTTCTACATATTACGTTAGTTATTTCCTTAGGGATTGTAGGGTCAGTCCCAGTAGAGGTTTAGAGCTCACTCAGGTGCTTGTTTTCCTGTCTTTTAAGTGGTGTTTAATAAACTCCTGTAAATGCTTCTTTTTTTTTGCCCACTAGCCAACACATTACAGAGTGGTTCATAGGTGGCACATGTGATGCTTAATCCCTCATGTAAAGCCTGGTTAATACATGTGTAGCATACAGAAGTGATAGCAAAGGCTTATCCTCAACACTTGGGTTTCTTAATTTGTTCTTCTGATTAAAGATTGTGGCCTGAAATCTTTTGCCCAAGCTTAAGATTTCATTCTGTATGTGTTCTGTGGTAGAGAACAGGAGAGTTTCTGAGCTTTGTAATAAACCTAGGCCTGTTGTAAATCAGGGCAGAGGGTTGCTTGCTCTACAATTAGCTTAGAACCCTTTTAGGTGTAAACCTCTGTAGTGTTTTCTTTCCCAAAGCAATTAGTTGTTGAGTGCATGCCTTTTGAATGTGCCCCTGATGAGTTCACAGGCTGTATGCATGTGGTTCTGTCTTGTTTGTACCAGTCATTTGTGCCCAGAGCAAAGAAGACATCAGTAGCTTAATGTGGGACTTGAAGGATTTTTCTATGCCTACATTCATGTGGCAATTTATTTTTTTCCACCTTCTGTTCAGTTTGTTCCAGCACTGAAAATGGAAGTCTTTGGGGACTTAAATAGAATGAAGCTTTTTTGTCAGAACATCCTACAGTGATAAATGCCTTAGAAATGTTGATAGGTATTCTGAAAAACTGCCTATCACTCAAAAAACCATTTAGTTCTGCTCATTCAGGGGTGTGTAAACACCCCTGATTTAGCCTGATATTTACACCCATGCCTTGAATATAGGATGCTGGGAAATACTATTGCTCCAACTTAGTGCTAAGAAAATTGGGGAGGTAGTTCTAATAAGATGACCAAGTTGCAGTGAGTTGAAAATGGACAGAATTTTTGACAGGAATATGGTTTTGCTGTGTGACATAATTTTTAACTTGAGTGATGTCTGTGGAGGTGAGAACCTACATTAGCCTAGTCTTTTATTTATTTTTTTCTCTCTTTTGTCTGCCTCTTTTCAGCTTCTCTGAAATTTTTAGTACTAGTGTCTCCAAGATCCAAGTCTTGGTGTAAGTGGGAGTGTATCTGATGGTATAAAGCAGCTACCATCCTTAGGCTCAGATGCATAGGGAGGGAACAAGCACCTGAAGTGTTTCCAAAACCATCTGTGTGAAGTGCTTGCCAAGACAGGAGACAGATAATACAATTTATATCATCAGTTTATAGTAATTTTGATACCTGCATTTATGTGAGATGTATGAATTATATAAAGAATACATGCATAACAGATGCACTGTTGAATCAGATTTGCAGTGTGCCATCCTAATGAAATGGCCTTCTGTCTCTTTTTTACATGTGCTTCTGTTTGAGGTGCTGTGCAGAACATGGGAAGGAGATGCACACGTTTGGTGGGTGTGTTCTGGCTTGCCAGGTATCCATGGTAGGAGTGCAGGCAGTGTGGGAAGACTGGGAGCTTGCTAGAGAAATCAGCGATGTCTGGAGGAGGCAAGGATCAGTCAGATCTGCTGGGAATAAAAATGCAAGTGCTGCCAGCTGTCCAGGGGGAATTCAGCCATGTGAAGGGCAGTGAGCATGGGGAGGTCAGAGAAGCTGCAGATCATGTGTGAGAGAGAACAGAGAGAGAGACTGGAGAGCAAATCCCATGTACAGCCTGTAGCTGGAATTTTTTTTCCTCACCAAAAATTCAATTAAGGCAAACCCAGGGCACAGCCACATCCTATCAGAGTTTTCCATGTGCTTTTGCAAATCTACTCACCATCTTTCTGCTGGTTTTTTTTATGAGCACATCAAAATAATGTAGTTGTTAATTCCCTGTTAGTGATTTTTTTTTTGTGTTAGCTTCGGTTTTTTGAGGTACTCTTCTCCAAATTGAGTAGATTTCCCTATTTCATGTTGAAATATCCCCAGAATAATACATAGGCAATAAATTAATCTATGTTAATTGTGACAAGAGCCTGAGGTGACTGGCCCATAATTTAAGCTTTATTTAGCAAGATGGGTTGACTGTGAGCCTAGAAAAATGATCTTGTTCTTTTTTTGGGGGGGGAATTAGTAATATTTAAATGCAATTTAGTATTATAGTCTGTTCTCTGGTCTCATGTAAGTTCTTACTGTTCTCATGCAAACCCCTTGAATCCTAGGCCATATCCCTCCTTTAAGCTGCTTTATTCTACAGCACACTTACCCTACATAGCAGTTTTCTGGTTTAGCAAGTGAATTTCTTGTATTGAAAACATCAACCTAGTGTGTCCTTTCCATGTGGGAAAATTGCTGACTCTTCCCTTGTCCCAGCTGCAGCATCTCTGTGGCTCTCCCAAGTTCCAAATGCTGCTGGTTTTCAGTAACTCATGGATCCTGGCTCATCTCCTTTCCTTCACACTGAGCCCTTCTGGCTGCCTGAAGCCACGTGGGCGCTGGACTGGGGCATCATTGCCTGTGGGCTGAGTGAGCACATGGGTGCCTCAGCAGTCATTGCCACCCCACCTCTTCATACTGCAACTGTTTCTGTTTTCCTCAGTGCTGGAGCCCTTGAGTGAGCCCTGCCAGTTGATGTCAGACTCTGATTTTGGTACTGGAGATGCAGGTAGCTTGGCTGCTATAGGGTGGGCAGCCACTGGTGCAGCTGCTTTGACTTTGTTTGGTGCTGCATGTGTTTCTGGATGGGTGGAAGTGGGTAAAGAAAATATAGGAAGTAAGTGAACCTAGTGAAGAAATAGCTGAGTGCTCAGTGTTGATGTCAGGGGAGTAGAGAGAAGTAAAGTTGTCTTCATTTTTCTTCTGCTAAGGAAGAGAAAAGGAAATGTAGTAAACATAAAAACCGAAGCCCCAGGAGAAGAGAAGTAAATCCAAAAGAGGGAGAAGATAAATTATATAACTTTGAAAAATATATACCTTGGGAAGAAAAAATTGAGCTCTGGGGCCATGGAGTGGAAAAACCTAGGTTCAGAAAAAGAGATGTACAAATAGATAATGCTGTTTTTTACTGTAGCATTGCAATTGTTTCTGAAAAAGAACATCTGCCAAGTGTAGGCAAATTCACTTTTCTAATTGGTAGCACCAAGAACAGGTTAATGGGCATGGGGTGGTGTGATATCCTGTCCTGGTTGGTGATACAAAAGTGATTTGTGTTGTGTACCAGCAGTAGGGCACTGACACAGAGGAAAACCAGATGCCATTAGTTATGATCTCCCATGTCTTTGCTTCTCATTGCATTGCAGGTTTTGTTAAACACAGATCACCTTTATGTCCTTGTTCCTACAGGATATGAGAATAACCATGAAATTGCTGTTCAGAAGGAACATTTGTATGAAATAGCCTAATGCAATTTGCCTCAATTTTTCTAATTTGATTGGAACATAATTTAGCTTTCATCATAAAATTATTAGTGCCAGGGGACATATTTTAAAGATTGTGGGGAGCACTTAGGATCATTTTAATCAGATATGGATAAGTCCCATTAAACAATTGAGCTAATCTTCCTGCCAAGACAGAGCATAGTATGCTATATGCAGATGTATGTAGTGTTTTATGAGCAGCAAGTCCAATGAAGTTTCTTTGTTAAATTTAATTTCTTTTTTTCTTAATAGTTGCTTTTAACTTGTATGCTGTGCTGCTCTGCCCTACTTCCCCCCATTTTCCTGTCTTTGAATGCACACAAGTGCTGGAAATGGCAAGTTGCTGGCCAGCCACCACCATGTCTTGGGATGAACCATCCCTACCTCCTTCCTTTTAACAGGGTCTTTGATGCACTGCCTTCCCTACCCCAGCCTGCCAGCTTTCCCCAAAGGCAGGCAGGTTGTTCCTTTGAGGTACTGAGCCTTTCACAAAATTTGTCAAAATAGGTTTTGTGCTCAGAAAATTTCAGGGTAGAGGGCTGAGTGCTAGCACAGTTAGATATGCCTGATTTCCTAAGGAAGTTAGCTAAAAATAGTGTTATGCTTGGATATTTATCTACAAGCCAAAATGCTGACATCATCCATTGTCTGCGAGCCCTGTTTGTGAACAACAGAAATAAGCCAGTGTGGCACTTCTGTAGGTGTCACTTTAGAAGAGAGCTGAAATTTCCTAACCTAGGTAGCAAGATTCTCAGTACTTTACTACTTAATTTTTTGGTAACATGCATCCTATATGATCATTTTTTTCCTTTTTTTTTTTTTTTTTTTTTTTACGATTTCCCTTTTTCCTCTTCTTTTTCCCCCTTTAATTTTCTTTTTTTTGAAATAGATGACAACTGTTTTGATGCAGTCAAGTACATAGGCAAATTGTTGCATCTATAAATACCCTGTAGTCATTATTTCATTTTTTGGTAGACTTCTTGAGCCTTTGGGCAAGGTAGTGTGTTCTGTGTGCCAAGAAATACTTTGCTAAGTGACCTGAGTTTCACTGAGTTTTGATCAAAGTGTCTGTTTGGAAGCCAGTTTTAGAATGATGATAATAACAATAGTGCTTAACAATAATAATGATGATGAAAACTGTCTGCAGATAGTTCATACCTCTCCCTGTTTGCTTTGCCCAAATCCAGAGCCCCTTTCTGTATGTACCTACTCTATTGCCAAGATGGATCAAGACAGTTGCTGTTTGGGCAACAGTACTTGTACAAATGCTTAGATTTCCATGTAATTAGACTTTTTATCCAATATCTTCTTTGAAATACCTGCTGGTTAACAAACAATTGAAAAAAATTTCTCTTCAAGGGCATTTGTGTGAAATGTAGCTCTTAGTGGAATAAGCACTAATGAAATACTGTGTCAGACAGATGATTTGGGTGGTTATTTTTATGCCCTGAATATTAACTTCATTTGTTGTTCCAATTTTCTTGGTTTTTCTTCTTTCTATTTCTATGTGGATAAGCATGATTTTTAGTGGAAAAAACCTCACAGGGAAATGAGTACTGATTGCTATTTAATGAAGAACTGGAGATTAACTTGACTAACAGCTAAGCTACTTTATTTACTTGGTAAATGCACCATGGTGTAAGAGAGCACACATTAATGAATTTGAAGAGGCAGCATAAAAACTGTTCTGGCAGCATCATATGTTTTGTTCTTAATGCAGACCAAATGACACTGGTCAAACACTTCCCAATCTCAATTGATGCTGACTTGACTTAAGTGGTATTTATTCAGAATTGGAGTCTGTGCAGTTATGTACTAGCATAGTATGTTTTCCCATTTACAAGCAATTTGCAATTGTTTTAAAGGACTGTGTATTTTATTTTATTTTTGGGAAGCTGTCAACCAAGTAACTTTTGCTGTGATGTGTTCTACGCTTGAATTGTAAAGCAGGAACCACTCATTCTCTTGAACATCTTACTGCCCCTGACAGTAAAAATGTATATTTATTGGTTCTTGCCTTCTGGAGACAATGAATAGATTATCTAGAAAGAAATTAGGTTTTAGAAGTTCTTACTTACAGGGCTGCACTTGTAATGAATAATTTCAAATTCAGAGTAGTTATTTAAAAAGCTATTTAATTCGTTAATAGTACATGCTTCATTTTTCCCTGTAGTGCAGTGGGGATTTATTTGTTTGTTTTCATTTTTGGCTAAGAATCTTTTACTTCAGGTTACTACTTCAACAGAAGAAGTTTGCTAAACTGGAAAACCAAAAGAGAAGAATCTAATTTTAAAATTATATAGTGGTCAGATGTGAAGCACAGTTCCTGTTCCTTTAATTTTTTTCTGTAAAGGAAGTTCAATATAACATTTCTTGAACATGTTGTGAAGCTGATGGGCAGTTGACATCCCATGTATGAAGTGTATTATAAAAAAATGCATTCAAAAAGTACTAAGAGCCAGTAATTGAACACTTGAAAAATAGCGAATATGAAAAGTTCAAGTTGCCTTTCAAGTTTAATTCATCTTGTTATTCGCCTCTTGTTATGCACAATCCACAATTGTGGACACTTTCTTGCCTTATTCAGTAGCATTGGTCACCTAATGGTCTGCTTTTCAGCATCTTTCTCGTTTGTTTGTCACAGACCCAGGTCTCCTACTAATCAAATCTTGTTCCAAGGAAAGTTACACAGTAGTGCTTGTGGACACAAACATTTTTACTTGTCTTCCAGGAGTTTTATCAGATTTATCCTTATACTGCAGATGGAGAGCTGAAATACAGAGTAATTTTGGCAAGGCCTGCTAATTTAGTGTTGTTTCAAAATGCCCAGGAACTCATTTACAGGTTCTGTGCATTATGTTGCAGTTCATGCTCTTAGCAAAGCTGCTGTTGTTGCTGGTTGAGAGTTTTTACTTAGAAAGAGTAGGAATCCTTTTAATCCTTTCCTTCTTAATGAAACTGAGGAATCCTTTAGGTTGCACTAGACCTCTAAGATCATTGATTCCAACTGTTAACCTGATTTTGCTAAGTCCAGGCATGCAGCACATGAGAAACTTGCAGCTGTGGATTGCCTCTGTAAAGTTTGAGGTTTGACTGGCAGCAACAAGCTCTGTCTGGAGGCAGAGGAACCTTTATTTCTGTCATTACTAGATACTGCTTTCTTTTTACACAGTCCACTGCACACCTTGTTTTCTGTGATGAGAGGAAGAGATGCTTCAGCTCACTGCTGTCTTCATTTGGTGCTGCAGGTTTTTTCCTACAGCTGCCTCTTGTGTGTGTAGTGCTCTAGGGGCATAGAATATAAGAGAATAAAGATAGTGTAGAAAGAAATCTTAACCTTAAGGAGTTGCAGCTGAGCCAATTAGCAAAGATTAGGAACAGGCCACAGCTGTAAGCAATGAGAAGAGTGCTGTGAAAGAGTGGGGTGGCTGGTTGAGAAGGGAACTGGAGTCAGTTGGCTGCTTTGCGAAGGAGTCAGTGCTCTGAGGAGCTGCCCACGAGAAACATCAAGAGGGTGTGAAACTTTTGTGATAAGGAGACAACAGCATGGAACTCCTGCAATAAGATGATAACATAGTGCCTCTGTAACCCTGGGGGAAGTGTGCACCTGGGGTACGTGAAGGGAGCCTGACAAAGGCTGCCCTCA
The DNA here is from genome assembly GCF_051311805.1 of Agelaius phoeniceus. Classification (NCBI taxonomy): domain Eukaryota; kingdom Metazoa; phylum Chordata; class Aves; order Passeriformes; family Icteridae; genus Agelaius; species Agelaius phoeniceus. The sequence goes on along the minus strand of NC_135265.1, from coordinate 13,659,643 downwards.
GACCAGACTCCTTTGGCTGAACTTCCCAAAGTCTTGGAACTGTGCCAAAAGGTTTCTGGTCACTTTTCCCAAAGTTTTCCAAAGTTGTAAGTAATAGGGCAAAATCTGCATATTGGAAACAAGCTTATCAGCTGAGAGTGCTGAAGACTATTAGCCTTGCCAAATACAACTTTTTTTTTGGAATACAGTTCAATGAAATGTACATTAGCATTACCTTGTGTATTTGTTTCAGTTGTGGATTGGCACCTTGAACAAGTCATAAGACTTTGCTTATTCTGGCAAATAGGAGATAGGATATCTCAGGATATTTACCGGAATAATTAGGTAATGATTCAGGTTATTTCAGAGTAATAGAAACTGGCTGCACTTAGAGTCCTCTGTCCAGTTCTGGGCCCCTCAGTTCAGGAAGGACCTTGACATACAGGAGCAAATCCAGAGAAAGGTGACAGAGCTGGTGAAGGGTCTGGAGAATAAATGATCTGAGAGGCAGCTGAGGGGGCTGGGAGTGTTTATCCTGGAGAAGAGAAGGGTCATGGATGAGCTTATCACTGGAGAATAAGTGATATGAGAGGCAGCTGAGGGGGCTGGGAGTGTTTATCCTGGAGAAGAGAAGGCTCATGGATGAGCTTATCACTCTCTATAACTCCCTGAAAGGAGGTTGTAGCCTGCAGTTGTGGGTCAGCCTCTTCTCCCAGGCAATCAGTGACAGCATGAGAGGATAGTTTTAAGCTGCGCTGGGGCAGGTTTAGATTGGAAATTAGGAGGAATTTATTTGCAGGAGGGGTGATTAGATGGACTGTCTGGAGAGGTGGTGGAGTCATCATCCATGGAGGTGTTTGGGGAAAGACTGGATGTGGCACTCAGTGATACTGTCTGGATGATATAGTGGTGTTCACACAAAGGTTGGACTCAGTCTCAGAGCTCTATCCCAGCCTGTTTGATTCAGTGATTCTTTGGTGTGTATTTAACACCTTTCAGTGTAAATTGCATGAAAATTGTGTTTTCACATGGAAGTTATTTCTAATGGCATTGCTTTAGGTTTTCTTGGCTGCTTTCAGAGAGAGGAGACTGGTGTGCCATGTGTTCTGATAGGCAAGCACAGAAGAACCACATGAGGCAAGTCTCAAATAGGTAATTGATGTGCAAGGGGCAGGCACTGATCTCCTCTCTGTGGGGAGCAGTGACAGGGCCCAAAGGAATGGCATGCAGCTGTGCCAGGGAAGGTTTAAGGCTGTTGTTAGGAAAAGGTTCTTCACCCTTTTGAAGGGGGTGGTTGGGCACTGGAACAGGCTCCCCGGGGAAGTGATCGCAGCTGAGCCAGCCGCAGTTCAAGAAGCGTTTGGACACCGTTCTCAGACACAGTTTGATCCTTGGGATTGACTTGTGACTTCATTAAGTCCATCACTGGCACTCTGATGGCCACATCTGTGAGCAAAATCTTCTGTACTTCATGATAACATCATTCTGCCAGCTTGGGAACTCTTCTTTTGCAGTGTCCACTTGGTGCTTTGGGGTTCAGAGCAGAATAATGAAATGGTCTCCATGGTAGAATATCTGACAAGTCAAGGGAAGTGCTCTCCTGGATTCATGTCCTGTACTGAGGTGCTGACATTTTCAGCATAACATTGCTAACCATAAATGTTACTAGCCTTCAAGGTATTATATCTATCTGAGTTGTGTGCTGAATTTATTTAAGTAGGAAATATGACCATGTAGTGACTATGTCATACATTAGGATAAATGGTGTTACAAGTTTTGTTACAGAAGCAAGTATTAAATGTGATTGTAAAGTGACCCTGATGGGCTGAATAAAATGACAGACAAGCTTGCTTTTTTGGTTTTTACAAGGGAAATCGAAAATGGTTTAATATACTTAGAAACATCACAAAATGTATCTGGGGAACTCTCAGATAATACTGTAGGTGTTTCTGCTTCTAAAGGCAAAAAGGATACAGGTTCTCTCTATATAAAAGTGTAGAAAAATGGAATAATTTCCTTCAACATATCAACTGTATCTCTCATTTCAGAACAGAATTTTATTTTCAATTACAGATATAATGCAAAATAAAACAGGTGTAATCTGGGAAAAATGCAGATGGTTTGATTGAGTCTAGTGTGTTCTACCAGTAACATTTATTTGTTTTACTATGGAGTACAAAAACACGCAGTTTGCCCTGCTTCATGCTAAGCATCTCAAGGTATTAAAATTATTCTTAATAAATAATTTATATTGCCTTATAATATTTTAGGAATAAGGAAAACAAAAAAATTTAAAATTGTGAGTTGTTATTCAAAATATTCTTAGGTTAAGCTGTTAAACTTTTATGTCTTGTATGGAGTTCAGAATTATTTAGACAATAGTGATGTACTGTATGTCTGTGTAATCTAGAAAGTTGTTTTAGCCTGTGTATTTAAGAACTATTTTCCTGGTTTGGCAGGAAGGAAAAAGTGTTGCTGTCTGCCTTACAGTTGAAAGTAGGAGGGTAGCAGCTAAAAGAAACAAAAGAACCAAGCTGCTTTTCAAGGAGCCAAGCCAGCTGACTGTTTATTAATTATTCATGACTAATATGTTCATGTGAAGTCCTTCATTGTCTGAAGTGTCAGGCTTCCTGATGAAATATAATAAAGCTCTTGGTGAAAGGTTTCTGTTTATACACCTTCAAGCTCCAGAAGGGATGATTGTGGTAAATAAGGCCGTGCATATTTTTGAATGCCTGATTTGTTTTTGGTTTGTTTTTTTTTTTTCTGAAATCTGTTTTGTAACAGTTTTCCTTGATGTTCTTTTAGGCTTTTGATCTTCCAGCTAATCAACCAAATCTGTATAAATGTAGAATGATTGAGTGATAAAATTCTTTAGTGTAATGTTTTTTCCTAATGGCTGAAAGTTTTTTGTTCCTTTTCTTAAAAACAAACAACCCCAATCTAAGAGTGTGAAATAATATTTCAGGTTTTTAGTGCAATGTCCATTAGAGTGTTCATTTTTTAGTATTTTTTCCTCTCACTTCTGTCATGTTTTATTTACTAGCATCTTCTACACTTTGTTTCTTTTAACATTAAAAATAATTAGGTCAAATCAGTTCTGTTATAGCTATCTATCACTGTGTCATAAAAAAATAAGATCAAGGAAGAAGATTAGGAAGGATGAGAAGGGAATGATTATGGGCTTTCAAGTTGACTCCTTGCCTGAGTGGCTGACTGCCCCAATTGAGTTACCTCAAAATTCTGCCTCCTTTTCCCCTTTTCCTTCATGTGCTTCAGTCAGTCTCTGCTCCCTGTTGCTTTTGTTCCTCCTGCTGTTTCTGTACATTGCAGGCATCTGTCATAATTTTCCTCTTGAGCTGTCTTTGGGGAAAGCTAGACTCCTGGGAATTCAAGCAAGATGAGAAAGAGATCTACAGGAGGGCTATGTTGTTTTTAATTAAAATCTTCCTGAATTAACTCCGAAGTCTAAGGACAATCCTGTTTAAAAAAGAAAAGCTATCTCTTTTGCAAGCACTTCAAGTGTCTGAAACATTTTGGCAAGGGAAAAAATGAAAATAGATCAAGGTATCAAAGCTGGAAATGGAGAGAGCATGAGATGCATATTCACTTTCACTAATGGTTGGTGACATCTCCCTGTGAAGTAATAAGCATCAATTTGCTTGTGAAATAAGCAGCATATGTTTTTGTGGTTTAAAACTAGATGTGTTTGCCAGTCTGCTGACATAGTCATTCGTGCCATTGATCATGGTAGCTTAAAACCAACAGTTCTACTCCAGCCAGTGCTGTAGTATGGCAGGATGATGGTAGGACATCCATTTATTTCATGCACAGCAGGGAATTTAACTGTGTAGTACCAGCTGTATTGCATGATAAATTCTAAGGTGCAGTACAAGAAATACGATCCTAAATGGAAGGCCTTACTTTATATTTTCAACTATTAGTAGAAACTTGATTTTGGAGCAGTTTGGCAGCAATATGTCCATTCAGCAGCAGTTGTAGAAGAGGCTGAATCTGTTTTGTGTAGTGTGGCAGTGTTCACAGGGGTCACAGGGAAGAGACAAAGATCTGACTCCATGTTTTAGAAGGCTTGATTTATTATTTTATGATATATATTACATTAAAACTATACTAAAAGAATAGAAGGGAAGGTTTCATCAGATCGCTAGCTAAGACTAGAATAGCAAAGCATGGTAACAAATGTTTGTGGCTTGGGCTCTGTGTCTGAGCCAGCTGGGCTGTGATTGGACATTAATTACCAACATCTAACATGGACCAATCACAGATCCTCCTGTTGCATTCCACAGCAGCAGATCATCATTGTTTACATTTTGTTCTCAAGGCCTCAGCTTCTCAGGAGGAAAAATCCTAAGGAAAGGATTTTCTGTAAAAGATGTCTGACAGTATAGGCATGTTTTTTATTAACCAGAGAAGAAACATCTATGGGTTAGATGAGCAACTCTATTCCATTAAAGATTAAACTGTATACAGACCCATCTTTATGTTTCTGTTAGAAGATGCTAAATAATACCTTTTATATTTACATGATGATGAGGGTCCTCAATGCATGTCACCACTAACAATATGCAAACTGTTTCAGAACAATAAGCTGTGTGATGTATAACAAGGGTAGCTTCTAGTGGCATTTTGTGCTGCCTTTCAAAGGTGTCAGTAATGATAGTTGTACTTGATAAAAGTATACACTTGAAACTGTGCTAACACATAGCTCACTTTAGATGTGATATATGTCAGGCTCTGTTTGCTGGGATGTAGCTGCTAGTGTAAAGTACACTGAATTTGTTCCAAATACAGTCATCTACTGTTGTTTGGTACCCTCTGGCTGTCTGGAAAATGTTTTATACCAACTTGCTAACTGGTTTATTTGTCTCAAGGTTTTGCCCTAGACATTGATGCCTGAAGTTGAGGCCTGGGGACTTCTAAAGTGTACATGTTCCACTTTTGAGAGAGTGGTAACTTCTGGCTAAGATTTTGTAGCCTATAGTGGTCTACAGAGTATTTAGAGAGATATTATCCAAACTTTTTATTAGCCATTAGCCAAGATGTGATCAGAAGAGCATCGAAAGGCTGGCAGCATTGGAAATTGTTGTGGAAGGATGTACTAGAGCACATGCTTGGATGGAATGGGACATGCATAAGAGGGGGGAAGAGTCAAATGATGGATGATCATCACCTGCTACTAATTAGACAGACTTAATTATCCCTGGAGATGGGGAAATTGTCATATCTATTGTGGAAGAGGTTACTTTTGATGACCTGGCTAAGATCATTCTATTTCAATTTTTTGTTTGATTTACTGAAGACTAAGGAAGGAATGAAATCCAGTTTTAAGGGTAATTTATCCAGAACATGTTGCAAAGTTCAATTCTATGCTTCTGAGAGCAGAAGAGTTCGTTTTTCCAGCAGTGTAATAATATTTTTAGTTCCCAAAGTAATGTGTGTATAGAAATGACTCAAGAAACTAATAATGTCCTCAAGAGAACAGAGAAGACCCTCAGATGGAAGATAACAGTTGGGTGGACACCAGGCTGCACCCAGGGAGGTGATGAAGGGAACAATTTTCCACTTCATTGTAGGTGTGTAGTGTTGAGAATGTAAATATTTGCAGGAGATATTGGAGTGACTAGAAGGAAGGTATTCCATAGCAAGATATTTCTTCAACCTCTGCTTTAGGTCTGAGTAGAAATCAAATAATAATGGCACAATAGAGGTTCCTCTTTTAATTTAGGTTTCATCAAGGACCTTTACCAATAAACTGTATGAATCTTCATCTGCCCACAAATAACAAAGGCTGGAGATAACTGATCACAGTGGAATTCCATTCTCTGTGCACTGGTCTATTTTTTCTTAGGCCTTTTCTACTCTTCCCTTTATGAATAGAAGATGAATGAAGCTTGGGAGTTGCCAATGTAGAAATGAGGAAGTTAGCCATTGAGTGAGCCAATGAGAAATAGGGGTTAGAATCTGTGAGTACACTAGAGACTAGGGCAGCCTGGATTGCTGTGGAGTGTCATATACATAAATTGACAGAGGCCTTATGGCCTCTGCAATGCATTTGCTCATGTGTTAATTTGTAAGTTTTTAAAACTTCTGTTGAGAGTTTTGTTCAGCAGAAAAGCATATGTCATAAGGAAAATTAACACTGACTCAACCATCTGCCTGTAAATGATGAAATCTGTGATAATGCAGAGGTTATACATAGCTGGCAAAACGTGCATTCGTGTGCTTTTTTTGATTTCAGGCAATATGAAAGTGGCTTTAAAAATGTTCTTGGTGCTGTTAATTTTCTTTGAGAAATCCAAGAAGGAAAAAAAGATGTTGGTAGAAGAAAGGGAGGAAAATACTAGAACAGTTTGCAAAATATGTTTAATTTTATTTTTTATTGTTTATTGGTTTCAGTGAGGGATTGAAGGGAACAATTTTCTACTTGATTGTATGTATGTTACTTTATGACAGTTGCAGACGTACTAATTCATTACAGAATGGCTATGAATTTTTTCTAGTGATGAGAAGTGGGAGAGAGGGCAGAAAGAAATCTTTTTCTTATGACAGTTAAAAATAATGAGACAAATTTTCTTTTGGAAAAAGCATTTAAACAAATTCTGCAGTTATTTGGAGTCCAGCTTCTCTTTGGTTCAGTCGTCTTGGAGTCAGGAGTGAACAAAGCTGTGTTTTTGATAGGATGTCCTCTGTAAAAATACAGTTCTTCTGACACCAGCATGACCAACTTGGAACAAAAAGTGAGAAAACAAGCTTATGGTTTACCAGAAGCAAAAGGTGTAATCCTATCCAATTTTCTGGGAAATGCATGATAGTTTTCTGCTGTTTGCTGGTTTTTCAGGTTTAAAAAAAATGGGAGTGGGCCAACATGGATTGCCTGTGTAGTGTCCTAAAGCTCAAGAGTAGCTCTTTGCATGTTTGCTTTTTGCAGTATCAGTAAGTGGAAACTTACTCAGGAATGATGGATTCACCCAGTGGCAGAAATGCAGGAATTTTCATTTGCAGTGTGTTGTCTTTTCCAGAGTTGATTTGTCTGGTCAGATTGGTGGAACTTACACTAATGGATTTGAACACTTCTCAGTCTCGGATTTTGGCAGTGCTGGGACATCTGCTGTGGTTTCTGTATCTTAGGAAGCGTTTGTATTGTTTGTTTCTTGGCACATCTGAAAGATTTCCTGGTGTTAGGCCTGGTGTTACCCTGTCACAAAATAGACAGGGTAACACCCCAAGTGCCTTCAGCTCTCAGATCTGTGCTAACTTCCAGGATATGTGGAACCTAAATGCAACAGTGTACCAGATCTCCATCCATATTGATTTTCTGAGACACCCCATGCATGTGTGTTATGTGTCACCCTAAACTTTTTAACTGTTTTGAGACTTCATTGCTTTTTAGTTACTAGTATAAATTACACACAGATTAGGCAAAAATCTATACCCTCTGGTCTAGTTCCACTTCTGGAACTCTGCTTTGGCTCAGGAGGAAGATCCACCATTCTTTTTTAAGTGCACCGATTTTCTCCCCTTCCCCATCTCAAACTTGTCCGCAGCCTGCCTGTGCTAGCTCTGTCCTCTTGGCTTGTTTGGTATTCTCCAGTCCCCAGACTCATTTTTCTTAGCTAAGAAAAGCTTTTCAACAATTCTCATTAGTTCTTCAAATATTTGGTTCAAGTTTGGATGTTTTAGTCAGTCCTCTTAGTTTGGTGGGTACATAATAAGGTCTGCTCTTTAAAGAGAGCAGAGCCTTTCTTTTCTAAATCAAGGATAGAGCAGACCATGCCAGGATATGGCAGCTCAGTAGCAACTTCTGAAAATTTGACTTGTTGTAAGCTCTGTGTAAGCTCTTCCTCTGAATCATTGCACATGGCTATTGATTTGAAATTATCTTGTGTTGCTTTAGTGCAGACAGTGCTTTGCTGACTGCGGTGTGAACTAAAAAGTTGAAAAGCTAAATGGCATTCTTAGAACAAGAAACAGCTGTTCTTTGGAAAGGCTTGAAAGTGTCAGTCAAACCATTAGGAATCCATGACAGAGTTGAATGCTTGCCCTGAAACTCAGGACTCCCAGCCTTTTGCCTCCACTGCAGTGCCAACCTTCCTGATGCTGTGCTGAAGGAAAGACAGCACTGGAAATGCTGGTAGCTGATGGCCTGTGGGCCTGGAACACTGTATGTGCCTAAAGCATGAGGCACGTGGCAGATGGATTTTGAGATGGATGTCTCATAAATTGCTCCTGTCTCTTCAGTCATCCTGGTATTTTGAAGAACTGAAGTACTGTGAACTTTCAGAATATGTTATCATATTCAGTTGATCAGAGTAACTTATGGCATTTTTTGTCGTTGTTGGTGAAAAGTGACTGAGATCTCAAAAATATTTCAGAAATATCAGCTGTTTTCCACTTACTTATGTGGAAGCAAATTGGTGACCAGTTGTGGAAGTTTCATTTGCATATATTAAAGAAGAAATGTAAGGTAAAAAAAGGTCAAAATGAAAACATTCATCTAGTGTTTTTCAGTATGCAGATATGAGGATATCCTCATATTGAGGACAAATAGTTTTCTGCTTTTGAAGTCATACAGATAGGAGACAGCCTCAAGTTTTAAAGCCTGAGAAACAGAACACAAAGATGATGTTAATGATTTTTTAAAGGCTGATACATTTCAGATTCAGCTAGATTCAGCTTGGTGGTGCTTCTGCTGTAAAAATATGTTGAGTTGAACCTTGTTGCTTTTCTATGCTTTTCTTCAATTCTGTGAGTCTTCAAACAGAATAATTGGAGCTTTTCTTTAGACTGCAAGTTGAATGTTATAACTACTTCTGTGGTATTTTTCAAAATCTTAGCCTATCAATGAAAACATACTGATTTTATTGAGAACTGAAAAGCTGTCATTTGCCTGAAGACCAGGGCACACACAAGAGTGATAGATAAAGGGAACAGAAGACCTGACTAACATTTGTCACTGGGACTGCTGGTATGGTACATGCCTGAGTGTTTATTGACAAAAGGCTAAGGTTCAGCTGGCCCACAGATTTCAGAAAAAGCTGCCAGCAACAGTGACGTCAATCTCAGTTCTGGTGACTGTATTTTACAGTGGCTGATCTGCTGGTATTTGGACTGAAACCACTGAAGTTATTGCCTAGTATAAATTGGTGTAAATCCATTAACCTTTTCTTTGCATTGTTCTTATTCATGGCGGGACCAAGCTCAGACTGTTGTATAATGTCATGCATGTTGTATTTTTTTTTTTTGAAATCTTACCCTCCTGCCTTTTTGGCCTTTGGTTTTTTGGTAGCTTTTTTGATGATACAGGGTGAAGGAAGTCAATTGTCATTTCACCTACATGGATGTGTACTTTGGAGAAACATGCTATTGAGCTTTTGAATGCATAAGAAGTGGCAAGTTTTCAGGCAAGCCTCCAAATCCCTCCCACATAATCTGGAGATTATATAATCAAATTGTGTGTGTTTTGTGTTGCTAGGACAAAGTAGAAACAGCAAATTGAAATTCTCATTTTGTATAAGGAGGCTGTGAGGTGCCGAATTTTGCAGCATTATTATTGCAGCAAAAGTAGCAGGGAATTTTTTGAGGGGATGGCAAGGATGAAGTATAGATTGGATCCAGACTGGTCATAGGCAGTAGCCTGGTCAGTCAAGCCATTGTTCTTCAGAGCTCAGATGTCAATGAGGGGCAGGCAGAGAAAGACAACTCTGTTGCCTTCTGGACAAGAGAGTTTTCTTATGTGGGTTCTCAGAGCCCAGTTGTGTCATTCAAATCATAATACAGCACTGTAAGGCAGTGAGGGAACATTTAAACATCAGGGTTTGAGGATTTTTTGTTTTGTTATGTTCCATTTCTAGTAGGCAATGATCATGATTTACAAAGTCCGACATGCATCTTTTTAAAAATGTGTGTCGGACTTGAAACCTTACATTGAACATTTTTCTGTATCTAGCTTTTAGAAATGTGAACTGGTGGTATTTTAAAAAACATTGACAGAAATTATTTCACCAGGGTCTTGGGATGTTGGAAAAACATAGCAGTTTTGATCTGCATTTACTGGAGTGTTAAAAGTTTCTGTGTCTCACTGAGCAGTTCTGTTCTTTAGGTGTATCAGGCAGCCTGGTGTAGGCACCTGGTCAAGTCAGGATCCAGTCCCTCCATACAGCCAAAGCTTTGTTGAAACTTCACTTTGTTGTACAGATGCATTATAAGCTGTACATTGAATAACACGTGAAATAAATATCAGTAGAAGTGTTCACCAAGGGCTTCTAGATACTAACTGGAATTAGCCTGTGGTTTGGCACCTCCCTTGGCCATTGCTGGGTAGGCTTTCACATGATAATAACCCAGATGGAATCTGACATCTTGTTTCTTGTGTTCTTTAATGGAAGTGCCTACAAAATGCTGTGCATTTAATCCATTTTCAAGAAGAAAAAAGAAAGCAACTCAAAATAGACAGGGTAACACCCCAAAACCTCAAGCCTCCCTTTGTCTCTACACAAAAATAATTTTTTCTGCAGAGCTTAGAACATCTTGTCATTGTTTTACAAATGTTTAATCTATGGCTTTAGGGTAGACCTATACCAGTAGGCAAAAGAAGGTTCATTAATTCCTCTTGGGCTTGTCCAGATCCTTAGGCAATTTGCAGTGGATGAACAAGTATTTAGTGAGAAGTGGTACGTAAGCATTGTTCCAACCAGAAAATCTGCAGCATGGCAGTGCACTGACCTCAGAGGTAACTGGGGCAGTAACATGGCCTGTAGCAGATCAATAATTGAGCCTTTACTGAGCATTTGGTTTGGACTTGTTTCACTTCTGACTACTGTTTTGATTCCTGCAGCTCATGTACAAGACATGCAGTACTTTCCTTTTCTGCTGCTTTCCATAACTACCAGAAGGACAGATGCTTCTGAGGATGAAGAGCACAAAGGTGCTCTCTGAGGGTGGAAGTCCATATGCTGCCATAAATCTGGTGCTGGCTGGACAAGCAGTCCAATTCAGTGGAGACAAGTTAATTAATGTTAAACTGCAAGGCAGTGACAGCTTTGCTCCTTACTTAAAAAGTACATGCTTGCCTAGTAAATTCCCAGCTTTGGGTTTAGGTAATTTAGATGTTTTGGTAGCTCTCAACAATCAAGGAACTATTTGGTTTAATTTAAGATGTTGATTTTGCTGGTTTATCAGAGTGCAATGTACGAAAAATTTCATGTGACTGGTGCCTGAAGTTCTGCCTGGCCTTCTCGCCTGTCTCCTCTGTGAGCCAGTGGCAGAATAATAAAACAGGAACATAACAATATTTGCCTTAAGGCTCTGCCCTGGGAATTCCCTGAGCTGTTACTATGCACTTTCCAAATATTAGTGAATTTGTCTTTTAGGAACCTCTCTAGTCCCTTTTTGAACCCATTGGTACTGGAAGAACTTCCGTCATGTGTGCAAAGTTGTTACACAGCATTCATGTTGCTGAGGAGCCTCCTCCTTTTGTGTGATTTGAGTATGCCCATATCTGATTGCATTTTTTCCCCAATTCCTACAGCACATTTCCTCAGAAGGAATATTCAAAGCTCATAATATTGAAGAGCAATTTGGAACGTTTTTTCCTGTCTGCCCCAATTTTTGCATTTAGCTAAATCTACCATTTTGTCAACCAGTAACTAAGATATTTTTCACAGTTGATGCCATTTGTGATGTTATGTCCTGTCATCTGCAGACTTTGCCATCGTATTAAAATCACCTCATGGTTTTGAATGTGTTGAAAAATGACAGAGAACAGTTGTTGAAAAGTGACCATTTCATCCTGTGCTTCCTTTCCCATCATTTTTGCGGTTTGTGCCTGGCCTTTCTGAGTTTTAGAAGCAAGTGGCCTTGTTAAAGCCTTTTGGTAGTCTTAAGCTGCATCAGAGGAGCTTTAGGTTGGACATTAGAAAGAGTATTTTTGCAGAAAGGATGATGAGACCTTGTAATGGACTGCCCAGGGATAGGTGAAGTATTTAAGGAAAGAATGGACATGGCACTCAGTGCTGTGGTCTAGATGTGGTGGTGGTCAGTCATGGCTTGGACTAGATGACCTCAGAGGTCTTTTCCAACCTAATTGGTTTTGTGATTCTGTGTATCTGCCAGATCTCCATTATGCAAGTATTTTTTATCCCGTTAAGGGTAGGACTTAAAGTCTGAGAGATGTAACCTTCCATTACAAAGGCCTGCTCAATTTTCCCACTTTTTATCTGGATACGTTCAGTATCAGGACACCATTGTTATAGATAGGCTCTTCAGAAGAGTAGGACCTCCAGGTAAATATCACATGTTAATTTTTCAAGTGACTCCTGAATGTATGAAATCGTGGTTTTTTTCACTTTTAAAGGGCAGTCAGAGTTGGATTTGGTACCTGCTTCTGTACATAAAACACATGCCAGTAAAACCTCTCCTATGATGTGAACTGACCCATTTTAATGGAAAAATCTCTGATAATATTTGAGATGAGGAGCTGCTGTCCTGAGTAAAATGGCTCACTGTCTTTATTTTTCTTATTGGCAGATTAGACATAGGCTTTTGAATTGGTAAAATTTCATGTCTGCTTAGCAATTGCTTAAACATTTAATCTGTAGTGTGACTAGATGCATTCCTGGCAGCTATGCAAATCACTAATGATGTGGTTTTTCTTCCCTGTCAGTAGATTCCCTCAGTAGATTGTCTTGGAGGAGACTTGATGAAATTAGTCTGATTAGCATGCTGCATTAGGTATTCTCTTTTCTGATTTACTACATTCTTTCTGATTCTCTTTTCTCATAGCAACTCTTAAAGCAGTGTTCTAGGCTCACGTGTAGTGGTTTGAGCTGTTCAGTGGTAGCAATTCACTGTTGCTGCTTTCGGTGTGTCCAGTGGGTTGAACACAGGTCTGAATTTGACCATGAACATTTGAACACATTGAGCTATTTAAGGCAAAAAAAAAAAAAGGCTCAGAAGAATTGAACTCGGTGAATTAGCATTTCCCTGGTAGGCAATAATAGGAAGTGTTTGTTCAAAAATGTTGCATTGCATATGGCCTGACATTTGGATGTATCTTTCCAGTAGCCTTTGTAGCTGGAACAGTTCCCCTAATCTGGAAATAAGATACTGCCTAATAAGTAAGCAACACATACTGTCAATGTCAATAGTTAGAAGCATGACTGGGTTACTGTAGTGCCTTGTTTTATATATATTAATTAATTTCCTGGTAAGTTTGTTGTTAAATGTGTCAGGCAAGATAAGGGAGGTTTGACTATGTTGGTCTCTGCACCTGAAGGAGGACAGAGAGCAAATAGTTTGATGATATTAGTTGACATTTTAGTTGGTCCTCTCCTGAATCTGGAAGGCTTCTTGGGGCAGCAGGTTTTCTAAAAAAAGGATCCAGATGTACAAGCAAACTTAATGTATACTCATGGCTTTGAGGGAAGGCTTAAAAGATTAATGAAGAGGAACTGATTCTGGAACTTTCAAGATTAAACAGAATCTAAGAAATTTCTTCTGTCTTTCCCAGATTTTTTATATGTCCATATGTTGTTTTTCAACAAGATTGCTGTCCTGCTTCATCCTGTGCTGAGAATGGACTGTAAGTAATGTATCAGTCAGTGCAGAGGAGGAGAGCTTGTCTGTAGGAATCCAGTGTGATTTGTTGGTGAAATAAAGATTGTATATGGAGGACATCAAGAGAGAGTGGGATGTGAAGACCAAGAGTCCAGCTTCGTTCATAATTCACAGTGAGCTGTGAGCAGCCTGTCCTGGGTCATTCAGTCAAAGCAGAAATCTCTGGGTTTATAACCAAGAGAAGAGTAATTTATGTCAACGTTAGCTGACTGCATCTTTATTTAGACTGAGTTTGTCACCACTGATTCCATGTATAGACAGTGGAAAATGGTCAGTTTGTCTAGAGTATGATGTGTCTGTTCTATCCCAAACATTTGTTTTAGGTTTTTGTGAAATAGCTGCTAAACAGATGCACTTTTAGAAGTGCGTACTTTTTTATTGAGGGGCAACTGGATGGCTAGCTCTGAGTTCAACATCTCAAAAATAACTATCAAGTTTGAACAAGATAGTCCTGTGATGCCCTAGGTGCTCTTCTTTTTCTGGCTGCCTAGATTGGTGCTTGGAGTCACTTCTACAGAGCTATGGGCTAAGTGCAGAATGGCACTGGGATTTTAATGGGGCATTGCCTTTATTCCTTTACCTCAGTTCCTCATCTGTAATGGAAGTAGCAGTACCCCCTTCACCTTTTTTGCCCATGCTGCACATAGTTTAACCTTGCTCTGTGGCTTTTCCTTGGAGTTCTGTTTCACAGTGCCTCTCCCCCTTCTTACCAATGGCACAGGAATCCCTGTTCTGGGTTTGGTCTGCAAGGTTTTATCCTCCTGGATTTGGAATGGCTGCATGACTTGATCAGGTCGGCCTCAAGACTTGAGTACTGCATGTGATGGTGCTTGACTTGGGGAGAAAAAAAAAAAAACAAATAGGAAATGGCTTTTATCCTGTTTTCAGTGGTCCAGGGCTTTTATCAAGAGCTGAAAAGCTGTAAGGTATTGAATCTGAAACTAGTTGCTGCACTGTGACTGGGTGTTACTAGTCCTGGGCATTGAGCCAGTGTAATCTCAGAAGTAACTTCATGTTTGGGACCAGGACAGAGCATTTCTGTAGGATTTTGACTTAATTTAAGACTTTTCTGTCATTGTTCAGAGCTATTTGGATGTTCAGATTAATATGTTAAATCATAATGAAGATAGATGGCAATATTTGAGATTGTTATAAATTTTCAGCAAATAACAAAATATCAATATACTGCTTTTTATCTCACGAGAAATGGTAGCTCCTACAGTGACAATTCATAACATATTCAATTGTTGTAAGGCGCTTCCTCAAGTTCAGCACTTAATGGCTCTGAGCTGACTCTTGTGAGAGCAGATCTTTATTAAAGAACTGAAAGACTTAAATGTCAATTAAAGATCTGTATCTCTTTTCTCCAGAAATTATCGATTTCCTTCTTTCTGTTTTTTTTTGTGTGCCTGGTGTATGGAATGCATGAGTGTGGAAGTTGCAGGGTTCAGGTTTTGGAGGGTGTAGTGTTTGGAGTCTGGGTAATAATGACATCGCTGCATCTGAACTGGATGCATGTTCAGGAATGAGGGTGGTACATGTTCTGCCATCAGCCTTCAATGGCACTGAGCCTTCAGCTGAGTAATGCACCTGTGCATGGGCTTTAACTGGGTAGGTTGATGGGCTTTTGCATACATTGACAGATGTAGAGATTCACTGATGAGAGAGGTTTGTAATATCAGTTGACTTTCAGTTTTAGGTGGTAATTTGCATGTATGATTTTGACACTGTATCTTGGTAGCTTGGTGATTTGGTTGCCATGTGAATACAAATCTGCAGGAGAAAAATTGAAAGCCTGTAATTGTAGTTTGCCAAATATCCTCCTCAGAAAAGATGGCAAGTTATATTTTTGCATATTAAAAAAGCAGCTCCTGTCCTTGAGGTCAGAAATGTACCTTTGCAAATGTAGTATAATACACTTGCACTAAATTTTCTGAGAAACCAGGGTCGATATTTTTCTCTTTGTATTTCACGGATTACCTACTTACTTTAACTTTGGGTCACACAGCTCAGTAGGGAAGCAAAAG
This sequence comes from Agelaius phoeniceus, assembly GCF_051311805.1. Lineage (NCBI taxonomy): Eukaryota > Metazoa > Chordata > Aves > Passeriformes > Icteridae > Agelaius > Agelaius phoeniceus. The sequence goes on along the minus strand of NC_135265.1, from coordinate 13,644,002 downwards.
AAGAGAAGAGAGCCTGGAAAGATGCTATTTTCACTGGCACTTTTAAAAGTCATTTCTGTAGGGGAATGAGGAAGGGTCAGCTTGCCCTACCCTGCTGGGCTGGTGTGAGAGCTCCTCAGAGCTTCAATCAGTATGATGAGATGCCTTTTTCCAGATGTAGAGTTGAGCTGCAGCTCAGGCTCCTGTGCCCTGGTTTGCAGAATATAATGACTCTTAAGTCATGCATTTTTTTACTGATTTGGATGGCAGTAATGTTTTGAGGAATGGTGAAATGCATGGACCGTGGTGCAAAGCTGCAGGTAATGTTTCAGTCCAAGATTCAGACTCATAATGTCAGCTGTGAATGATGATGATTATGCTGCTAACTTTGTATTGATCTGTGTCTTCAAGTAAAATTGTTTCACTTTGCTGTAGGTTAACCCAACGCTTCTGCTGACTGGTATTGTGTGTTTGGCTCAGTGACAAAAATCCCTTACCAGCTGCTAACCTCTAGGTTCAATTTGTGGCAAGAGCAGCTGGGTTTGCAGCCAGCCTCTCTTGGGGCATGGATGGCTTGATGTCTCTTGTTGGGAGAGCGTGGTAATACTGTTTCAAACAAGTGAATTAATTTGGTGTGGCATCAGCTGGTGTAATTTGTTTAGGTCTGTAATGATACTGTGTCAAGTAAAGTAGGTATCATAATGAATGGTAACTGAGTCATAATGTAGTTTTTTTCTGATACATTTATGTGAAAAAAAAACTTTGTTTTTTTAATTATTTTTTTAAAAGCTCTTTCACAATGCTTTATGTTCCCTTATGTTAGGAAGGGAACATAACAGGGCAGAATAAATTAATTTTCAAGAGGTGTATAAGTTAACTGCAAGTGTGTTAGGGAGAAAGCATTTATAGTGCTCAGTGTAACAGGGACATTGGAGAAATGCCTAAATTTCAGTTTGGGGTTAATAGGACAGTGGCTGAGTTCCTTTTGTTGCCACGTTTGCCTGAGTGGAGCAGAAGTGATGTTGACAAAGCAGGCAATAGTTAAGGTGTTGATCAGTCCTGCTGGGAATGGGTGATGGAGCAGTTCAGGTGGTGACATTCTGCTGCTTTATGTAGAAATGCACTTGGAGACACCAGCCTCTGTTCCTGAAGGTGGGCACAGGGATAGGAGCACATCCAGTGTGCTCTGGCTGGCATTTAATCAAGGAAGGTTTGTAAGAGAGAAGGCAGAACTGAGAACTTGAGTGCTGTGCTCTCAAGTGCCCACAAGTGTGGTCTAGTAACAAAATGGAAAGGTTATCAGTGAGCAAATGAGCAGTGATGGGCAATGTGCAGCAAAGCCCAGGAATGCAAAGCAAGATGCTGGTACAATGGGCACTGGAGTTTCTCTCCCCAGCCTACATTACTTGAAGGCAGCTCTATCATATATGATTACTGGGGGAAAAAAAGGTTTTGTGGAAGTCTTCTTAATTATATTACTTGTAATATTTAGAGTGGACCATGCTCCTGAAAAAATGAGAGCAAGCCTTACCCCATGTTTGTATTCTAACAGCAGAACTGAAATGCCACACACATTGCTTGCCTTTTGGTGACAAGTGTTTAGAGCAGTTTTGCTTGGCTTCAGCTGTGTGTGCATGGCCATGTGCTCACCCAGATGAATTGAGGCAGGTGGCTGTGTGCAGTTCTGAGACCTTTGAGGGAGGCTGCTGCACCTGCTGGGTCTGGCTCAGGCCACCCATATCTGCTGGGCTGAAACCTGCTCTGTGCTCAGTGCCAAGGAGTCAGAAGCTATGGGGAGCTCTTGTGTGAGATGGACTTGCAGGATTCCACTTTCTGTCCCAGTGTAAGCTTTTCATTGCAAGAATCATGTTACACAATCTCAGAATTATCAAAGTGTTGTTTCAGAGTGAATTTTTGTCCATGATAACCTGTAATGTCCTAGGGAATGTTTTTCCTCAGCTCTGGAGTCAGTTTGTGTGTATTTCAGCGTGTCTGCTTGATATCCCTGCAAGTCATGCATATGAACAAGTTTTGGGCCCAGTTGTGATTCTTGGGCTAGGTTCTGTTGAACTCTTCTTAATGAAATTTTGCTGGGTTTGTTTTTTTTTTTTTTATTTTTACAAGACTGGTGGGAGGCTTTCTGTGAGGACAGCTTTCAACTAAAGGGTTATCAGTGTCCTTTATCCTGTAGCATGCCTTGGGCCTGCTGTCAGGAAGGAAGGTGGACATGCTCACACACGTGCTTCTCACCATTCTTACTAATTTTAACAGGAAACTGAAAGTCTTCAAGGTGCCATATTTGAGAAGTTGTTTCACTTTGCTGGCCTTAGATTTTCAGTCAGATAAGCAAAGAGAAAGTGATCTTCTATGTCAAGATATTTTGATCTAAAGAAGTGCCTTTTAGAAGAGACATTGTTCTGCATTCTGTTATTGTATTTTATTTTTCTTACGCTTCAGATGTTTTAGGGTAATGTAAAATGAATCATGCTTCATGACACGGAGGTTCTGGAGTGTGTCCAAAGGACAATGAAGCTTCTGAAAGGACTAGAATCTAAGTGTGAGGGGCTGAGGGAGCTGGAGGTGTTTGTCCTGGAGGAAAGGAGACTCAGGGCAAGACCCTTATTGCTCCCTGCAACTGCCTGAAAGGAGGCTGTAGCCACGTGGGAATTGGCCTCTTCTCCAAGGCAAACAGTGATAAGACAAAAAGAAATGGCCTCAAGTTGCATCAGGAGAGGTTTAGATTGGGTATTAAAAACCAATTCTTGACTGAGAGCGTTGTTAGGCATTGGCACAGGCTGCCCAGGGAAGTGGTGGTGTCACTGTAGAATCATGGCGTGTTCGGAGTTGGGAAGGACCCTAAAGATCATCCAAAACCAACTCCCTGCTATGAGCAGGGACATCTTGCACAAGAGCAGTTTGCTTAAGTCCTGACCTGGCCCGACCTTGAACACTGCCAGGGCTGGGGCATGCACACCCTCCCTGGGCAGTCGGTTGGGTGCTCCTTTGAGCTGTAGACTTGATGAAAAGGTCAACCTGTTAGCCTGACTCCAGCCTGCTTCATGTCCCCAGTTATCCTCATGTGTGGGTCCTAGAAGGAAATGACCCTCACTGGGATAGGTCTTTAATTTCTGCTGTGTGCACACCTTGAAACATGTTCCAAAGACTTGGAACAGTGCAAAAGGAAAAACTTGAAAATTTTGAACATTTTTTTTCCCCTTTCAGTCCTTGGTTCTCTAGGGCTGCTTAAATATTTGCATTCCATTGTTCATATAAGTTACTTTTTAAAACAACTGAATAAATTTCAGTGGTTTTTAAGTAACTCTGTTTTGACTATCAGTTCTTCTTTGGCACAATAAGAAGAAAAAAAGGACTGAGTACTGCACTTAAATTTCTCTTTTGACTTTTCATCACTAATTTCTACTGTTACCCAGTCTGAATTTATCTTGACCAAATTTATTGCTAGGATATTAGTGCAGGCTGAAAGACTTTAAAAATTTAACTTCAAAAGCATACTTAGAAATCTTACAAAGCAGGAGCATATATTCTTCCAGCTGGTATTTGTGTTCACATTAGTATTAATCTCAGAATACTTTTTACTTAGGTTTTCTCTATGATTTTAACTTCAAGAAGAAATAGTATTTAATGTCTCCATCTTAAGACTTGGCCATTCAAGAAGTTTTTATTCTCTTGGGTCTTTGCTATGGAACTTAGGTTGCCTGAAGGTGATGCAGCTGTATTTGAAGCTCTGTCTTTGTGAGCTTCATTGAAGTGTGTAGCCTGGCAGTGACAATACTGTCCCTGGAGGGATCTTAAAGACTGTGCTTGTGGCACCTGGGGACATGGCTGGCCATCCAAGTGGTGGACTTGGCAGTGCTGGGTTGATAATGTTTCAAGGTTTTTCCAACCTAAATAATTCTATGATTCAGTGATTCTATGTTGTACTCAAAAGCCAGAGGAACAGTGTTTGAGTGTGATGGAAATACATGTATGCTCAGTCATATGTGCTGTCTTAAGCACTTTTTTCAGTGGACAGTTGTATTTAAATAAGAGGAATGCTCCTAATTTAATAATAATAGCACAGAATTGTTGCTCTCTTCAGTCCATGCTGAATTCTGCATGAGATGGGGAGAAATAGTCTTTTCCTCTCTATTTTTCTGTGGGGAAGGCAATGAACAAGTGTTTGCATTAGTAGTTTTTTTTTCCTTGTTGTCTTCCATCTTTACATATCAATAAATCTTCTAAAATGAATTTTGGTTACAGTTAAAGCAAAAACAAATAAGTGCAGTACTGGAATGTCTGAAAAACTTCCATGAGATGAGCTTGAGAGGGAAAAGATGTATTTATTGCCATTGCTTATGTTCTAAATGTAAGGAGACATTAAACAAGAGACTTATGTATCATGTAATGTCAGATCATTTAATTTGCTCTTGAAATGTATCTAGTTAGCTGGGAGAGACTCCTGTGTAAGGGAAAGCAAATCCTGGTAAGTGGTACAAAACTAAAACTCCTGGATACAAACCTTGTGTTTCAACCTGTGGAAAGTTATATCTGTGATTTGCTTCTAGAAGAGAAAATAAATAGAGCTGTGCCCAAAAGAACTGCTCTGGGCTGTCACTTGGCTGACTGGTCAGGCATAACTGTACAGAAATGAGCATTATTTGCCACAGAGAGTTTCTTTTATTGATGAACTCTCTCTGCCTCCCTCAAAAACTGAGATCAGAGCAGAGCCTGGAACAGAGTCACCATGTAATTGGAACTTGCTGAGAAATGTCATGCCCCTTGTTTGCTTGGAATGGTAGACAGAGAATGCCATAGCTCCAGGGTAGCAAAGATCACATCCAAGTTTTTCCAGCAATCTAGCCAAACCTGAAGGAGTTTATGCTTCCAGCCAATTGGCTCTTGAAAGCCTTCCAAATTCCAACTTTTTCTTTTAATAATCCGTGTTAAAGTGTACTGGAACATGATCACAAACATTTTTTCTTGCAAGAATACTGCATGCAGCTGAGAGGCATCTTCATTTGTGGTAGGTCAGTTGCTGCTTAGATTAAAATTCAAGTATTGTAAAAAGTTGCTGCTGGATCTTGTGGTCTGATACTGCTGAATCTTTGTGCTGTGATTGTGTGATGTGTCAATGACATGAGCTGAAACTTCTAGAAATGGATCTCACATCTTGGAAATTTTAGTGTAATAGCAGGTGCAGTTACTGTTACTGGACAGTGAAATCAGCCTATACAATTCAGTCTTGTTTTGGCTTGAAAGTTTTGTAAGCCTCTGAACAGAAAGCACCCCAGTACTTTATTTATTAATCCCAGTGAATTATTTTAGTCACAGTGTTTGGTGCATCCCGCATTTTGGAGATGTTGATGTACAGAAATCTCAAATGGAAACTTTACTGCTAGATTTAGTCATAGGGCTTTCCACATGTTAAGTCGTATCATACCTCTTTTGCATAAATTATGGTGCTTTAAAATAAAATCTAAGAATATGGATAATAATGGTGAGAGATAGCCTTTTCCATCTTGTTTCTTTGCTCTCTGATCTATTTCAGTCTTTGTTTTTAGTTTCATTTGACTAGAGACAGATGAGGGAGATCCTCTTAGCTGAGGTGTCCTTTTAACTCTTACCAGCTCCTCAGGGAATGCTAATAACATAATAATGTTTAAGGGCATATTTTCATTTTTGTTCTCATGGCTAATGGCTGTTAATAGAGGAGAGCAGCCCACTAGAGTAAGAAAGTAGCAGAAAGGAAAAAGCTGTAATGAGACTTTTGGAATTTATTTCAGCATTTTTTTGTAGGTTCAGTGTTGGGGAAGCTTCTCTCCCTGTCTGTGCCTAGAGAGTACAGTTTCTGTTTCTCTTTCCAGAGATGGCATCAACTCATTCCTATGGGCTGGTACAGTGAGAGCAGGAGCACCAACCTCCCACTTTCTGCCAGCTGGACAAATTTCCCCTCAGGTGCTGCTGGTGCAGAGGTGGGCCATGGGCTGGGGAGTCAGAGCTGTGCTGGTTCCCACCCACGTCAGGGCGCACGGAAGGCTCTGCCTTGGACATCCCTGTGAACATTGTCCCCTTAGCTCAGGTCACCTGTGCTTCCCTTTCCCTTTGCCTCTGTGGTGATTGTTTCTCTTCTGTTCTGACACACTTCCTTCCTGGAAGAGTGTAGGGCTTAGATATTACTCATGGATTGCGTTCCTGTAATGGCTCAATAAGAATCTTTGTGGTGTTATTGTTGTTTTCCACCCACCCACTGCAGGCAGTCACTGTAGTGTCAGGCTGTGGGTGGAGAAAAGATGTCAAAGAAGTAATTTGTGTAGTGTCTGGTCAGCTCCATTTCCTCTGCAGCATGCCCTGGAGGTCTGTTCTTACCTTAAGTGCCTTTAAATAATTTTAAAAAATGAAGCATATGATAAGCCATTAGTATGGGGCACTGTCTTTCCCAAATGGTATTGGTGGATGTGCAGGGCGGTGATAGCCTCTGGTCCCAGGGGCAAAGGGAAGGAAGGAGAGGATTTCACCAGGTTATTTCAGAATTGAGTAAGACTGAAACCAGTGGTTTACTTAGCTTGGACTTTATCCTGTTATCAAACCAGCATCAGAGCTTTGGTGGTGCAAACTTACCTGACTTTCATTGTTCAAAAGGAAGGAAATAGCATCTTATTTTTCTAACAGAATAAACACATTTTCAGACCTGCTCCCTGTGCTGCAGCCCACGTGCACTGTTAGAAAAGCAGCGCCTGTGTTGGTTTTTCCTGTTTGTGTCCCCCAGAAGCTTTGATGTGAATTGCTCAGAAGTTAGTTGCTGCAGCACCCATCCTTCATTCTCTTGTCATGCCCTCTCCTGTCATGGTAAGACTCATGAGGTGAAGAGGCAGTTGGGTTTTTTTGTTAAAGTGTTGCCACAAAAGATTTAGTCTCATCCTTTACTGGTTTTTTATCTTGTGTAATATATTCTAACCACAAGTTTGAAAATGTACCTCTTTCTGAAGAACCGCAGCAGAGCTTGGTGCAGTTTTAGAGAGTTTACAGATGTGCCACTGGGATTTGCTGAGCTTTTGTGCTTAATAATTTAAATATTGCTATTTCTGAAGATTTCATAGACCTTAGGCTTGAGGCCCCTGGGATCATCTGATCTGACCTGCATATGAATCATAAGAAAGTAACTTGCATAAGTTATTCTTAAATTGAGCCCAAATACTCATGCTGGACTAAAGCCCAAAGATGTTTGGCTGAAGCAATCTTCTCAAAAAGGAAAACATCAAGATAAGTTGAGTGCATGTTCCTTGGGTGTGGAGCTTCACTGCCTAATTGTCTTCCCTTTTTTATCATCCAAGGTCATAATTAAGATCTTTCTTTCTGCTTTCGTTTTCCACTCTTTTTGTGTTATTGTGTGCTAGATTGGAGAGAGCATTCAGTAGTTATCAAGTTTTATGTGAAAAGCAGACACCTCATAGTTTTCCTTTTTCTTCAGCCACAGTATCAAGACTTTCAATTGAAGACATTTTCAGCAGTCTGTCACTCTTGTAGCTCACCTCTACACTCATCTAAATTTTATTCTTACTCTTTGCTCTTTAAAAAGTGGAAACTCAGGCTGTGTTCAGTTGTTCAGTTTTTTTTTTTTGGTTTTTTTTTTTTTTGGTCTCAGTAATGCATTTTAAGATCTTGTTTTGAGATTTAAAATCTTGCCTGGGCTTTAGCCCAAGTCTGAAGCCAAACTGTTTCACAGTTCTCTTCTTTTTATGGCCATATTTGAATGCAGCTGCTGTAGCTTTAGGAATTAAGTTGTTCATAGTGTACAGGATGAATCTTCTTGATGTCTTCTGGTGGTTGTCTTTAACTTCAGCACAGTTATGTACTAAATTAAGTTATATGCACTATCTATTCTTTTTTTTCTCAGAGTGGTTTTATTTTGATGTGATGCATCAAAATGGCCATTATAAAAATTGTCAATATGGCTGCTGCTAAGCAAATAAGAGAATGCAGTCTTAAGTATTTTTGCTGTGTTTGTAACTGGCTTTGTCCAAATCCTCCAAAATTGTGTGAATTCTGTTAGACACGTGATCTTCAAATCTTATTTGAAGTGTGTGTGAGTCTGACTTTGCCTTGGTTAACCAAAAATTAGGCTTCATTTAGATATGCAACTATCAGCCAATCTATAGATATAGATATGTGCCTGTGTACATGTATTTAAGGACACAAACCTTTGGTTCATAATCTTCAGAATACAAAAGCCCTGAAATTTTCATGGGGTACAAGACTGTTGAGGTGTTTACAGGATGTGCATTATTTAACAGTCCTTTAGTAATGAAAAAAAAAACCAAAACCAACTTGGAAAAGATATAGAAAAATATTCCAATTCTTTTTAACAGAAAACCAAACTACAGTGTAAGATTTGGACTATCTCTGAGACCATGGCTTTTTGTATTTTGCAATGTTGGACAACTGTTGGAAGAAGTACCCACTGTTATTCTTTCATTTGAAGGCTGTGATGAGTTGCAGAGTAATGAAGAACATTTTTGTGCAGGTTTTGAGACTTAAAATTCTGGCTCTCATTTTCCTCTTTTCTGAATAGTAGACTATTGCTTGTCTGGGTTTAAATCTCTTTTTTATCTTTTACTGTTTCATAACAAAATGGGTAAACCTTTCCTGTTATGACTGGTTTTCATGGTGCTTTTCAAATACTAAAGAAAAAACTAGTAATAACTAAATAACTAAAGAAAGAACTAGTAATAACGGAAAAGCAATATGAATATCCTGTTTTTTGTAGGATGGAGTTGACCTTTTTATGGATAATGCCCTTTGTGATGAGTTACTAGCTTTAGATATTTGTGTATCATTTGATCTTTCTCCTTTTGTAGTGACAAATCTGTCAGGATTTGTTGTCATATTCAGAAAGACATTTGTTTTCAAGTTGCACAATGAATTAAGTCATCTATGAACCACGAGAGACTGAAATCTTACATGTTGTGAATCCATTCTAATGCTCCAGGGTGCCAGCAGTGGTGCTCTGGAGTGATGTGGTGCCACAAGTGGGATGCTTGGATTTGCCTAACCCTTGTTCCTGGAGGAAATGGGATTGGCCCAGTTGCAGGTGCACACCAAGCAGTGCTTGCTTCTGCCTGCAGGACCTGTGCTGTTCATCAGAGGGGTGTGGGGAGCCAGCCCCTCTCAGCAGCATCTGTCCCCTCCTGCCACGCTGTGCAGGTCAATCAGGCTTTGCCTTTGCCCATGCCCATGTTCTCCTCCTCTGAGTTCTGTGCAGGCAGTTTGAGGAGGACAGATGGATGTGTTTGGTCGTTGCTGTTGCTGGGGAGGATGTGAGAGAAGGGATGTGGAGAGAGGAGGCTGTGTGCTGCTCTCTGGGGTTCAGTGGTGGGAAGGAGCCACGGTTACTCCCTGGCTGTGGACCATTGGCTCTGCCAAGATAATTAAAAATCCCTGGACTGTTCTCTGCAGCTGCTGAGATGGGGTTTTGCTGGCCTTCTTTCAGCTCCTGTCAGAAGAATAACAGTTTATCTCAGAGACAGTGCTTTTTGGTAGTTCATGCTTTTTCCAGACAGACTTTTAAGTCCTTTGTTGGTTTACTGCTTCTGCAAAATAGCACCTTGTAACACAGGCATTTTTGGGAGATGCAACTTGACTGTAAGATGTGGCAATTGGTTTTTCTTTCTTTCAGCCCTGCAAACAAACTGTGAGCCTGTACCAGGTTGTTATTTTTGCTCAAGCAGATGATTTTCTAGGCTTGAAGGAAAGAAGTGCTTTTTCTGTGTTTTGCAAGCTGGATTCAGTTTTGTGTTCCTGATCCTATTTTATGGACTGAATTTGCACTTCTGTACTTTGAAATGGTTGCAGAAAAAAAATATCTGTAGTGCTTTAAACAAGAAAGGGCTTTTTTTTTTTTCTGGTGGTGTATTGTGCTGATGAAAGATGAAGAGGTTGACAAAAGATAATATTGCATTTTTGATATTTTAGGTTTTTAAGTGCTGATTACCCTTCATGTAAGGAAAAGCATCTTGAATTCAGCTTAACAGAAAAACCATCCTGAAATGGAAAACAGTCTATACCAGCATTGTCTGTGTCAATGGATGATTATTTTTTTCTTCTATATGTCTAAAGGTGATGCATAGAGTAACATGAAAACATTCTAGTTCATAGTCCCTTGAAGTCAGAACTCCTAACATAAGATGACATTCTTAGGATATTCTCCAAACTTGTCTGTGATTTCTGGGATAATCAAAATAGCTTTCCCTTGAAATCCCTAGATTCCCTTTCCTTTGTGGCATGGATGATAATGATAATAGTAAAGAGAAGACCATTTGCAACTGAGAAGTTGCACTTCTGCATTCTCAGGTCTTCCTTGTAGAAAGATCACATATTTTCCAGAAGTTGTGCTCAGGTTTCCAGCAGCATATCAGGCTGCTCATCTCATGGGCTACAGAGTGCAGGGAGGTGAAAAGGAAACCAAGAGAGCATAAAATGGAAAAATACAAATAGAAGGTACATTTGTAAAGAGGTGTGTGGTAAGGAGAAAAATGCAGGGAAGTGTAAGACCTAGTAAATTATTAAATAGAAGGGCAAGGAGAGCAGGGAAAGGAAAAGCTACAGGGAAAGCTGTAGACAGAAGAACTTGACCCTGGAGCAAAATGACTTTGTTGGCTTTTCCTAAGACCTGGGGCTTAATTTCCAGTTTTACTGAGCTTTCACAAGGATATGAAAGGGGAATGAGAGAATTGTAGAAATGCTGGGATAATCACAGAAGATATCAGTGCTCCTATGTAGTCTCAGATAAATGCCTGCTTAAAATGCAAGACAATGTGCATTTGGAGATAGAGACAATGTAAGAGAGCTTGGGTTGAGAAAGCCACCCTGGGAGAGCAAGGAAATGCTAAAAAATCCTGTACTATTTTAGTAGCATGTTTTCCAGTGGATACAGGTGTGTAAGCTTTAGCACATGTGTGGTAGAGTGGAATTTGGGGGTAAATAAATTGAATTGAGTTTAACATTGATAAGGAAAATCATTCTTAGAAGTTTTTATAACGTATTATAGATTTGAATTTGTAACTGGTAAATATCTTTTAGGACTAGTTTGGGTTTTTTGGGGGTTTTTGAGTTCTTTATTGTAGTTGTGGGGGTTTTTTGGTGTTTTTTTTTTTTAAATTGTTTACAGCAAAGAGTGTTAATCTGTGGAAGTGCTATGTTTTTTCTAATCTTGATCACATAAAACACTCTGGCCTAGATTTTACTTGTTTACATTCAGTATCAATAACTACTTTTTTTTTAATCACATCTAATCTTGGAAACCTGTCTATATGTAGAGGGTTGTGCATTTGTTTGTAGTACTTAATTCTTCAATAATTGCATACAACAAGCTGTGTTCCTGTGCCAAGCTGTGGCTTTGGGGCATGGTAGGAAGAAAGGGATGGTAAATGGGAAATTCCTGACTTCTTGTATACCAGCTACTTTATCTGTTTTAATCCAAAAGCAGCCCTTAGAACTGAAGTCTAATCCCAAAGCTGTGTTGATGCAAATGATTTGTGTGCCAAAAAGAACCACTTGTGCAAAGAAGGATAAAAAAGTGGGCCTCAAGATGGATTCTGTTTTACAGTAGCTGCTTAAGTATGTAAACTTGGTGTTACTGAAAAGAATGAGAAGATCTGTGTCTGCCATTGAATAATCATAAATGGTTTTTGTGCTGTTCTCTTTCCAGATTTGAACATGGAATTCAACCCATCAGATCATCCACGGGCCAGTACAATATTTCTCAGTAAATCACAAACAGATGGTAGGTTACTGAATTTATTACAGTAGTTATCTCTAAACCCTCTGTTAGAATGCATGTGATAGTCCTTTAATATGCAATGGCCCCCTCTCCCCCAAAAAGAGGCATTTAGAGGCATCCTGTTAGAGTTTTAAGTAGTCACACTTTTAGTTAATGGTCTTGTCAGATCAGTAGTACAAATATGGATGAAGCTTAATATCATTATATTGTTGAAAAGTTTTCTCTAAATCCAAAATTTTCTGTGTAACTTTTAAATTTTTTTTTAACTCTGAACATTAGGTTTCTGAAAAATGTGTAGAAAATATTTTTTTAGCAAATGCCAGTTTATATTAGCTAAGAAGACATTCCAGGGTTTTTCTGATATAGATTATACTGTAAATAAGTTCAGTACTAGATTTTCTTAACCAAATAACTCCCATCCTACCCCATCATTCTGTCTTCTTCTCCTCTTGTTATGGATTTTATATAATCATGTTTGTCTGGAGTTTAGTTGGTTTTTTTTATACATAGACAAAATGATCTCTAAAATTAATATTGGTTAAACAAGCCTCCTGACAGAGTTAGTAGAATAGAAGCCATTTACTGTGGCTCTTTTGTTCCCTGTTGGACATGTATGATATGTTGGTTTAGAAATAAATGAATAATGGATACAAAACACATTATTTTCTAGCAGGACTTTCAAAGCAGTTCCTGCATTTTAATTCTGACTGTTCAGCATGAATTCTTTGTCCTCTTTTTTGCTGTCTATAAATGCTGCTTTTCATTTACATAGTAAATTGCAGTGTCAAACACATCACTTGAAAAATCATGTAGTTTTCACTTACTGTATATTTTTTGCTAGTTTTTGAGCATGACTAGAACAAAGAGGATATACATTTAGACCCTAATTGAAGAGTTGATTATGTGAGTACCTCCTTTGACCTTGAGACTCTCCTTCTGAATTCAGCTGTGGTTCTTTCAATGCCTCATTATTTGGGTTTGGATGCCATTTATCATACTAATCTGGTTTGGTAGTCTGGCAAATGAATATGGCAATATTTCCATAGTTGTATTATGAGGATTGATGTCTGTTTTATGGTGAATTTGCTGTGTTTTGAAACTGTCTAATCCCTTATGGATGCTACTTGTTTCTTGTTACAGCTTGTTGAAAGAAAAGGACAAAATAAACCCAAGTTCAACAACTAAAATTTTGACCTAACTGGATGATTATTCTTATTTGTAATAGGAGCAGTTAATTTATAGCAATATGGACTTAATTTTAAGCATTTTATAAAAATCTTTATATCCATTTTAGAGTTGGTCTATGAAGCTTTGTTCTAGTTTAAGTAATGTCAAGAACATATTTTTGAGTAAGAGCAATGAATTTGGTGAAATGTTATAGAAGTTTTATCAATGGGAGTGTAAGATCTGTTGAGATGTCCTTGATACATTGGAAAAAATACAAAGGCTGTTTTGTTTGTATAGAAATAAAAGGATTCTGCAAACATTTATCTATTGATGTGTTGCCAAGAACTATTGTGTTCTGGTGGGACAGCTTCCAGTACTAAGGATTTTGCTTGGCTGTACTTTGGGCCCCTTGTTGAACCAAGTGGGCCATAGGAGTTACTACACTGTTCAAGGGTGCTGCCTAACCAAAATGCAATCAAGTGCTTGGTAAGAGGAAAGTAAAGGGATTTTTCAGGGCATGTAGGATTGGAATCTGACAGGTTGCTGTGGAATCTAGGGGACCCCCAAGACTTCTTCAGATGATGTAGAAGAGGAGAGCTGAGCTAGCTGTGTTGAAAACACCTAATTGGGCAAATAACTACTCCATTACTTGAATAGTATTGGGCTGGTAAACCTTCCTGTTGACTGTAAGCTCAAATATTGCTATAGATAAGACCTGTGGACATTTAAAATGCACATTTTACAATACACAGGGAGTCAAGTGACATCTGGATTCAGGGTTTCATCCAGGATCTGGTTCTGGCTGTGAGTGTCCATCTCATGGTTTTACAAAGGGAAATGGCCAAGTCCATCACTAGGTGCTAGAGTGACTTGCTGGTCTTAGCTTAGACAATTCCATGTTTGGCTCTCTAGTAGCCCTGTGCTCTTTGAGCCTCACTGGTAGTGTTATAGCATTCTTCTGGCAAAGCTGTGCTTGACCTGCTTGTGATCAACATGTGAGCAAAGAGCAACAAAGAGAATGAGACAGGATGTGGCATCTGGGTTTGTTACGTGGGCTCTAATTGTCTTTGTTCTGTGAAGCCTGGATGCTGTCCTAAGCATGTAAATTGTCCTGCCCCTCTTAGTCACTAGTCTGAATGAATCCTTAATTACCTGAGCATTCAATGAATCTGCAGAAAAGTTAAAGTCACGATAAGTATTAATATGATTCCTAGCTAGATGAGCTTTTCTAAGTGTTTCCATCGCTTTTATGGATTTTCTAGGTACTCAATCATATGTGCTCCCTTCCTATTTAGGGAGCTGGTACAAAATATTGCCTGTTATGTTTTTAACTTCTGTGAGTGCTTTATGCATGTTCTGCCTCATCTGCTTGGCCAGCGAGCTGTGGGTGACTGCAAACCCATTATTTTAGTGGGTTTTATTATTTAGTACTATTTAGTGTGTGGGTGTGATTAACCCAGGGTTTCCAAACAGCACTCCAACAATGGAACTGCCTTTTCATGCAGGAAGGCCATGTTTGCTCCTCCAGGGTGCTGGTAGTGGTGTTTCCTGTCAGTGGGCTCCAGCTGCACCCCTCTAACTAAGATTGGGCTTTACACATTCAATATACTGGCTAAATTTTGCAGTATCAGTGCAACAATAGGCTTCGGACAAAAATATTTCCAGTTTGTATTTATATACGCAGGTAGAAGTGGAGTAAGCTGCTTTTAGTCTTTAATGTTAGCTGGGACCAGTCTTCTAAATTAAAACAGAATTGGATGAGTTGCCAACAATTATTGGGAATTCCACTTCCAAAACACAAGATGTTCCTATAATTGTAATCATCAAGAATTTTGGTTTTGATCCTGATATGATTGACATTAAAATCAGTCTATAGGAAGTCTATGAGTCTATGGCACAGTGAGAGTTCTTATTACAGCACAATGAAAAATACATACATACATGCATGTACATGCAAGATGCCTCTGTGTATATTTCCTCATTCCCTTTTAATTTCAGGGTACATTCCTCCTATTGCAAAAGCTCAACAGTAACAGTTGAAAGTTTCTGCAGCACCAGGAATAGGTCATCAACTGCCGATTGAGGAAAACTGAGATAATTTGGCACCATCTCAGGCTTCACTTGAAGAGTACGACTTTGAAATTTTGTGTTGTTTAAACTGACTCCAAATCTGTTTGGCTTCACGTCATCAAAACCCCATGCCTGAAACCCAAAATCCTGGAGTTGCAGTTAGGAGTTGATGATGCAAAATGCTGGTTCATTCTAACATGATGGACTGGCCTGCTGCAGACCACACTGAGTTGTGTGAGCAGCAAAGCATTTTTTAACTGACTGAAGGCAAGTGATGGAATTGCCTCTTTACAGTCATCTTGCCTTGTGCAATAATTGGCTTCCCCTTGTTGAAAATGGGGATTGTGATTATAAAAGAATGGTTGGGACAGAATGGGTGTCTGCTCTGCCTGACTCCCCACTGGCATGTGTTCTGGAGAGAGTTGAGCCTTACACTATGCAGAGTGAGCCAGAAGCACAGAAAGAAGCAGCTGCCTTCCTGTAATGCCTCACCTGAGAGGCCAGGCTACCTGAATTTCTGTTATATGGGGAGACAGGGAAAGGAGGTCAGCATGGTGCTTGCAAAGATGTGCACAAGAAGTGCTTGAGCAGGCAAAAGGGAAGGGTTTGTATAAATATGTTAACATATTCTTCTCGAGACTGGAAATAGCAAATGGGATTGAGCTGTGAGTTTATATTCTTGCTTTGGATAGTAGAGGGTTGTACCTTTATGGGGAATTGAATAAGGGATACAAATACAGAAGAAAAAATCTAAAGGGAATAAAAATCATTAAAATGGAATTTGGAGAATATGTGCCTGCTGTCTTTGTAGGATTTGAAGAACTTTGAATGAGGTATAATTATTTGTGATTAAAACTGTTAAATACTGAACTGTATTCAAAATTTCACTGTTAATAGGTGTTAACTTGGAGTTAAGCACTATATTAGGTTTGCACACAGCTTATCAGAATTGTTTACTGCCTGTACATTGCAATATGTGATACTTTAGCTGTTCTTAGAAGTACCTACCATCATTTTATGTTCCCTTGTGTAGATGTCTTATGTGTTTTGCTGGTGATAAATGCAGTGTGTGGAACTTAAGTGTAGTGCAGTGTTTTAGCAGGGGTTCAAGCAGTTTAACAATTTACTAGATCATCAGAATTTTTCTGCTGTTCCTGTTTAATTCTATTTCTTATACAATGTCCATAATTGTGGATTTGAGCATATTCTAAGTGACATGGCTAACATCTGTCATGTGTGATTCTCCTTTCTGCTCCCTGGGAGGAAAATTATGTAAGGATTTTTCAAAGTTTTTTCTTATTTTTTTATTTTCATTTTATGTCTGCATTAAACACAATTATTTCACAGTATTCACACATACAGCCTTGTTTATGTGAGATTGCTTGCTTATAATAAATCACAGATTATGGCTTCTCATCCAGCAGGGAATGGACAGGCTATCCCACCATTGTGAACACTCTTATTTTGCTAAGTGCATTGGTTTGCATAGCTTTCAAATCATGATGCACCAAAGTGCATTTAATCACCTAAAGCATGAAACCATTATTATTTTAATCCTGCAGCTTGATTTATGTGGTAGTTGCCTCCAGAGTTGTATCCTAAATGCTGTGGTATTTTCACTGGAACAGAGCTCCGCAGGCTCTCTATGGGGTGAGTTAATTGGGGAAGTGCTTTAAAAAAATGAAATAGAGTATGTATAATCAGCTTTAACAAGCATTTTCCTGACAATTAAGACTTTATATATCTATCTCCTTTTTTGTTGCTATTTACTTTCTGACTGTTTTGGCTAATTGTGGCTTTGACTTGCAACCATTGCTTGTGGTGACTGGTTCATACTCACCAAGGAAATAGATTTTCATTGTTACATCCAACATGAGTAATAGTTTCAGGCTTGTGCCTGATCATTATAGAGGGCAGTGGTGTAATCCATATGGTTTCAAGGCTTCTCTGTGGGAGTTAGTGCACAGTAAGCTGTGATGAGAATTTGCTAACTCCGTGGTGTAGCTGTTTAGGTGCTTTCATACCTGCAAAGTAGTGTAGGCCATTTTGCATCAAGGTACCTTGGATGAAGGCACTGGTGGCTCAGGAGTACCCACACAGAGAAGTGGGGAAGAATGGCCAAGCCACTGCTACCTTGGACTGCAGCTTACTGCATATTAGCTTGCCCATGTGGACCAGCACCTGGTGAAGTATCCAAATGGATGAGAATTTTAACCCATCACCACGCTAGTGAGCATAAATGCCTTTATGCATACAGATATGTTTCTTCTATGTTTGCTATATAAATATACTTGGTTAGTGCAAAAGCAATTATAATGTTGCACATAGATAGCCTCCTGTTCTTTTTATTGTAAATGGTGTATAAGAAGCTTAATCGGGAAAAATAGTCATGTAATATTTCTATCGTATTTTGTGTTTTTGCAGTGAGAGAAAAACGCAAGAGTCTCTATATAAACCACGTAAGTGAAAATGCCTCGCTATGCAGCTTTCTCCTTGTTGTCTATATTATAAATGAGAGTTATCAACGTGATTTCTACATTGCTGAGAGGGTGCTGATGCTTCACATGTTTGTTCTGCATCAGGATCCTGAAGTATAGGCCTTGACTATTGAGTTAGTGGAACAAATCTGTTGGTTTCAAGACAGTATGATGCTCACAACCAGTGTACATAGGTAACTGGTATCTGGGAAAAAGAGCTGCACACGTTGGTATGATTTTTTAAATTACTACAGAAGCTCTTGAAACTTTAGATTACATTTGTGTCTAAGTTTGCATTGTCAGAGAACTACAGCATTGGATTTTTACACAGTTGTTTTAAAGTGTTGATGCAAGGTAAATGTGACTTGACATGTGCTACATGCTGAGTACGAAGATGGGGGTTTGATATGCTTATGTAGCCTGGGCATTTTTCAATTTGGTTCTCTTCTGTTTGAATCAAATTCTCAGTGAAGCTGAGAGCAAATACCCTGTAGCCTGCTTTGGGTACAGGAGCAGGTTCTTCACCTCAGTTAGCATTGTTTGTACTGCTGAAGCACCTGGAACCAGTGTGGTTCCAAGTGTGTGAAGCCTTGTGCTGAAATATGTGGAGTCATGCTTCAGTGAAATTGAGAAGGGGAAGAACTAATTTTCTACCAAATGCTGTTTGCCTTTAAGGTGAATGGGGAGAAGCTCTCAAGTTTTTCTCTATTTCATCTTTATGACACTACAGCTGCTGAAACAGATATGGTTTATACCCACTTAATCTCTTTGTGCTGAAGTTGACACTTGTCTAGCTCCAGATAAACTGGATCAGGGCACAAATGCAGGTGGACTCAGCTGAATGCTAAAGTGGAGCTCCTAATTGTGATTGACTCCAGGGCTCACACCTGCAGAAAGGGAGGGAGCCATGAGGGCAGGAATGAATTGCTGTGTGGGGTGAGAGGGCAGGACTGCTGCACTTTTTTGATAGAATTGGTTGGTGTTGAGTATTTCTGAAACTACTGCATGGCTGTCAAAGTAAACTGAGATTTTCAGTTTCCCAAAAGTTAAGATTCGGAGAAGTCATGGGATACTGTGCGGCTTACAAAACCCTTAAAGCTGCCCTCACTAGCTTAGCAGATGTTCTTGGTCCTCATCTTCTATTCCCCTATAAAGCATTCCCATTTTTTATAGTGCATGTGAGGGTAGTTTGCAGAGCAGTTGTCTTGTTATAAAATTACTTGGAAAGCCAGTGTACTGGGTTCCTGTAAACTTTATGATGTGTACTCAGTACCAACCATTTCATATGTAAAAATTGTGTTGTGAGTTCTGATTCCTCCAGCAGATTAACAAAGATGACTATTACAGATGCTACTGGAAGCACCCTAGTGCAAACTCTGGTTCAAGTGTTTTTAGATTAAGCTGGACATACCACAAAAAAGAGAAGGGTGATCGTGTCACTGAGGAGTTGTGTTGTTGGGAGCTCAGTGTAGCAGCATATGCAGTTGATGTGCCAAGTGCTGTACCTCTTCTTAATTTGTTTTGTTTTTCCCCTCACAAGTACCATTCAAAATACTGGCTGAGGTTGCAGTAGTGTAAACTTCCCTCAGTGGTTTACTGCTACCTTAAGTCTTTGTGCTTATAAAGTACTTCTGAATTACAAAGCTAAAAATAACCTTTATGAGGCTGGAGTCCTTACCATGTCTGTGTCTTTACAGGTCAGTTAAGCTTTTTAGGCAATACTCATAGATAAAAACTGTATTTTCAAACATGTCCTGTAATACTTGAAGTTGTACATTCAGCACATCTGTAATTATTCATTCAGCACCTCCTAAATCTTCAGTGTGTTAAACCTGATGTACAAACTGGGTGATCATTTTTGAAGGGGTAGCTGTGACTTGTTACTGGAAACTGTGTTTAGGTTTTCAGACTGCAGGGACCCATCATGGTTTTTCTAGACCACCTTGTTGGAAGAAATTGAAGGAATTAGATTTAACAGTTGTATGTGACAAATGATGGTTTTTATTTACATGGTACAATGGTTTATGATGTACTCTATAGATTGATCAATTCTTTTGCGCTGTTTCTCAGTGTGTGCTAACAGGAGCTATTGCTGCTCATCTGTTTCCCTGTTGATGTGAAGTGCTGGGTCCCCACATCTTCTCTGGAGGAAACATTTCAGAGGACAAATTCTGTAGTGTTGTCTTTTTTTAAAAGAACTCCTCACCATTTTGCAGCACTTTTTTATTTTGTGGTTTTTCAATGATGTCATCCTTTTTGTTGTTGTTTTTCGTGCTTATTCTCTTTTTGTGATAAATAAGCAAGATGAGCAACAAAAAATTTTTATCTTTTTTGCGCTATCTGCATAACTGGTTACTTTGCAGGCAGATTTGGATTTCTCCCAAGTGATATGGGGGGCTGCTTAGGAAGAGAAGTGTCAAGAAAAGCTGGGTGGTGTTTTTTTAACTGCTTGCCAAATTCTGTGTAGTAACAGATGAGAATAGTAATTTATACAAGTGTAGTTTTGAAATACTACTTATGAAAAAAAATTAGTATTGACTCTTCCTCATTTAAAAATGGACTTTGTTAGCGTGATCACACCACTGTTCTTTTCCTTTCTCACTTGCTTTTGTTTGTAGGATATTTTATTTGCCTGAATAGTTTCCTGTGATCCCCAAACACAAATGGTGGGCTCCTGCTTTGATTTGTTACACTTTGTCAAGAGCTGAGAGCTGCCATGTTTCAGATTCACCTTGTCAGTAGGTGTGATGGAAGAAGCCAGCAGCTGCTCTTTTTTTTTTGGGGTGGAGAAAGAATGAAAGGAGGGAGTGACAGAGTGCTATGGAGGAGCTGCCATCTCTCAGTCTTTCCACAGAGCCCAAAGGTGACACATGACAGGCTGGGAATGATGCTGCAAGTTCCCTACCTCCCATGTACCTGACCTGTTTGCTTTCTTCCAGCCTGTTTTAATTCCTAAGCAGTTGCAGCAGACTCTGCTTCTCTTTCCTTTCTCTTTCCTTCTCTTCCTGCCTGCACTGGCAGTCACTGTTTTTTGTTATTTTATGGGGTTTTTTATGCTGCTTTGGTGTGCACATGTCTTTTCATCTGCTTAGTCAAGCTGCTGAGAAGGGATAAAGATGCAGACTGAGATAGGGGTGTTTCCTTTCTCAGAGAAGAGAGATTGCATCAGTGTCTTTGCCTGTACAAGGGAAGCAAGCAGGAAGACAGACATGTTTTGTGTTTTTAGAGGAGGTGGTGGAGAAAAGAGTGAATCTTTTATTATTGTTGCAGTAGGTAGTTCTTTTTTTACTGTGTTTTTTGTAAAGGAAAGGAGCAGGGTGAGGGGAGAAAAAAGGTTTTCTCTTTCAAGTTTTTCTAGAAATGTTCCCTTTTAGACAAGGAGAAAATGCTCTGTTAGCCCAAGTAATTACTTCTAGGTGAGAGACACTCTTAAAATGAAGCTGTTTATATCCCTTATGAGCAAATAAGGGATATTTTTCACATATGTTTCTGTAGGAAGATAAAGGGTAGGAAAAGGGAAAGAAAATAAAAGGAAATCATGTCTCACTTTGGCATATTTTTTATTCTAGAGACTCCTTGCCAGCCTTGTATCTGCATCATCCTTTCATCATTGTCTTTTTTGGGGATCTGGACATGGCTTCTGCTGCTACCTGGCAACTGGATGTTAAATTCCAGCAACCTAATACTATTTTTATCATTCCAAGTAGAAAAGTTAACATCTATGTATAGACCAGAATTTTTTTTTGTCATCTTGGGGAAAAGTTACTGGGCAACACTCCTGTCACAGCCCTGGTCTTTTTAAGTGACCCTGTAGTGATTCCCATCAGGGGAAGCTTCTCCCCAGACACAGTACTGGGGACTTGCAGAGAACAGTTGGGTCTTTTCTCTACATGTTGAGGCAAGAACAATATCCATGAGCCTTTTTGCCTGCTTCCTATGTAGCTCCCAAATGTTCTTGTCAGATTGAATAAAGAGGCTGCTCTGCTTCTCTCTTGTAAAACTACTAGACATGGGCCTGATAATCAAACACTCTCAACTAGTGATTAATGGGTAAATAAGTTCCATGCTGAAATGGGAATATAGTCTGAAAAATAGTTTAATCTGTGAAAGCAAAACACAACATAAAACATGAAATGTTGTTTTCAAGTGGACTACCTGAGGCTGGCTGTTGTAAAGGCATATAATTGCTGTCCAAATTCTTAAAGATATTTAAATTGATGTTCCTTACTTGAAGAGAAGAACAAAATAAACTGAGAGATAGATTAGAGACTTCTTAGGTGCTCTTGAAGTTCTCCTAGAGATTGCTTAATGTGGCCTTTACTCCTCTCCATTACACAGTCACACAAAAAGCAGGTCTCGAGGGAGCCTTTATAGGCTACCTGGTCCATTTAGCAGATTCTCTACACTGATGCCATTCCTAATAGATGCAGCTTAAGATTCTTTCCAGGCATCTAGTAAGTTAAAATTAACAGGCTTTTTTTAATGGCTTACCTAAATTTACTGTTTGAAATGTGTTTTTCTAAAGTCTTCTAGTTATCTTCTTTTCTTGTCTTGTAGGGTGAAGAATTTTACTTCTGTCAGCCTCAAAGCACTAGGTTATGTGAAGTGATAAACTATTTAATGGGGAGAAACAAAAGCTAACTTTGGACTTAGAATGAGAACATGCAGGACAGCTCTTTTACAAGGAGCTGTGTAATACTTGCTTTGCTGGGGATGTAGTAAAGTCCCTCTGAAATTGCACAACAGTAGCAATTACACGCTTTGTAAATACAAGCCTTTGAGCTGATTTTAACAGTCAAGGAAATATTTAATCTTTCATGTTTGTAAAGCAGGGTGCTTTATCAGTGGTTAAATAGGGTCTGCATGTGCTGCAGAGGAGTTTACTGATGGTTGCTGAGCCCCTCAGGAGCTCAGTGGTCTGCTGACATCATTTTCTATAGCTGACACGAGTAAGGACAAGCTTTGAGAGCCAAGAACTTGCAAGTACAGATCTAGTCTAAGCTAGGCTGGTTTTGGACATTATAAAACATTGCTGAAATATCAGCTGAGGACAAAGTTGAATCATGAGGAATAAGGGGTATTACTTAAGAGTAGTTGGACTGGATTTTTTTTTTTGAAATTGTACTTGTTGGGAGAGGAAGATGAACATACAATGGTGCAGTTTCCTTTTACATTTGTTCTGGTGAATGCACCAAAGGTAGACAATTTTGCTGTATTGGCATTATGCAAGATGAAAATAAGTGCAGAGCTTTTCAGAGCCATGCAGAGAATTGTGTTGCATGGTTTGCTTGATTTGGGAAGTAATTTGTTGACCTGTAAAATCATGTTTCTTCTGTGAAAAATGTTGTCAAAACGAAATCATGTCCTGAAGCAACAGAAGATCCTCAAGATAGGAACCTCCCTTTTCCAAGTCAGAAGCAGTCCTGGTATTTTTGCTTACTGTTGTAATTTGGCTTTATGTGCACTTGCATGTGCCAGTTTTGCCTTTTAGCATCTTGGCCAGCCTCTAGTGCCTGGAAGCTAATGGGCATGTCTGCACAGATGGGTGCTAGCAAGCCTCATTTTTTCCAGGGGGAAAAGGATTATTTAATAGGGCCTTTTAAAATCATGCACCAACTTACACCTGGTCTGCAGAAAGCAGAGAAACTACTCTCATTATGTAGTACAGAAGCTCCAAATTATCTTCTGATGGACAAGTGCAAAAGAACACTGGAAAAGGCTGAAGCTGCTTTGCCAAACTGGAAGCTGACTGGCTGAGGGCCAGCGCTGGTACAAAAGCTGTATAACTTCATTAGGGGAGTGTTGTGCCCAAACAAATGAATCCTGCTGAGCATCAGGGCAGAGAGCCACCCTAGTGCTGCTGAAGAGGCCAGAGCTGGCCCTTCAGGTCAATTCTGAGTGTGGGTTTTGGGCAGTGCACACCATCCATTCAATGTTTCTACACAAAACCCCTCTGAAGTGCCTATTTTAACAAAAGAAATAGTAACATTTCTTCTTTGCCCACAAACTTACATTTAATTTCTAAGTCATGCTTCCTGAGAGAAATTAACTCCTTTGTTCATTCTCATTGTGAAAGAGTTAGGAATTCATTGTGATCCCTTTCAAAGCAGGAACCTAGAAGCAATTCTGCAGTGTTTGTATGATTTTGATGGCAAACCAAGCCATTAGATTTCTGATAAAATGTTTTTATGTAAACTTCAAGTAAAAACCTATAGTTCAAACATCTTAAAACACCACAGGATCTGGAAAATTGGAAAGTGTCAGGATGAAGCTGGAAGAAAATCAAGTGGTGATATTTGCTTAGTACTTTCTGTGCAAAGGAAAAACAACTGCTAGTCTCAGGAGCTAGGAACACCTGCATTATTGGAAACTGAATCTTGATCTGTTAGGGCTTTTTCTGTAACACAGTCAAAGACTTATCAAGTTAAAAAGCAGAGTTTTCTGTTCTATATCTTTTCCTGTTATGAAATTCCACCAAACACCTATTTCATATTCATTGTGAATAATGACTGTCAGCATTTCCTAGTGGATGTCTTGGTTCAAATGAGGAAAATAGCAACTGCTTCTGGAGTACAGAGCTAGAAATCCTCTCCACCAAATGTTAAAAGATTGGTCCAGAATTCATCTCAAGAGCTTGTTCAGTCTGGTTTCTTGTCTAGAGGCAGAAGCCTGTGTCTAAGCTATTCCTGGCCTATGTTTGTTTTATCTCTTCTTTACAACTTTCAGTGATGGAGATTCTATCACTGCTCAAATTATTTAAAGTATCCCTGCTATTAGAAAAAGGTGGTGGCTTGCGTGTTTCTGCCATTGCCTCTTCATGTACAATCTTAATTTTCCATAGTTTAACATAAAGCTACTCTTTCTTATCCCATCTACAAGGGCCATGGAGAACAACATCCTCTTCTTTGTAACTCCCTTCAACATGAATAAAGGCCATTATTTTTGCTCTGTTCCTGGAGAAAACCTTTCCAGCCTGCCAGCTGTCCCTTGTAAATCAGGTTTTTCAAATCTGACTGATGTTACTTCTCCATCCTCCAGACTCTGAAATAAATTCATTCTTGAAATACAATGTCAAAAACTGGACGTAAAATTCCAGGAGCAGAGTGGATGGGTGCTCTACTCTGTTGTATACATGGTAACTCTATAAAATCTATTGCTATATTGCATTTTTTAAAGAAAAAAGTCCTCTGCAGGTTAATGTCAGCTGCAAATTCAATAAAAAATACTTTGGTACTGTGATCCAAGTTTTTGGTCAGTGTTTTTTTTGGAGTTGACTGGTACCTCTGTGGTGTGTCCCTTACTTCAGCCTTGCAATTTCAAGTGTTCCCTAGCTGACCAGAATATAATTTTCCAAGTAGTTTCTATCTGCCATGTTTTCCTTGGTTTGCCCTTTGGGAATTTTAATGTGAGATGAAGTTGGAAGTCTTGCTGAAGTTGAGAGGCATGGCATCTAAGGAATATCTTGGCTACAGCAATAGTACTGTAGCTACTGAAAATACTTATCAAGTGAGTCCCACTTCATATCAGTGAGTGCTTTGAATTAGTAAATATTGGTAATAGCAGAGGTTGTCAAGGCTTCACACGTGTCCTATGCTCATTTTTGCATCTGAAGATTTACAAAAGGAGGTGTCCCAGTCTTTTTCCCTGTGCCAGCCTCCTGGTGGGATAGAACCATAGAAGGATCCCGTTAGATGATTTGGCTACTTTCTCCAAAAGCTCTATAGTCCTTCTCAGCTCTTTTGGTTTTTTTCTTAATTAGAGCCTCTCTGACTTGTCTAAATGGGAGTATTTTTGTGGTGAGCTGTGATGGATTTGAAATACCAAATTGTGAGGCTCCTGTACAATTTTGGTCATGGACCTATCCCGTTGCAATGGCCACAGAAGGGAGTTTGTCTGTAGGACAGTACTGAATGCTGAGCTGATGCTTAGTAACCCCTTTTGCCTTGTGCAAGGATGGAGAAGGTTCCTGTGCAGCATTTTCTGGGGGCTCAGAAAAGTCTGTTTGACTGAACTGTGGGACTTCAGATATCTCCCAGCTTAGTCAAGATGGAATATGAAACTGAGGGTGTTTTCCAGCAATTGGAAAGGGCAGAAAATCTGCTATGTCATATGGCTGCAGCTGGACATCAGAGTAGGAGCTGGGGATGCTGATCTCCTGACAGGTCAGTTATTCACATGGCACAGGTGTGTGTATATTTACCCAAGGGTGTATAATTTATAATTGGCTTTATAATTGGCACCATTCTTCTGACTAGGAGAGGGGCTTCTTCCTGCCAAGTTGTTGTGAACAGAAAGTGAGGCATGAGACACCACATATTTCCCTGAGGTGTGAAAAGTTCCAAGCCTAAACAAGTGTGATGTGGGCTGAAAATCCGAGAAGAATTCTGTGATGTGGTAGTTTCAGAAATAAGGTGCATTGCTCTAATTATTGATGTGTGTCAAATGTTAGAGTGCTGTTTACATAGGAAAATTGAAATCTGATAGTGGTGTTGCTATAGAGTTTTCTGTTTTTTAATTTTGTTTGCCTTGAATGAATCCAGTATATTTATCTAAAACTTTATCTAAACCTTTAAAGCGTGTTGTCACTTATTATGCAGAAAGAAAACTTTCCATGTGTTTTTTTTAAATAACAATGCTGAGATGTGTGTACATCACCTTTTTTTCTCCAGCCACTAAAGTCTCATTTTTCTTGTTTTTAAGTAGCTTTGCCTTTATCATGCCTGTGCAAGGTACTCAACAGACTTATGCAGACATTTAAACTCAACTGTGGTAGAATAAGAGCTATGAATCACCAGTCCCCTAGTAATTCTCTCTGTGTGCATCAATGCTAGATAATAAATTTTATGGTATTAATATTCACAGTACTCCTAGTTTTTCTCTTTCTTGCCTAACATACAATAGCTTGCAAGGTAGATGGATTGTCAGCTTTCAAAGTATTACAAAGTACCTTTCCAAAGTCCTGAAGGATTTTTGAAAAGGGGTGTTTTTCATTTTCTTGGTACACTTTTTTGCTTCCAAGAAAAGCAGTTCAGCCAACAATTTTATTGGTCAAGTGAAGGACCTTGATAGAATTTGTTGGTAAGCTTTCAGGTAACTTGAACATAATGTTTCTACAGTTGTGGCAGCTTCAGAAAATGTTGGGGTTTTTTTCAATTAACAGGAGACTGTGTGGTTTTTCACTCATAGCAGTGAAGTACAGAAATATGACTTAGCTGTGTGTAGGTTTTACCAGGAGTCTGTCTGGGTAGTGAATGCTGTTAAGAAGTCAGCTGCCTATGGAAAGTGGAGCATTGGTGAGCTGATGGATGCTGGCACTTGTAATAATATCTGTTTGGGAAAGTGGGCAGGGGAAGATGTCCTGAGGTAGGAGTCACAGGACTGTATCCTGGATTCTCAGTTCTCTGAGCTGGTAAATACCTGTGAATTCTGCTGATGGGATTGATATTGGTCCCTCCACTGAAACACTGGAAACTACATTAATTGTAAGATGAATTAAAATTTCCATGTTGATATGCTAACTGAATTTTAAACTAATTCTGTTGTGAGTTAAATGTGTAATTTGACTGATATTCACTTTCCTGACATAGGTTCTTGGTCAAGTTATTTGCTAGTGTAGGTGGAATAAGCAAAGACAGAATCAAAGAGGATTAAGAACTGAGAGCACTATTAGCTGATGTGATGGAAACTGTTCTCTTTAGCCTGGTGGAGCCCTGGCTACTCTAAACAGCTGATGGAGAAGCTCTCAGCAAAAACTATTTAGAAATAGAGTTCTCAAATGCCAGTTTTTTGGCTTAATTTTCCAGTGTTTTTCTATGGTAGTGCAGGAAAAGGATTGAAATGTATTTGAAAACCTTTTCTGTTAAGATACGGGTTTTTTTTCATTTGCTTATACTCTTTTCTTCTGTTCTTTGATCAGTTTTCTTCCTTTCTGATAACAATCTATTATTGATAAATTATTTTTAATGAATTCTCCTTATTGATTTTGTAGTTCTACTGTAAAGACCTCTTTCCCTTCATTTTGTTAGGAGCTTTTTTAGCGTTTTAAATTTTTTTTCTGCAAACATGGTTTTATATCTGTTGCTGAACTGGTCTTCATTGCTAACACAATTTCTTTTTCACTCTTCCATTTACTCTTTTGGAATGAGAACAAAAATATAGGTCTTATTCATCTTTGCTTTCCAAGTGTATGTGTGTATTTGAGTAAGCCTGCAGAAAAATTTTTGCATGGTTTTGGGGAAGGAGGGACACAGGGGATTTGGGACTTGAAAGCATTAGCAAGTCTCAGGCAGGGGTTTTTGTGACTTTTGCACTGTTAATTATTTCTCAACTTTCTGAACTGCTTCCAAACGTGATCACATTACTGTGTGCATCATTGTGAGAGACAGAAATTTGTCTTTTTAAAATTCTTATATTTCCTCTAAAAAATGCTTTGGTATTACATAATTGCCATTGTTCTTTTGCATGTTTTCCATAGCATCCTCCTGGGCAGTTGAGAAGGAAGTACAGTTCCTGCTCCACTATTTTCCTGGATGACAGCACGGTCAGTCAACCAAACCTCAAGTATACCATCAAATGGTGGGTTTTACTATTTATTTGTTTT
Source organism: Agelaius phoeniceus (assembly GCF_051311805.1). Lineage (NCBI taxonomy): Eukaryota > Metazoa > Chordata > Aves > Passeriformes > Icteridae > Agelaius > Agelaius phoeniceus. The sequence goes on along the minus strand of NC_135265.1, from coordinate 13,615,933 downwards.
TGGAAGCACTTGCATTTTATGTGTGTATTTATGTATATATATTTCTGAACCACTACTAAGCAAGCTTCAAAAGCTTTAGGTTTTGAAGTAGTAAATTTATTTCATCAGTCATGCTTGAGAGTTACTGGGGGATGTCTCAGATGAGCATTTTAAGTTTCACTGGTGCCTTTTTACTTTTGAAGAGAAATGAAGTTGATATTTGTAGAGTATTGTTCTTTCCATTTTGTACAGTAAGGGGAAAATAGAGACCAAATGCTGAGGCATTTTGTGCTCTTCGTTAATGGTTGCTGATAGCCTCTCTTGAGTTGGCTGTAGGTTGGTTACCTTGGTGTACACAAATGCAAAAATTTATTAAGACAGTGTCTCTGCTGCAGAGGTGTTACATGAGAGACAAATCTATTTAGACTAACACATCCAAAGGAGTTTGTAATGTGGTCACTTAGACAGTCCTTAATTTTTCTGTTAAAGGAAAAAGAGAGGAGAGGAGAAAGGTTTTGTAGTTGAACTGATGCCTGATTCCTCGTCAGCTCTTTCTGCCTGGAATATAGTCTTGCTTTTCTTCAGGTTTCTGTCACTATTAATTTAAAAATAGTTCTGATTAACACTTGAGAAAGGTCTTCCATTTCTGAGGTGTTTGGGCTTTTTTCCTTCTTGAATCTCATACTCTTCTGCTCTAAAATCCTTTGTATGCAGAATAAGTGCGGCCTTTTGGGCGGGTTTTGGGTGTCTTCTTGCATTAGACCTGGTATGGCTCATGGGAAGAAGAGATGGGTTCAGGTGCAGCAGCCAAGAAGCATTTTCAGGACACAGAAGGATGAGCTTGTAGTGGGGAAAAGGGTGCTTTGTCTGGGAGAGACTCAGGTGTGTTGAGGGGAGGAGAAGAGCTGGAAGAGCCCGTGCTGGGATGGGGCAGGGGTCGTGCAGGGCTCAGGCCAGGCTGCCACCATGGGGAGGGTTGGAAGCTGCAAGGGCTCAGAGGGCTTGAAAAGAGTCTACAGAGGGTGAGAAACTGAACTCTGGCACACAAAGTCTCTGCATCTTCTGTCCAGCTGCACATTGGGCAGGTTGAAGGGTGAGGAGACAGTAGGATTATTGCTTTTGTAGGACAACTGCATTTTTTCCCCCGCACCTTGCAGTCTCTACAGGAAAATTACTGTTGCACATAGATAAATCTAAGAGGGAGGCATTTTGCTCATCTCTTCTAGGTCATGTTAAGCACTGGTGTGTTTAAAATATTACTGTATCCACTGCAGCATCTGCAGCAGTGAGGGTGACTGGGGTAGGGTGATGGAAAGCTCCATAATCATCATTTCAGCACTCTTAGTGCCAGCTGAACCAGTGTATGAAAGGTAGAATGAAACTTGGGTGAGTTACTGTCTTGCAGCCCTGAGAGACTTTCAGATTCTGATACAGATTTCTAAAGAGTCAATATTTTTTAAACTTAATTTGACAATTTGTTACAAAGGCAACCATATGGGCACCAAGCAGAGCTGTGCACAAAGATTCTTGCATCTGCTTTCATTAAGTGAACTGGAGCTGCAAGTGTGTTCCTAGGGGCATAATTTAAAATTAAATTTTAGGATTAATTCATTTTGTGAATATCTTTCTGTCAAATCAAATTCATTCATAAATGTGGGTTTTTCTTGTGTTGAGTAACAGCTGTGATCTTTAAATGTCTGTGGTACACCCTATCTCTTGAGTCCTTAAATATGTGTTTGTAGAAAAAGGCCAAATTTAGAAAGCATGATCTAAGAACTTCTACTACAGGTAGGTAAAAGCTCATAAAAATTTAGTAAACTATATTTTCTTTTAATGATGAATATGTTTTCTACTGTATGGCTGTTCAAAAAAAACCACAATCAAACCTGAAATAGTTGAAAATTCTGCTAGCATTTTAGCTCAAATGTGTTCTTTTCATAACATGCAGTATCTCAGTTTTCATGTAAAAATTCTGAAATAAAATCAGAGAGCAACCACTTGACTCTGAAAGGTGTTTTAGGGAAAAATGGGGAATTTTCCATCAGTGTAAGACATAAGTATCTTACAGTGAATCACTGATGAAACAAACTGTCCACAAGGAGAATCAGTGAATTCCCTCCTCCATCTTTCCCCTTTAGCTTAGATTGGTTTTATGCTGCTGCAGTAAGTAGGGAGGGTGCTGGCTCAGCTTCATTCTTCAATAAAAATATATTGTCAGTAAAGCATGAGCTGGGAGTTGGGAACTGTAGGGTAATAAGAATCCATGTTTTAATTTTGTTCCATCTCATGAGAACAAAATGAGATCAGTTAGTTGTGTATGTAATCAAAATCTTAACTTTCTGTGACTATAAGGACACTTTTTGTCTGTGTGCAGAATATAAACAGGGGTGCTTGGGTGTGTGGTTGAGAGTAGGGGAAATGCATAATGCAGTTAGTTATTCAGGGAGTTGTCTTTCCTGAGTTAAAATAAGTAACTTGATGCCATAAAACTGTAGGAGTGGTATTTGAGTCTGCTCTTTGAGCAGCTATATAAAGACAGACACAAGCAATGGGTTTAAATATACAATCATAAGCCACTGGTGATGTAAACATCTTGTGTTAACCTGGCAGCAAAACTAAAGACAATGTCCAATGCCTGTGGTGCCTTGTCTTCAACCTTGGAAGTCAGTAGGGGTTTAACCATGGGGTTTAGTGGAATAGGGCATTAAATGCAAAGCATGTGCAACTTGATACATGAAATAAGAATATGAATATGATGATAATATGAAGTAAATTACTTAATTACTAGTAAAAAGGATGTAGTTGGAATGTACAAAACAAATATTATTAAATTGTCTGTTTACAGCAATTTTCCTGATATCTAAGAGCGAACAAAAGAAAATTGGCTGTTGACCATATACTGTTTGTCATGCTTTGTGCTAGGCTTTAAATTTGCATGCAATATGACAGAAAATATAGTATGAATCCTGAGATATTAACTCTGTATTTTTCTTTACAGTGTAGCTCTTGCAATATATTACCACATCAAAAACAGGTATGTGAATAGTGGAATCTTGTGCTGAAAATCTTTTATTGAATCTTTTATTGAAACAAGTGAACTGCTCAAACCCTAAAAACGCATGCTTTATTTCTTTCAAAATATTTTTGGATACTCATTTTCTTAACTTACAGGCTAGCAATAAGAAACACACGCATTTTATATAGATATTATTTCACATAGGAAAATTAAAATTGGAGGATTAAATACTGTAAAAAGTGGAACTACAGCTCAACATTGAAAAGTTGTGATGATTTAGTGTTTCATTTTATATGCATTGAGCACTTCTGCATTGTTGTATATGTTGCATTTACATGTAGAAAAATCTGAATAATATCTTTCAGTTTTGTATTTTTAGCTGCACCTTTGTAAAGTTAACAGTGTATATCAGAGATCAGTTAGTATTTTGAAATAAAACCCATGAATTATACAGTAAGAGTGGCATTGTGAATAGATGTCATTCAAGATGCCTCAGAAAAAGAGCAGGTCCTGGCTTATCTCTCCTGGTGTAGTATGTTTTAGATCTCTGCTCAGTCAAGTTGATTGAAATTGAATAGAAAAAAGGCTCTCTAAAAAGTGACTTGGCACATACATGAGTTTTCTTCATGTTGAATTGTGCTTTTGTATCTTAAATTCCCTGTCCTCATGATACGTCACAGTATCCTAAAATAATATTTCCTGACATTTCTAAGGAGAGGTTGTATAAATAATTCAAGTTACTTTTGTGTCCATGGTTTTTCAATTGGCCTTTTCAGAGAACTTGGCTTAGCTCTTGATTTATCAAGCCACTTAGATGTTTTTTCTTCTGCACTATCAGAAGTCCAACTAGAACAAAAGGAATTACTCATGAGTTTAAAGTTCAGCTGGTACGTCATTCAGGACCATGGTTCAGGTCACTGGAGCCCATCACACTTCTTGACACAAGGCTGACATCCCAAGAGAAACCTTTACATGTGCACAAGGGCAGAAGGGCTTAGGGCTTGATTCCCTCTGAAAGCTCTTAGAAGACTTTCTGAGACATCAGTGGGCCTTGGACAGAAACATGACAGTATATAAAGCAAAAGTTGGAGTGAAATCTTCTCTTGAACTTTTAATCTCATTTACCAGGAAATAAGGCATGAGTGGTCATGCTTGGATTATTTGTTTATCCATCTGTGGTTCCTTTCCTCTCTTTTTTCTATGGTCCTTGGATTAGTTTGGTTAGCTAGTCAGTTTTTGCTATGCTTGAAAAAATAATAGAGATCTCAAAGATAATCAGACTCCAACAAAGATAATTGTGGAAATCAATTATTAAGTGTTCTCCTAAGTACCATGGCAGCTGAGTAAAAGGCTTGAGAGAATTGGGCACATGAGAGACTGCAAGAGGTAAGAAACCTCAGTAAGAATTCTCAAGTGAGCAGGAAGAATCCAGAGCCGCAGTGTGCCAGATGTGGCCATCTATGGTGATTGCCATGGAGCTATCCCTCTCTGCAGTAAATTATGCCCATTTGTTGGCTTGCAGAGCCTGATGCAAATGTGACCTACAGCTGGTAGACAGAGAGACCAGACCTTTATAAAATAAAGAGTACTGTGTCAGCATCTTGAAAACAAATGCATTCTGACTGTTACTTTGTTGGGAAAGTTGCAATCTGTCCTTTCACTTGTGGGATGGAGAGGGGATTGATTCAGGAAACTGCTTGCTGCTGCTTTCCCTGGAATGTGTCTGGGCTGGGGAGGAGCTGTGCCTGCACTTGAGACAGTCCCAGCAGTGATGCTGGAGCCAGGCTCATGTGTGTCAGTTTGGAACTTGGGAATGAGGGATGTGAAACAACTGTTTGGTCTTGGGTTCTCTCTGATTTGGGAATGGTGGGACAATGTGATTACAGCACTCAGTTGTGCTTGCTGCTGAAACAGCAAGAGCAAAACATATGTTCTGTTTCCTGCTGTTATAGGAGAAAAGGAAGTTGTTGACGTATATGGGAGATTGTGGTTCATTAAGGGGGATGGGGAGTATGAAACCACTGTGACTCTTTGACTCAAGGTTCATTTTGACAGAAAATGAGTCAAGCATCTCCTTTTCCAGAGAATAATTCATTTTAGACAGTATTTAGTTGGTCCTGTTCTCCTGTATAGGAGACTTAAACCAAAATTACTTCCTAATGTTTCAAACCCTCACCAGTCTAATTTTTTTGAGAAGCTATGCATGAAATATAACATTTCTTTACATGTTTCTCACATTTCATTTGATTGTAGCATTCTAGTTATCATTCCTCCCTTTCCCAGTGTCTCCTATCATGGTTATACCGATCAGTTTTCTTAATGTTTCTTTGTCTTAGCTACTCAACAAGTAATTAAAAAACTATGCCCATCTTGTTTTTGAAGGAATGCACAAGCATTGGTGAATTTGCTAAAGAAATAAAATAAACCCCAGCAAACTGACCATAAAGAATGCTTGAGTAATCAGTAGATGGTCCATTTTTGGAAGAGTACAGTGTGAGTTGCAGTGAAGACAAAAACCTCTCAAGTTTTTTTAAATAGATTTTTGAGGACAGTCAGGTGTGACTTCGTAGCATACAGCAGCGACAACCTGAAGAAATAAAACAGGAAATTATTTACATTGTGAAGTGCCATAGTTTACTGTAGCACACCAATCATTTCAGGGAGACTACTTCTGCATTACTACTACACTGGTTTTTTAGGTAGGGTTAAGAGTCTGGCCTAGACTCCTTGCTGATAGGAATTTTCTAGTAGTCACCCCAGTCCAGGATTTCGTTTTATTTAATTTTTTATTTTGTTGTTTTGTTTTGTTGGTTTTAATTTAGATGTTCTTTTTTTATATTAAAAATGTGTTCCTTTCCAGTGTTAGCCTCCATTTTAGTAGAAAAAATGTCACCTTCAAATGTTGAGTTAATAAATGTATTTTCCAGACATGAGTCCACTGTAAAACTTGTGGTTTGCATGCTCTGAGAGACACGTGCTGCTAAGTAAAGACAGAAAATGTATTCAGTGGTTTGTTTGTTAAGAACTGTATGATCAGAGTACCAGGGATGCTAAAAATAAAGATGGGACTGTAATAAGTAGGTCACAGGGATGCATTTGTCCAGAAGGTGCCAGTTCTGGTACAGTGTTACTTCTTGGTTTTGTGTTTGTTAGTGTCCTTGCCAAAGTTACATACAGCAAAAATCTTATATTGCATCCTGGATGTTAGGCTTGTGAAGTTGCATCAATGTGCATGCTGATATTGAGCTACAGGCATTTCAGAGAAACATCTTATAAAAACAATGAATAGGAATATTATTGTCTGAGTTTTTGTTTGTATGTGCTTCTTTTGGCTTGTACAATTCATTAGTACAATAGGGTTTTTTGGATAAATGAGAAGTGAACTATGTATGTATTAACTAAAAGATTACTGTAAATATAGCATTGCATATTCGTAAGCTATTGTAAATGCAGGTCCACTGATGAGGGGAGAGAATGATGCATCTGACTCCATCTTATCAAAAGGCTCACTTATTACTTCATTATACTATATTATAGTAAAGAATACTATACTATACTAAAGAATACAGGAAGGATACTTACTGAATGCTACAAAGATAATAATGAAAACTTGGGATTCTTCCCAGAGTTCCAACACAGTTTGGCCCTGATTGGCCAAAGAGTCAAAACAACTCACACTGGAGTCCAATCAAGCAATCACCCGTGGGTAAACAATCTCCAAACACATTCCACATGAGCACAACACAGGAGAAGCAAATGAGATAATAATTGTCTTCTTTTTCTCTGAGGCCTCTCTTGCTGCCTTTCAGCTTCCCAGAAGAAAAACCCTGGGTGAAGGAATTTTTTCAGAGAATGTGAATGCCACAGTAAACATTTACGATGTTGGTAATGAAGGAGGAAGAGGAATTGAGAGATTGCAGGGGTGGGCATGAATAAGTTAAATAAAGGAGAAAAGGAGAGTAAGCTGGCCTGATTTTATCAAGTTTGTAGTAGTGCTTTTAAGCCTCATAGTAAAGAACACAGCCGTTTTGTATCTTGGGCACTGAAAGCTGAGTGTTTTCGTGTGTTTTGTAATATGAATTTCATGTTACACAAGGGCCTTATGGCAGAGTAGGTCTAATCTCTATTTGAAAATCACATTCCATCGGTGTTTCGAAGCACCCCACAGCATGGGGAGTGTTGGAGTTTGAATGGTGCACTTGTGTCTGTGAGGGTTGTGTGCTGTTGTGTTCAGATAATGACAGTGCTTTGGTTTTAATACTTTTAGGGACACAGACGGAAGAATGCTCTTAGATATTTTTGATGAAAACCTTCATCCCCTTTCGGTAAGTTCATCTGCCTCTCCTTCCCTTTCATGTGAACTGTCTTTTTTTTTTCTGTCTGCTTCGTTTTGTTTCAGTCACCTATTTGGAAGTATTTCTTCCTTAGAAATCCGAAGTGCCACCAGACTATGACAAACATGACCCGGAGCAGAAACAGATTTACCGCTTTGTCCGGACGTTGTTCAGTGCTGCTCAACTGACTGCTGAATGTGCCATTGTCACCCTGGTGAGTGTCTGAAGGATGACATCAGCCATCTGACAGACCCAGTTTTGTTCTCAAAAGTTGTATTTGCATGATTTCATAGATCTAGGTGCTGCCAGGGAATTTTTTCTCACTATGGAGACTGAGGGAATTTCTTGATGGGAGGAGATGGCACAGTTCATTTCATGGGTAGAGTAAGTGAGGAAGAAGAGATTGGGTAATGTGACACAAAACCTGGGGTCCTGCCTTCACAGAGTGTTACAGGCCACCAAGGTGACTTATAGAAAATATAGGTGGTCTGAACATGAGGGAATGTTAAAAGCAAAAAGTCTTCAACTTTCAGGGAGTTTGCTGTGTCTCACTGTAGCTCCCAGGAGAGACTTGGGAACAGCTGTGGGTGATTTGATAGCACTAATAGGAGTTGACTGGCACATGAAGGATTCAGTGAGTGACTGGGACACGTTGGCTCTCTTCTGCTTCCGCTATGCTTGTCGTGGGATTGAACAATTGTACTCAAGTCTGAAGTTTAGCTGCTTAAAAATAGCACAACACAAAAGAAGGGTCGAATTTTCAGCTGGTGTGGATCAGCATAGCAATGTGGATTAAAAGAGCTAAAGTGATCTCTACCAGCTGGGAGTTTCTTAATTTTCTTGAAATTTATATCCTGCCAATTCTGACAAGTCTGTTCAGCTTTCAGTCACAATTTTGGCCATGTTCTTCTCACAGGGATTTTAAAATAACAAAATGGTTTTTTACTACTACAACATGTGGTTTCATGACAGCTTAGTTGTGCGTTTTAGATGGAGGAAGGAGAAATTGGAGAAGGTGAATTTCGAAGTCCAGGCCTACTCATTTCCTCTGTTAATCTATTTCCCTTGGCTTCTAAGATTAGTTGGCAGGCTTTTCTCTTTCAGACAGTCAGAATGAGTTGTACTAGCCAGTAAAGAGCAGGAATACAAGAGAAACGGGGCAAGAAACACCCCCCAGTGCTCCACCCTTCCATTTTGTGGTTTTGCTCTACCTAGTTGCTTGACAGCCAATATTTGTTTTCTGAAATGACATTTTGCCTGTCTCTTGTACATAATTGTACTAAGTGCTTGTCCTTTTTCCTTCATAAGTGTTTTCTGCTGGAGACAAGATATATTGTATGAATCAGTATGTTCTTCTGTAATTTAATTAACCCACTGTCAAATACCTTGTATTTGTCTGTTATTCAATCTTAAGTTATTTGATCAGTGAGGGCACTGTTTAGTAGAAGACAGGGGGCTTTTTCCCCCCTTTTTTTACAGCATTATCTTTCTCTTACTGCAATGCATGGGAAGTTCTTTGCCACAAGTCTTATATAACTACTTCCTTGCCTCTTCTGATTCTTGTGTGGTTCCCTTGCAAGTAAACTCTTCTGAAGTATAAATGTTTTTAGTTAATTTGTTATATTGCAGAAGCTGTTTCCATAGTTGTTAGTGCTTGAAAACTTAGGTGACTTGGGTTTTTTTTTTACCCAGTGCAATGGTAACAGGAAAATGTATTATAGCCTAGTTCTCAGAGCAGCCATGCAGATGCCTGTGGGTAGATTTGGTGCAGGTGATCAGTGTTTACCATTCTGCTATTCTTGCCTGTGTTGTCAGGATAATAGCACCTGCCTGACCCCCCTTTCCAGAAACCTTCAGAGGTTATACATAGTGTTTTACAAGTGTGAAATTCTGCTGCTGCTGTTCTCAGTTTGCTCTGTACTTCTAGATCCCATTTCTTTATTCGTTTGTGTCATCAGGAGGGGCCCCTGACACAGGTTGTGTTGTTGTTGAAATACTCGTGTGGAAACTAATCTGTGAAAAAGCAAGCAGCCCTTTCCCCCTTCCCACACTCCTGAAATCTTAATAATGTTGATCCTGCTGTTTATGAACCTTGCAAGTGCTTTCAGTTTTGATATCCTGTCTGGAGAAGGAGAGATCAGCATTCCCTGCTGTGTTTTGCCATAGTCTGGCTGTCCATCAGAGAGCAATCTGATAGCCCTGTCTGCCACTTGTTCCTCCTGGGAGGGCTGCCAGAAGGCAAGAGGTGTGGGGATCAAGGACATTTTGAATAAGATGCTACAGCTTTCTTTCTTTCACTCACTGTATTTATTTTTAAACAGTTCTAAGGACCCTTTTTTACTGCTCACATTATTAACATGGTCTGATGTGCGTGCTTGAATGCACCCACTGTTTGTCTTGGTACGTGCATTAACCAGGTAAAAGCAGCAGCAGTAACAATTAGTTCTGCAGCAGCCTGTGTTCAGTGCAGGAGCTGAGTAAATGTGAAACTCCAGACTCTGAGATAAGCTACTCTGCAGCAGAAATCCTGCATTGTGTGGCTTCAAGCACTTAATTAAAATATTTCAATTAAAGCCTCCTTTATTACAGCAAAACCGATTTATAATTAAACTAAAAATTTAATTTTCACATAGCCTCCAGAGCTGCCAAGAGATTTTCCATACTGATAGGTGGAAAATTAAAACCTCAGGTTGAAACAATTAAATACTAATTCACATTATTTATTTATAAAATAATACCATAAGAATAAAACTCGTTTCAAGAATTGTTTTGCTAATTTAAAGCTTGTGACTAGTGGTTCTAACCCCAGTGATCAGCATAACTGTGTTCTGTGACCTGACTTATTGAAAAAAGTCTCTCACCCCAGAGTATTCCCACCTTTGCTAAAACTGAGGAATGCCTGTCTCCTCTTTAACATCTCCCTCAGTGCAGAGGTGGCAAGTTGTACTTGTGTTATTGTACTAATTGGATGGCAAATAAAAATGTGAACAGGAGCGTTACTCATACGAACAGGAAAACAATGCAGTGTTTGCATGTCAGGAGAATTAAATATTGATGCTTTGTTCTTTTGTTCTGTGAAAACAATCCTATGAACTAGACCTGAAGAACAGAATGGTCCAAGTTTTCTGCTTTGCCTTGGCACGACTTCCTGAGGTTTTTGCAAATAGGCCAAATTTAAGGCACTTTTAATATACATCTGTGTCCCTAGTGGTTTCATTTTGCATTTGCAAGTGTGCTGGGTCTGCATGCTGTAGACAGATCAGATACAGTGATATGTAAATACATACAGTACACAAGCTGAATTATTCTGAGAAGTTCAAAGGAGCATGATTTTGGAATACCTTAAAGAGTTCATACTGTGACTGAGGGGATTTGATATTAGCAAATTTGAAATTTGAAGTATGTAGGAATAAATTCTCCTTATGAAAAATAGGGATTTAATTAATCCAGCCAGATGTTCCTGAGTTGTCACTGTACTCTTCAGTCACAATTTCAGCACTTAGGTAAAGAGAGGATACTGCTGAGCTGTATTGCGAAAATTATTCTATTTGCAGAGAATTTTATTTTGTTTTGTGTATTTGGAGGAATGGTGAAAGTTTATTGGTTTCCTTTCACTAGGATGTTTTTACTTTTGAATGTTGATAAAATACTTTATTTAAAAAGTATATTTCAATTGAGGTATAAAAAAATCTGATACTCATTTAAAAGGAAAGGAAAACACAAAAGGGTGTCCAGAGTCCATAGAGGCACTTGATCTGCAGAGGTCCTTTTCTGCTGGAGTGTAACCTCCAGCCTTTCTGCAGCTGATGGAAGATGCAGGTTTCCCTGAAGACCTTGGAGTGCCATCCAAAGCAGTGCTTGTTGCAGTGCTGTGAGGCAGCCTGAGTGTGGCTGGGTGTGAGCCAGGCCAGGCAGTGAACCTGGGCTCTGTCTTGCTGTAGGAGGAGAGTTGTGTGTATCCACTGGTGTTGGTGATCTTCAAGCATTCCTGGTGAGGTGCCAAAGCCCAGCACTTGGTCACATCAGAAGAAGGTCTTCAAGGTGTAGAGAGAAGTCCCTTGACCTGTGCTGTTGATCCTGAGCTCCTTGGCAGCTGGACGTGGCTCAGGGACCTCTGGAGGAGGGCAGGAGGAACCTGTGCTCTGGGTACTGGTGGGATAAGAGATTCTGGCCCCTGGCTTTAGGGCTGTTCTTATCTTTTCATTGTGGTCCAATGTACAACACATGAGTGATTATCAGTTAATACTTACACATCCACTTAGTCAATTCTTGCCTTAGCATTGCGGGGATATGCACTTAATGCAAAGAGGACAATTGAGGTGGGCATTGAGGGGGAATTCTTTTTACATCGCAAGGGAAGAGGACATTCAAAGAGTTGATGCCTTTTGGGCCTCTGTGTGGGCAAAAAATGAATGCTGATTCCAGTTTTAGATGGCAAAGTCAATGTTGCCTAACAGTTGGAGTGCATTTGACATGGATTATAGGTATTTGTCTTAAAAAGAGTAATTTTGGGGGCAAGCCTGGAGATGTGTGACTTTTCTCTCAGTTCCATTCGTACTTTCTATAAATATCTGTAATGGTACTTTTCAGTTCACCTTTTTTCATATTTCTGTGACTGCTCTTGTTACTTCTTTTCACTATTTGGTCTCAGAAATAAAAATGGGATGAATTTGCAAGGACCACAATGAGATGATGTCCTTTTCCACCAAATAGGTGGCACCAAACCTTTGTAGAATATTTTAAATGCCCAGCTGGGCAATTGCAAACCACGGTTATTTCTGGAGAGTCGTGGTGGGGAACTGGCTGATGGCTTAGAACAGAGCATATGGCAGTTTAGTGATTGGATTAGAGCCTGATTTGGCTGTGTGAGACCTACTACCAATTATAATCTTTTCCATAAAGATATCATTTCAGTTTCAAGGCTTTGTGACACACTGAAGTTTTCTCATTAGGGAGAGATGAGTCTGTATTTTTCCATAGTATGTTGGGATGGAAATGTCTTTATTAGTTACTCTGTGCTCCTGCAATTTACAGTGTGGGTTACCTGATAAGGGGGAATGAGGTGTTTGCAAATAAAGGTTAAATTGTAGATTCTCAATTATAGTAATTAAAATAGCAAAGCCATTGTCTCCTTTTTGTCAATGTTAATCAAGTGAGAAATAATTTAGGCCACTGGACTTTTATTGGCAAAATAGAGGTAGAATTTTACATAAAGCCATATAAAAACCACATGGGAGAAGATAATGTTTTGCTCTTGCTGCTGCCTCAAAATTCAGAATTATTCTAGTCATGGCAGTGACATTCCTCGGAGATTGCCCATTGCTGAGTGTGCTGAGACTCCCAGTCAGCTTCCTTGGGGGCAACACACAATTCCTGACCTCTTAGTGTGGCACCACAGGAAATTCTAGTAGTGCATACAAATACAATTGCATAATAATTTCAGTTGCAAGGGACTTCTAGAGGTTATGTCTGGTTTGGCCTTTTCTCAAAGCACAACCAGGCTGATCAGGGCCTGACCAGTTGAGTTCTGAGTTTCTCTGAAGATGAAAATTTCATAACTTCCACAGAAAACCTTCTCCATTGCTTTAGGGAAGCCTAAAAAAAGAACTACTGTATTTTTAGTGTTAGGACTGCAACTTCAATGTGATAAGAGGTATCAGTGCAGTATTGGAAGTTAATGTTGAACAGCTTCAAGATGAAGTTACAAAAAGAAGCAAAACTTCTATAAGAGCCCCATTGTATTTTAAAAAATGAGTGGTTTTTGTGATTGTGAAATACTGAAATGAAATTATTTCACATTTTCATATTTGGTATATATCCTGCTGAAGAGGGGAGAAAAGGGAAAGATGTATTCTCCAGTATTTTAACTTTTCTTTTTACTTGAATGTATTATATAATGTCCAAAGCCTGCTATATAATATCCTCTGAAATGGAAAGCATGAGATGCTGTTTCTCACTAATTAAAAACGAACTCTTCAATGCTATCTTCAGTTTTCAGTTTCTTCAAACGATTTATGTTCTGTTGATTGGGATGTTGTGTAACCAACACTCTGCTATCCAGGATCATGGGGAGCCTGACATCTTAGATAGCTGGGACAACACAGGATGCTGTGGATAGCTACTGTGAAACACTTGGGGAGAGCAGGATGGATTCACCCACCTGCAAACAAACACCCTGGGGATTAGTTCAAGCTCAGCAGTGGCCCTGCTGGAGCAGCCCTGCTGGGCCTTGGATGCTGATGCTGATAGTTTGTGCCATGTTGCAGTTCTGTGTTTGGATAAAAAAAGCCCCCCAGGACTAGTGGTTATAGTGGATGGCCTAATGCTGTTTTGCATGCCACTGCAAGTCCAGGTCCTGGGAGTCAAGATCAGAGGCATCCAAACTAGGTCAGCATGGAGCTGTTTCAGGTCTGGCAGATTTAAGAGCTGAAGATATGTGCTGAAACAAATCAGTTCTGTACTTCTGCTAGACCTGAAATGGCTTTGCAAGCCATTTAACTACATTCCTGTGGTGTTACATCTAAGCTAATGAACCTCTCCAGAATTCATTGAACTTCCAGCCAATTTGGGATTATCTATACACATGGAGTGGTAATTTTATTTAATTAGTATAAATAAAGTCTCTTTCATTCAGATAAATGAATTTTTAAAAGAGGCAAATCACCCAATTGGTTTCACTTATGATTAAATAATAATTTGCTAATACTCCAAGTATAAAGGTCAGTCATTGTGAAAGCTTGGTGTTAGTCTGTGGGAAAAGATGAAAAATAATGCAATATTGTTCCTTTGAAATCTTAACTGTGTGCAGTGTGCATTCTGACCTGTGCTTAGTTGTTAAAACATCCCCAGTGAGGTGCAGCTGTTGTCCATTCAAGCTTGTTAGACTGACACATGTGAAATCATGTGATTCATTCCCAAATGCAGGATGTAGATTAATAATGAAGGTACCAGACTCTGAGGTATTGAGTCTGTAAATAAAAATGTATGGACAGACCAATGGCCACTGGCATTTTCCCAATCAGAATTGTCTTTTCATTTCAGCTAGGATGTGAATTATGGTAAGAGTGAGTTTTCAGTGTTGTAGTAGTGTTGTTACTAACACTGAGTTGTATTTGTTCTTTGCAAGCTGGAAAGAATTCAGAAGTGTGTATTGTTTGACTGAAACCACTGAAAGTTTTTGCTCATGTCACATCAGTAACTTTAATCTGTATAAGTAGTCTTGTTATAATTCTCTAAAAAATATCTCTGCATACAGTCATAGAACTAAGTGGGCAATGAAAAATGTGATGAAGATGGCTCTTGGATGCCATGAAAATGCTTGACCAGAACTAGTTGTTAAATTAAAGCAGAATATATTTGAGTCTTTTGAGAATTCAGCTTTTGAATGTTTTAATAGAGAAGTACGGAAAAGTTCTGCCTCAAAAGCTTACGTTTGGGCACTGCAAAGGATGAAGCAAATTTGGAAAAAAGTAACAATGGTGCAACAGCTTCAATTTGTTTTAAGCTTTAGTTCCATTCTTGAGCATGGATACAGCTGTTGAAAGTTGTTGGAGGCAAATAATATTTTAATATTTTAACCTCTAGACACTAAAAGCTCTTTAGCTCTATTTCCATAGAGGAACAGCTGTCAAAATAATCAAAAAGACAGATAGTTCTTACACTTATGTTTTTAAAAAAAGGGAGAAAGAAAAATAGCATTTCTTACATTGTTTCTTTTGCATTTTTTTTTGCTTTTTGCCGTATAAACCAATTTATTCCAGCATTCTGAGATGGGAATTGTAATATTCTTTTCTATTGTGACCTTTTAATTTCAAGTTTATTATATTACTTCATAGCAGCTAGGTCTAAAGTAGATGTTGAAAGTGTTTTGCTTTTGAAAATTAGGCCAGTGAAATTCATTACAAGAGCAAAGAGAAAAGTACACTGAACCACATAGTACACTCATGATCCCAGTCTGTTTGATAAAAAACCCATATTTAGGAAAATGACCCTTGTGTTTAAGACACTGTTTAATGTTTAGACATAATTGCACACAAATTCCATATTTCCATATCTCACGTTTACCATTACAGGGCCAACATTTCCAGTGATTTTTTTTTTTTTAAATGAGTTGGAGGATGCCTCCCTGTGTGTGTGGGAAGACTCACTGGCTTTTGCCAGCAGAAGCAGGTGGTGTTCTCCCACCAGCAATGAGTTTGTTTGGGATGAATAGTGTAGTGATTAAGCACCCCACCAGCCTTCCTCTTGAAACAGGCTGAGAGCCACCTGGCCATTCTCCAGGAGTCCCTCCTGATTCAGCACATCTTTGCAGCAGCCAGAAGCACCCCCTGCAGCAGTAAGAGCATGGCAGACCCTGCCTGTCCTACTCTGATGTCCCATCATGGGCTGGTACTGTGGCCCACTAGGGCATTGTATATTGAAATGCTCTGGAGTGAAACCAGCTCCATTTATCAGAAATAATTAACTTGGGACACATTTACATTGGAAACTGCTCACTTGGCTCTGTGTGTGCTGCTGTTAAGAGGTTGCCCTACATCAGCAGGGCAAGAGCTCAAGTCTGTACCAGCCTGAATTTCCCAGTCTGCAGTCAGTGGGTTCTCTCTGGGAGAGAGACAGAGGGAGAGCTAGAAGAAAGACTGTGTGTGCCTGGGTGAGCTTGATTAAAAGTTGAACACCTACACTAATGTCTCCCAAAGGTACACTGATGATGTCACAAATCCTGGATTACAGCGAGTTCTCACACTGACTGAGGACCTTATTAAATTTTAACAAGTGTTTGCTGCAAGCAGTCTTGTTCTTTTTCTGTCTTCTCTTACTTGAAAATATACTTCAAACCCAAGACTGAGTAAAGGAGGCCACAGCAAGTGAACAAAATAAATGCTCATTTACGGCATTTTCAAGAAAGGAGTTGAAAGCTACACTAAGTGCCTTTCTAATGGAGAGCTGTTTATCATCCTCAGTTTTACTGGAGTATGATAAAGAGACTTGTTCCAGCAAGCAGTGTATCTGGAGTCAAGCCCAAGTTATCACCAAGGAAGCAAGAGTGATTTTTCACAGCCCTCAACATGCTATTGGAAGATGCATCAATATGGTAATGAAGTAGGTGTAGGAATAGAGTCTCATCAAACTCCTATTGAGTTTTTAATTCTGATTTCTCAAGTATGTGCTGGTGGGAAAATAGTGGCAAGTTTATGCTGCCTTTTTAGTGAGGTGTAATTTCATCTGCTGTGCAGATGGACCTTGACAGGCTTGAGAGGCTGTGCAATACTCATGAAGTTCACCAAGGCCATCTGAAAGGTCCTGCACATGGGTCAGGGCACTCCCAAGCACAAAATGCAGGCTTGAGAGCAGCCCTGCCAAGAAGAACTTGGATGTGTTGGCTGGGAAGGAGCTGGATGTGTTTAGTGTGCTCTGGCAGCCCAGAGAGCCAAACGTGTCCTGGGCTGCATCCAAAGCACCGTGGGCAGCAGGTGGAGGGAGCCTGTCCTTCTGCTCTGTTCATCTGAGTGCTGCATCCAGCTTTGGGCTCTCTGACATTAGAAGGGCATGGATCAGCTGGAGCAAGTCCAGAGGAGGGTGATGAAGCTGATCAGAGGCTGGAGCACCTCTCCTGTGACAGGCTGAGAGATTTGGGGCTGTTCAGCCTGAAGGAAGAGAAGGCTCTGGGGATGCCTTGCAGCAGCCTTCCAGTACTTGAAGAAGGCTTACAGGAAAGCTGGAGAGGAACATTTTATGAGAGTTTTTAGTGATATAAATGGCTTTAACCTAAAGGAGGTTAGATTACACATTAGGAAGAAATTCTTTATAAGAAGGGTGTGAGATATTGGAACAGGTTGCCCAGAGGAGTGGATGCCCCATCCCTGGCAATGTTCAAGGCCAGGCTGGATGGGACTCTGAGCAACCTGTCTAGTGAAAGATGCTCCTGCCCATGACAGCAGGGTTGAAACTACATGGCTTTTAAAGGTCCTTCCAAGCCAAACTGTTCTATGATTCTATGTCTTTCCTTGCAATATAATTCTTACCTGTTTGTTTTCTTCTCTAAGCGCCTTTGAATTTCAGCCCCCACAAAATCCTTACTTAGTTGTTTTTATCTTTGTCTTTCTAAGCTAGAAAGTTCTCTTTCTGAGCTAGAGCTGTACCTTAGAAAAGATATATTTTCTGATTTTTGTATGATTTATCTCATATAAATGTGGAGTATTCATTCTAAGTCTGCCAAAACTGGATGTGAAAAGTTGGGATTTAAAAGGTTTGCATTAACAGTAGAGAGTCAAATTCTGCATTGATGTGAAGAAAGTTAAATTATCTGCTAATTTGAGTGGCATGATATTACAACTTCCATATGCTCTCTGCTTATGAAGCTCCCAGTGCTAGTGTATTGCTTTAAAGAAGTTTTCTGCTTCCCAGGGATGACTCCAGGGAATGCTGTATTTTCATTATTTGAGGAGCAGTTTTGCTTGCAAAGTTGACAAATTGCCGTGTGTGATATAGAGTGTAAGGAGCTTGTTTACACAGGCTGTCTGGAAAGTAAAAGACAGTGTTTTGCACAGAACCCCCAGGTAGTGCAGACATCAGGGAGATCCATGTGCCACCTTCTTACTGAGCTTTGTTTCTGCAGTCTCACCATTAACAGATTTTGTACATGGAAATCTTTTCAGAATGATCTGTTAAGTCAAAAGTCAAACTTCCATCTTTACTAATGAGCTTGACATATAATTTGGAATTTTGTTCTTAAATAATAGTAGTTTGCTTTCCTTGAGAAGGAAAATAATTTTTTTAACAATTAGTGATATTTTGTTTTACAGTATTGTAAGATAGCGTTAAGGTTTTCTTCAGCTTTAGCATGGCAGGCAGGGGAAAATGACAGCCAAAGAAGAAATGATGTATTTAGGAGTCTGGTCTTTGACCTCTTGAAATGGGTAATCGGACCAGAAGGCAAAGACCAACTAAAGTGGCTTTATCACATCCAGTTTTGAGCCTGGCATTAACATGCCATGTATTTGAAACTACAACTTTCATAATAAAATAATCTTCTTGAAAGCATTTTTAACAGCATACTGTTTTAGAATTGCTGGAATGGGAATAATTTTCTTTTTCATTTCTACTTAGTAGCAAAATAGATCAAATCTTGATTTTGATGTGTTTCCACAGGTATATCTTGAAAGACTCTTAACTTATGCAGAGATAGATATTTGTCCAGCAAACTGGAAGCGAATAGTACTGGGGGCGATTCTACTGGCATCTAAAGTGTGGGATGACCAGGCAGTGTGGAACGTGGATTACTGCCAGATCCTGAAGGATATCACGGTGGAAGACATGTGAGTGAAGGTTGTTTATCTTTGTCAATGAATGCCAGCATCTGTGTCTGAGAGGGGGATGGGAAGTTCTTTCATAAATTGTATGAAGTTTGTGTATTTGTGTTGTATCTAAACATGGTGAATGCTGATAGATGGCATGAGGTCAGCTTGACAGCTGCTTACATAGAAGACATGAATTATTTTTCTTTTCTGGTTGAAGTGTATTTTACCACTGGATACTCAGGCACAATAATGAGAACAGATCTACAGAATATTTAAATGTATGGTTTGATAAAATTCCTCACCTCCAGTGAGCCTGCATGTATTCACTTCAGCATCATTTACTGTCATGATAATTCTGCATGCAGAGAATGGACATATAAGGCATGAAAGGAAGTTATCTTAATGACCTTTGGATGATCACCCAGTTATTTATTGCCATTATTTAAAATGGATGCTTTTGGGTTTTGACCTTTTTTCCCCTGGTATCCTGCTGTATTAGTTTTCAAGATGTTAAAAATCTAGACAGAATGAGATTTCCAAAATAGAAGAGGGACAGAAGATGGACAAGAACCAAAATCAGCCCCTTCACATTTCTGTGTGCAATATTCCATGCAGAAGAATTTGCTAATGGTTCCTTAACTGATTGAGTGGAATCTGAGTGGTTTTATGAAGTTACTTTTCCCCTTGATCCTTTTCTCATGCTTTTTGAGTATTCAGTAGCAGTGGGGGTCTCCTTCCACTCCCTTCTCCTCCAAAGCAAATCTGGGTGCTTTTCAAGTGTTCCTAAGCTGGGACATGAGCTGAAGTGCTGAACAGCTTGAAGCAGTCACAGGTTTGACTGTGCCATATGACAGTATTAATCAGGAGTGGTTACAAATGTGAGATTTGAAATGGATAATTCTCTGGGCTTTTCTTGAAGGCGGTGTGAAAGGAAACAAAAAAAGAAGTTATTGTTTCTGACAAGCACATGTGATGGTGCTACTGTTAGAAGCTGCACTTGAGCTATGTAACACCAATACTCACATGGCAGACCTGTGCTCACATCAGCCCTTTCTGCACTGCACATTCCCTAAGCCAAACTGTGATGAGTCCTTGTCCTCAAGGATTTTTAGCTTCTTACCCCTTCCTGGAAAGATTTTAGGGTTCTCACAAACTGGAAACCCAGAAGCCTCTGGGGGAGCCCAAGTTCTCTATATGTACTTGGTGATCTCCATGGGCTTTGTGTTTATGGCTCTGTGTGAATCCCCCAGCCAAGATTCTGGTGCTTTTATTCCTGCTGTCAGTTTTTCTAAATTTTGTTTTCCTCCTATCTGCAATGGATTTTTTGGTGGATTTTTTTCTTTCTTATTTTTCAGCTGGGACAGTACAGTATGATGATTTTGAAGTCTCTGGCTCTAAGCAAGACAGGGCCTTTCATTGTATTAGTAAGGTAGAAGATCTAGGTCAAAATCTTCAATTTGTGCGAATCATTCAGCATAAGTGGATCTTGCAAAACATCAAGCAGACCTTTCAGGGTTTTATAAGTCAGCATCAGTGCAGTGGACTGTGCCTAAAAGTGGAGAGTGGAGAACTTGGGAGTACTGAAGTGGAGTGGGTACCTGTAGTCTTGTCTGTGGCATTACATTGAATTTCTGAGGAGTGGCCCAGGAAAGCACATGCTAAAGCAGTCTGAAGGGTATGGTGGTTAGTTAAATTATGTAAGTTCAGTAAGAAATACTTGTGTGCTTTTGTCCTTTCTGATCTGTAGCTAGTCTACTGATCCAACTTTGAGATCCTGGAGATAAGGGATAATAAGAAACTGAGGCTGTGTATTTGAGATTTTTGAGGGTACCCTTCAGAGAGGGTTCAGCCAATGTCTTCTGTCAGTAAAATAGGCTTTATATTATCAATTAACATCGAGCTTAGCTTGCAGAATGCACAACCTTGGCAGTATAAAAGGACATGTAAGGGTAATATTTTGTTTCTACTTATAGACATT